>NC_031799.1:57153726-57289596 GCF_001522545.3 Parus major | reverse complement strand
CTTTTCTTTTCTTTTCTTTTCTTTTCTTTTCTTTTCTTTTCTTTTCTTTTCTTTTCTTTTCTTTTCTTTTCTTTTCTTTTCTTTTCTTTCTTTCATTACCTACTATACTTTTTAAAGTGCACCTACTTGAAAAAATTCTCAAAATATCATTAAAGTGCAGTACATGTATGATGATTTGAATCCTCCTCCTAGAATTGCTACCATACAGTCATATAAGAAGGTTGTTGAGTATGTTCATAGTTCCATGCCAGGGTAAATACTTATCTCATTTATATATCAACAGATAATGCAAAGACTTTCTTAGCTTCCAAGCTTGTCACAGCTCCCTTCATGTGTACTAGCATGTAATGCTTTATATACCTGAATAGAAGACTAATGATTGTAGCATAATAAATAATGAAATCAGAGACCTATGTAATATAAATGCAAAAGCAAGAGGCATTTGAGACATCAGAATGCTATGGCTAAAAGAATGAAGTCTTTAATTGTAAAAAATGCACCCAGCAAGTCAGGGATGGTATGAAAGCTTTGTATGAGTCTATCTGCTTGCAGAGGGGAGCTTGCTAAGTAAGGAAGTTCTTAGCAAAATTGGAAAAAATTAGATTTTGCTAATTAGAAGCAAAATCTGACATTTTGCTTCTAATCAAAAGCAGTGTAATTATGTTGGAATAATGGTGGTTGAGGCCTGTGTTTCTCTGTTTATACAAATATTTATTATTTACATTATGTTATCAAATTAAATTCAAAACTGTTTTAGTTTATTTTCACTTTGGAAGAATTAATTGGGGGCAAAAATGTTTAACTTTTATCACATTGTAATGGTTTGGGGGAATGGTTGAACAAAATTGTAATTTATACCTTTGAATATTTATCTATCTTGGGCTCTACAGCTTGGATGATACTTAGTTTAATCTGTTTATGTTTGACTTTATTTTTAGGTGCAAATATCTTGGGTCAAATCCTGCTTTATTCATGAAAGGTACTGAACTCTATCATCTAAATCAATGAATACTACAAACACTGATTTTAACAAGATGCAATGAATCATACTTTCAAGTGTTCAGCCCATCTCAAGGCTTATCTCATTATGTGATTAATCAGGCAGAATTTGAATTGTAACATCTTTGTTAATGTAGCAAAATATGCACTAATGGTAATGAAAAAAAATAAAAAATTCCAGGATCTTTCCAGGCTGAACAATGTCTTCCTGACCTCCAGGCAGTTTGCTGTTCTAGTGATCTTAGAGAAAGTGAAGAAGACAGAGTGGACTGTTCACACAGGGGCGTAGCCAAGCTCTGTTTGCTCATGTGCAAAGATTGTATGTGGCACTAGGGACAAGCTGCCCAGGTCTTGAGACAAGAACAGTGTAACTGCACTGCTTTTGCAGTTTACAGACTGTAAACAAAAATGTTACAGGAAGGTGAGATGGGACTGGCTCAAAGGCAGAAAAATGTCTGGCTGTGCTACTGCAGTTAAAGGAAAAATGGGAATTACATCTTTGTAGATGATGTAAAAACACATGTATTTTCATTAATTGACTGGGGAACATGGCTGAGAAGAAAAGTGTATTTCTGTGTGAAATTCCAGGGGAGGGTCAGTGGTTAGGGCACATCCAGTACACATCTTGTGTTCTGGCTGTGTGTTGAGACAAGTTTCTCTAAGAGGCTTATCACATTGAGGAGTGCTGAAATATCACAGGATAAAGAAACATAAATTCACATCATCAGTGTCTGTCCCAAAATTTACCAAATTTCTCTAGCTGAATAACTTCAATGCTGTGCAAGTCTCTGCTGTAACAATCATTTCCATGCATTGAAAGTGTCTACATTTATATCCTTTGTTATGCAGGTCTATTAACCTGCGCTGAACCTTGTTTCATCCAAAGCACCACACAAATAAATTATTCTGATGAATGATGTCCTAACTTTTCACATATTTTGCTCTCTTCATAGAGTTTCATTAAGTAAACTTATAGTGAAGTAAAATTTCTTTGGCTTTCACATATTTATAGCTAGTCACATCTGCCTGTAGAAGTGGCACACCTGTGGCTAAACATCAGAAGACACCAAACATTTATAGAAAAGAAAACAGGAAATATTCTTTATCAATTTGGTGATGATAATAAGGTTCAATTATTTTACCAAAATGAAAAGTAATTTCTAGAGCTGATAACATAGTGTATGCATATAGTCAATCTCAATAATTGCTAACATATGTATTCAAGCTAATATTACTTATTTACTGAAAATTTAAAATGGTTTTGCTGTAATTGTCTATTCAAAAAAAGAAAAAAAAAAAACCAATACCAACACCCCCCCCTTCCCTATCCAAATTCTCAGCTTATTGTGGGTCCAGTGAATTTTGTTTTCTTTACAAATTGTGCCCTAATTATCATGACTGGAAGACAATGCTTGACTCAGACAGAAGCCTTGGAGAGCATTGAGACTCTGGGCATTTTAGCACTCATAGGGTAAGACAGCCTTGGGCTTGTTTTTTTCTGCCACTCACCTTGAGATCATAAGTACAAGAAACCAGACCATGGGACATTCCTGAGCTGACTGGATAAAAAATTTGTTCTGTCTAGGTCAAAGTAATATGCTCTCAACAATTTCACTTTCTCAATTTTTATCTATCAAATCAACAGATACATAACTCTAGTGAGAAAAAAAAAGAGGGGGGGAGTCTGAATATAATCAAAAACATACAAATAATCAAAATTCAACCCAGGGAATATTACATAAAAAAGACAGAATCTATTTTGCTGTTAGCCATCTCGCCTCAGTCCAATAAACACATTTTACAAAACCCTAAAGCTTTTGTTAATGAATTACAGACAAGATACCTCAAGTGAACCATAGATATTTTGTGTTTTCTTTCTTATTAGAGATCAGTCACAAGGAAAATGTAGGCAGACTCTGAATCACTAGAACAATGTGGGCATGCCCAAGAATGGTAACATAGGGGAGCCCAAGATTGCAGCTGTGCTTTGTTGCTGTGTTGATACACATGATACATAGGCACACAAGATGAGGGAGATTTTTTATATCCCCTCTTCTCATTGCCCACGTGAAAGCAATAATGAAAGTGTGATAAGTATTCACAAACATTCATCTGGGAGGCCTTTTAGGGTCTGTTTAACTCTAACCTACAGGACCTAATCCACAATTATTTTAGCTTCCTCCTCTAAAAGTTTCCTGCACCAGAAAACACTGCCATACCTTTGTTGTACAGCTAACACATAATCTCACTTCAGAACAGAAATTAGATGTTACTACATCAACCCCTTTGAGGCAGTGATCTGGTAGGCTTTCATAGTGCACACATTGCACAAAATCTAGAGGACTGCAGTTTTCATGAAATGTAATAACCACAGACATTGCTGTCTTCCAACCACAGCTGGAAGAGGTAATGGAGGTGATGCTCTGGACTAGTATAGGACAAATACCAAAGTCTTAGACAACAGGAATCCCTGTCCCACTAAATACTATAGGCTGTATGCTTCTTACCTTTTTCTTTCCCAAAGACTTTATTCAATGATTTGGCAGGAGAGACATACAGACAGTAAAATATTATTCTGGGAGGGTTTCCAAAAGATATGAGATGAATTTCTCATTCCAAGGCTATGATGCAGAAGGTAAGATGCTGATTCTGTTTCTGGCTGTCTTCTACATTGACGTGCAGGAGAGGTTTTGGGTTCTTAACTGGAAAGAGATATTTGTCTCTGCTTAATAACCTGGGGAACAAGACACATGTATATTTTTTACACTTGTGTTTATCTATTAGCTAGCTCTTATAGGTCCTCCTCGGGAAACAGTATCTGCCCAAGAAAGCCTAGGTGCTCAAGGCTAATTCCCCTACCTCAAAGCAAAGTTTTTGCAATGCTCAGAACTGTGACACCAGACTGGCTTCATGACATCACATACTAAATGTGACAGAGAGTAGAGAACACTAATACCACTCTAAGAGAGGGTTGATTCAGCATCTGTTGAAATTAATATCCTTTTACTTACTCTTATAGGCATTTGATCCTACTGAATATTTGATTTTCAGGTGAGGAATTTGTCTTACATACTTCAGAAAACAGAGAGCTAAAAGGAAGTCTCAAACTTAGTTATGTTAGAGATTTTATACAGGGACTGATATTTCTCCTTGCATCAGCAGTAGTTACATAGAGCAGGTAAAAGTCCAAGAATTTCACAGTCCTGCAATGACTTTGGAAACACTGCTTTTGGTGATTTCAAATATTTTCAAGGTGTGATACTTGGATTTTCAGCAACTTCTGAAGACCAAGACACTGTTTGAAGTGTCAAGTATATCTGCCAAGAACTAATAGAACCGACTTTTAAACTCATTTTTGAAAGAAAGAAATGAATTATTTCAAGAGATATAGAAAAATTACATTCTTCAGCAAAGCACTTATGAGGAAACACACTGATGAATTAAGCAAATTAACATGAGATATTCATATAGATATGATGGGATAAACCCCCACTCACCATATTGTGTTATCCAGATCCCAATTTAATTTATGAAGAAGAGAGCTAGAAGAATTATTCAGTTCTTTGGTGCCTCAGTATTTTTCAAGCACTTTCCCCTAAGTTAAAATGAAATCCCTTGTAACTCATCTGCAAAGTACAAATATTGTGGGAAGCAATTTTGAAGTAAAAATACACCTTTTTCACAATACTGTATGCTGCAAAAGCTGTAACTACATCTAAAATAGATTTTTTTTTTTTTCTATTTGGCTTAGCCATGTTAGGAAGTACAAAAAAACAAAGTGAGTACTAAACAATGTCCTATATATTTATAGACTGGCTATATATAGTCCAGCTGTAAATGTTGAAGTTCAGTTTCTAAAGTTCTTCTACTTTTCTAAAAAGGCTATGAGATAAGCAACATTATTTTTATGTAGATTGCTAATGCTGCTCCTGTTAGATGAAAGACAGAGAATTCAAAGGATAAATTAATATACAAAAAATATTTGACTTCTTCCATTAACTGAGTATCTTCCCTACTGAGGTGCTTCTCTTTTTGTAACATCAGCATTTCTCAATGCTGTTCTTTCTCTTTCAATAATCCTACTGTATTGTTCCCCTTCATATAACTGAAATTAATATTATCAGCTAAAACTGCTTCCTAAATTCTGTTCAATGAAGAGGAGTGATAGAAGGCAGTAGAATAGTAATTAAATCCTAAAATTTTATTTATTTTTTTTTCTCCCCATGACAAATGAATGTTGGGCATAAGATTCCTTTTGGAAAGGTGAAGAAAAATGTTGCATAAAATTATTGACCAGCTGTCAGTTAAAACGTGATTCAAGGAACCTAGTCCTTCTGACCGCCATTGCTTTGGGTTTTTTAAATTAAATCAGTCTGCAATTGCATATAGTTAGATATAGGACTCAAGCTACTATTATAGCTTGAGTAAAGTTATACAAAGAGGAGGAGAAACCATTATGTGTCTCACCCTTGATGATTCTATCATTTTGATAAAAATCTATATCTGTTTCATTTCAAAACAGAATTATCCAGCTAATTCAGTCATGAGGAAAGTCTTCCTATAAAACCCAAGCAAAAAAAAATTTTTCAGTATTTATTTACCTGGATGGTTTGCTGGAGGAGTCTCTCTGCCCACTGACTAATGAACTAGCCACTTTAGCAGCAGTATTCCTGACACATGGCTCACATCCTCAAAACAGGAAAAAGAAAAATATGCTGTATTTTAGTGTATTTTTTTCATATTCAGCTGCCATTTCCCTTTGTTTTATTTATTTACAGTAGAGCCTTGATAGAACAACAGTAAGATTGTCAGGGGTGCTATGCACCCTTTTAGTACCTACAGATAAATTCTGAACATCTTTTTACATAGAAAAAAAACCAACTGTTGAAATCAATGAGTTTGAAATGCTTTGATGAAATTATTTGTTATTTTGCTTCACTAAATGATTATGTAAATTTTAGTTTTGTGCTCTTGCAACAAAATTAGTCTATTTTAACATTTAAATAGAATTTTATGATTGGGTAGAAATGGTAGTGGTTATTTACTGAAAAGACAACTTTATTTCAGAGTCCGCTAAAGATTTTGAAAATCCAAATGTTTTAAATGGTTGTCCCCTGTTAACACCATTGTGTTGACTTCATCAAGGAAATAATTGAATTTTTAGATAGGACATCTGCTGAAGGGGAAGAAAAAATATTTTATATTTTACCAAACTTGTATCAATTATGTATATGTTACTACTGTATTTACTGTAATGTATATATGTATATATTACTACTGTAATATAGTTCTTACTCATTTTTGCAGTTCCAACCTCAGGTTTACTGGTCTGTAGTGTCATTTATCTTCCCAGAAACCTTTACACTGTATTATTAGCCTTTTGCCAGATATCTGGTGTTGATGTAGTCTATAGCAAGAGGTCATATATTCTGCAGTTAGCAGTTCAGCTACTTTATCCTTAAATGCATTTATAAATACTGGCTGATATTTCTTCCTTTATTTGTTTTTACTATATCCTCTTTTACTGCAAAAACAATATAGGACATGTATTCAAACTGTCCATCTTTTTCTTCTTTTTGGTGTATTTGGTGAAAAATCAGGACTCAAGGCTTTGAGGTATTGATCATATCTACTACTTGTTTATATAGATGTTGTCCCTTCTAGTAGCCAAATTCTCATGTCACTTGTTTTTGGGAATGCCCAGGACTAAAATCTTTCATATAATGATCAACTAAGCACCCAGCTCATGTCTGTATCAGCCTAGAACTGATTTTAAGTATTTTTGTACCTCTGTCTCACCATCATGGCCAACTCCACTGGACATCTTTACAACTTGCTATATAATTTCTCTCCTTCCCTCACCGCTCTCTTCAGAACAGAAGTGTTACTACCTGTTTCCACAAATTCACTTATTTAATAATCTTGGGAGACAGAAGTGTCCCCAGCATGTGAGAGACCATGCATAGATCTCTTCTGTGTGATGAAATTTTAAAACCCGCTGAGCAGGATCGCTAATTGCCAGAATATAGGGTAAGGTTTTTTCAATTACTCTTACTGTTGAACAGAATAATTAAATAGCCACTGCAAAGCTCTTCAGACTAATGGCTGAGGAAGTCATTTGGGACTTGGAAACTTTTATTCCAATCCCTGTACTAATGAGTGTTTAAAGTTCATTCTATTAAGTGTTTTATTTCAGAAAACCCTTTAAGTTAGTGGCTAAAGCATAGAGCTAGGACATGCACATTAAAACTTATCAAGCAGAAGGAGATATTGACCCTATTTTTTCTGAAACCTGGGCATGTGCTGAGCAGGTGAAACATTGCACAGGCACTCCTGCATCCTGTTTATCCTTTCTTCATCTCCTCTCCATTTTTGTAGGGAGTGGTGGTGAATTCTTTGCCCCAGGAAAAATTTGGATGTGGCATCTAACTTGGGTACTGTGTGGTAGCATCTCACTTCCCTGAAGTGCCAGCATCCCTCACAGAGCAGTTGCCTCCTGGCTAGCTTAGGTTCAGGTGTTGGTTCTCTATTGTACAGTTAGGTGATTAACTCTTCAAGTATATTATGTAAATATAAATATAAAGTTGTTTTATAAATATAAAGTTGTAATCAGCAGGTAAAGAGTCCCTATTATATTAGCAGCTAGACACCCAAGAAAAGTTATAATGTTGAGAAATACAGCATTTACAGCTACTGGTGATATGGTGCACAGTTTTTGAACCTCTCAGGTCGCAGAGGTAAGTGATGCCCTGTAGAGCAAGGTCTGTATTCACGAGTGAGGAGTTTCACTGATTAACGATTTTAAGTATGTATCATTTATGTCCTAGAATAATATAGTTCATAATTTTATGAAATTATTGTCAAGACATACAATATGGTAGGTGAGAGACAGTGTAAACCATGATTAAGAAATCCATCTACTAGGAAATTTTCTGGAAGCAGAAACTTACAGTATGCAAGCTAATGAGCAGTTATTCAAAATGACAAATGTGTTCTAGGATATGTAATACTTGCCTACCTTAAATAAGCACCTTTTCAAATTAAATTCTAAAATTAAGAAAATGCAGTACAAATGTTAGATGGCAAACTATTCCTAATTTGGATTCTTTTATAATAGTTCCTTATTTTGCCAGTGGTCTTGTGTGCTTCACTGATCTTTTATCATTTCTCAAGTACCTGGATTATTATTACATCTTTACCCCAGTTTGGTCATACATTAGTTCTCCTTTGGCTCACTGAAAAAGACTAAGAGGACACAGGCAATTTAGTGGCTGAAATTCACCCCTTAAACACATCACTCTTGAGATAATCCAAGCACGCAGGGATTCAGACAAAATGAATACAATGCAAAAGGATCAAGTTATAAAAATGCTGATATTCTCCTTGCCAAACAAGAATAATTTTACTTATATAATTGTAAAATGTGGACCTTTACCTCCACAATCAACTGGAAACACTACTGCGATAAATATTATTCCTACATGCAGGAGCTGTGGGGAAAAAATGAAAACAGTTTATTCATGTTTATTTGTTAACTGCTTATTTAAAGTTAAATGCCTGTTCTTGTTTTTCATCTTGTGATCTCATTCCTTCATATTCTGATATTCATCAGTGATCTCATTTTTTCATATTCTTTCAGTTTGTCAAAATTCGTAGGATTTCTTTAGCAAAATAGATTTAAAGGTATGACTTTGGCATAAGACATTTCTAGAACATTTCTAGAACACAAAATTGTTATAAGGTAATTCTATTCCTGGAGATTCCTAGAAAGCTCTGTTGTGTCAGGCATGTATACAAACCAAAACCAAGGATTGTTTTCCCGTAAGAAGTAGACATAGTCTTATGCTTTAAATCTCCTTGCCTGTTTCATTCATGAAAATGTTCACAAAATAAATACATTCATGCAATCTTTTTACACAGAAATACAAGGGTACTACAGCAGCTGGACAAACACAGTAATATTGTGCAGAGTTATTCAAATTACTCCTTAAAAGTTCTTCTCATCTAGCATAGCTTATTTGTATCCACTGTGATATTGTTACTGAGAAAGAACTCTCCAGTTTTCCAGGGCATCTGATTTCTTTATTAAATGCCTGTTTTCGTATATTTTCTTTCTTTCCGAATTAGTCTAATTCCAGTAATCTGCTTTTAATGTATCCTATTGATATTATTTTAGAAAAAGTGTTTCACACAGGGGAATCACCTGAACTTGCATTGGCACTGTGACACTGTTTTCTTCAGGCCTGGAATACTTCTGCCTTGTATTAAAAAATAAAGTCTTGTACTAGAAATAAGAAAGAAAACCAAATCTGCTAACACAATAGTAATTCGCTTCGCTTTCAGAATTCCTAAGCACTTGATATAATTGTTGATTTGGCAAAATACATCAATAAAGAAGTTCCAAAATAGCTGTCACACCATCTCCAAGAGTATGACATAGGTTGCAGAGTACCTGAGTCATATTCTTCACAGGTATAACAGAACCAAGACTGCATCCTAGACTGCAGTGCTCTGTGACAAGTACTTTTAAAAAAACGTGAACATTCACAAGCCTCCTGAAAAGTAAACTGGGTTAATCTTTGCTCATGCCTTAACAGGATAGAGGATGTTAAGAGTGAGCTCATCATTTCTAATCCTGTGCTCTATGCTTGAACTTTGGAGATAAGCTTGGTTGCAACCAAAGACATAAAGCTAGGAACCTTAGGAAACTACTGCTTTAATGCAGCAATAAATGAGGAACTTTTAATATTCTTTTACAAAGTCACTTGAGGTAGGAATATTAGACATCACTGTGGGTAACTCAGTAAACAGCTTCAGTATGCTGTCATTGATAAAGATGTATATAAAAATAATAAGATGAAGAATAACAAGAATAGTTTAATAACTCCGAAGACACTGCAGCAGTGTTCTGTTCTGAAATGCTGTTCTGGACATTCCTTCTTAAGAAGGGTGTTTCAGTTCTAAAGGGGCTAAGAAATGGATAATTTCCATTGACCAGGTATAGAAAACACTTTTGAACAAAAAATTACATGGACTTTTCAGTTCTTAACTTTTTTGAGTGGCCTTCTCTTGTAAAACACAATGTTATAAGAGTAGGTTTTTTTTTTTAAATAAAAAGGCCTAAAAATAAAATGCAACAAGAACAAAAGGACTAAGACCTGTGCCTTCTTTCTCTTATCAGAAAAGTTAGCAGCAAGTAAATGAAATATTAGAAACAAGATTATTCAAAATTTATAACGTGAGTCTTTACTATCTTGGTGAGTCTGATCTCTAACGTCAGAGAGATTAGAAAGTGGATGGGGCATCAATTTAAATTTATAACTAGTGCTTCAAATAAGAGACCTTGGAAGAGGGATCCAACCTATTATCTCATATAAATCACTTCCAAAACTGCTACAGGGCACATCTGAGACCAGACAGATCTGTGCACCCTGTCAGCCTGCTGCATACTGGAGATGCACTGGAAAGGGGCTCCTACCGGAAGCAGAGCTGCTTTCTTGCTCTACATTGACTGATCCAGACACATCAGCCACCAGGCTTCTGTCACCCACAACATTTAAGGTCAGGCTGAACACATCCCCTAGCAAGGGGAATGGATTGTCCCCTTATCTACTGCCAAGTCCTAAGCTCTATCCATATACCAAATATCTGATGAGGATATCATCATCAGGGATAGGATACTCCCCTAAACTTGGGATCTGGGCTCTGCCTTCTCTTCACAGATTACAAAGAGGGGCAGTCCTGGTGCTCACAGGCCTTATCTGCTTTCTGTAGCTGAGAGGAAGGACATCACCAGGATTTGCTGAGGACCTAGATCAAGCTTGTAAAAATGACAAGATACTTTCACTAGTAGGACTACTCTTAAAAGAGCAAGTACTTTCCACCAGTAAGACAGTTTTCACTGCTCAGGAGTTAAGCTGAAATGGTATTTTTATTCTACTTAGATAAAATGTATTCCCAGAATTTAACACTGGCATTTAATTACTGATATTCTTGCATTTTAAGAAATTCAGATATGGTGACGCTCAAATCAAGACAATTTGTATACATATTGTATTTCTGGCCAAAACATCACCTCTCCTTCTTTTAACCACATTTTTCAAGCCCTGTGTCTCAGATATTTTTTTTAAACATCTGCTGTCACATCTATTTAGGAATTTCAGATTTTTTTATCCCTCATTACCATTTTTCCACCTCACATAGTTCATCTCTATAGTTCCACTATTCCTTCACAGTGACTGCTGTCTTGTTTTTATTTACAGCTTTGCTGCCGTAAGTCACTTTTATACTACAGATCAGACACCAGTAAGCAATACTGCTCTACTTGAATGGCTTTACTTGCTTAAAAAGAAATTGTTTGTGAGCATACTAGGGGGCATTTTCATGCAATTTCACACTTTGCATCATAATAAATAGAAATTACACTCTCCCTTCCAGTGTGTGACTGTGCAATCACTTCCAGTGCTTTAGCACCCAACTTCCCAGCCTGCCTGAGAAGTTATTACTATTATTACATAAGTACACATAGAGATACAAACATGTTGGCAGAGTTTGTGCCTACCAAAAGCAGCCACCCTTCTGCAAACGTAAATCACTGAATTTCATTAGAAAATGACATCTATAATTGTACGTCTTTTTATTAATGCCTCCCATATTTCATTTGCTGTAGGTCTATCATCCTCACCTAGAATCTGCAACTACATTTGCCACTGTCTTTTAGGACAGTTTTCAAAAGCAAGTCTTTGAACTATGCATACAAAATATATGTTTACTTGTGCAAAGAGACACTTCTGTAGAAAGACATGAGCAAATGTTAGCCAGCATATATGTTTGGACTGTGCAAATACTTGCTTGTAGATATGAAAGCATTACACTCAAAACAGTTGAACTAGACTGAAGGAGTAAAACTGAATAGCTTATTTTCCACAGAGCAATTAGGTAATTTAGGTTCACATCAAAAGAGGTTTAGGAATTCTTTTTAATCCCTGATGAAACCAGAAACTGGAAGAGGTTTTGTGGTTGCAAATAAAAGAAAATAGATAAACACATAATTTCATAGTAGGTGCCATTATTCTCTTTATTCAGTAATCCTACTGCTAGACTAAGCCACCTATGACCTTGCAAACTTCTGCATCCAGATCCAGCCCCACAGGGCAGCACAAAATGGTCTGAGCAGAGACATTCCTGTGCCACCCTTTTAGTATTTTTGCACATTGGATAGATAGGTATTCATCCCTGCAGGAGCAGAAAGCACAGTATTCACCTGCAAGTCTTAGCTGCCAGACCTCAAAGGCCTGAATGCATTCTATCATTCTTCTTGTTTAACATTAAATTTAACAGCCTCATAAGGGGATATGCAAAACCTTCTGTTCTAATCCCCTCATGCACAGAAGGAGACATGAAAAGGGCATGACATGGAAGCACTGCTTAACAGCTGATTGTTTGAGAAAGTGGAGATGGGCTTTATTTATTTTTTTTTTGTGAATAAACACAGACAAACTTTTTATCATGTGCGTCTTTTTCATTAATGTCACATTTCACATTAAAATAAAATCATATCACAAATAAAATTTGAGGATATTTGAGTCAAATATTAAGTATTTCTTTCATTTTCTGTTATGCAAAACATGCTCAAAAAGCACAGTTCATGAAAATCCTGGTGTTGTTGAAAAGAAATTGCCAAAGCTGAAGTGGCTTTTCAGAGTAAGTAAAGCATGTGTAAAAGAGACTTAAAATTATTTTAAACTAGAAGCTCCACTTCTTGGAAAAATTGTCTTGTCATTTATGTAGCATGTGCATGAGAAGGGCAGCAGGGCAAAAACTCATCCAAACTGACATATGTATATTAGCTGAATGACAAATGAATTTGATGGCATTAGCTTGTAGTGAATGCTCCTTTTCCCACATACCTAAAAGGAGAGATGGAATGCTGAATTTAATAGGCGAGAAAAACAGTGACTACACGTTGGCATGTTTTAAAGCATAAGCAATCCTTGAATGTCAGATTAAACTCCCAGACATTGTCAGTAATTGATAGCAAATAAGCCTCAAGCCCCAAAATTTCATGGCAATTCTGAAATTACTTTTAGGATCTAGGGTTAAAAGGGTTGTGTGCTTCCCTGAGCATTCAAATACTGATATTGCACTGAGGCAGACAAAGAAGCTTGATCATGAGAAAGTCTGGAAATGGCCACCTGGCTCCTGTGGCTCCTCCAAAGTGAACAGCACTAGATGTTGCTGTGGTTTGGTGAGTATATGCACACTGCTTTTCGAGAGGTGCCTGTTAAAGGGCCTCTCTGCACTGCCTGGTGCTGGAGGGGGGGATGTTGTTCCTGTTCCTATTCTGATGAGAGTGACTGATTTTTGTCTAGACATGTGTCTTGTGTACTTTCCTGCTCAGTGACCCAATGAATCATCTCGAATTTCATGAGTAGACAATTGTCATGGGAGGAGATTGGTTGCTTCTTCCCTCACAATACAGCTTGATTTTTAGGACCTGCTCTCTGAGATGGAGTTCATCCAGGCTGGCATAAAAGAAAATAACTTTTTCTTCCCAACTGTGTTTAAGCAAAGAACACCCAGATATACCTTTCATTTAAGAAGTGAACACAAAAGCTAGTTTTACTCAGACCAGCTTGAACACTGATAAATTTCCAATATTAGTAAAATTTTCTGAGAAATAACTTTCAGGTCATACATTGTAAGAGTAACAGCAGAGATTTCATAATTAAAACAGATCTTTTCCACTTTGAACTTGTTTTTGATCTTCTGAAAAGATAAAGAATCTAACATACTGGTCAGGGTGAAGAAACCACACTGTCCATATATTTCGACTTTTTGCATCAGACTACTCTAATGCAGAATATATATTGAATGTATGAAGATGTATAAAATAATAATTTTTTAAAAGTATTTTTCTGTTGAGAAGTCATCTGGTTATCCAAACTTTTTTAAGCAGTCTACTTGTTTGACATATTTTTAAATGTCATTTTGCTAACACAGGAGATACTAATCTCATATATTGCGTTGCAGAGATATCTTTTACCCATCTGGAAGGAATTAATTTTAATTCTATAGAAATTCTATTTTCTGAATAGGGTAGGATTTCATTTGAAAAGTTGCTGTGGTTTAACCCCAGCCAGCCAACAAGTCCCAGGCAGCTGTGTGCTCAGTAACCCACCAGAGAGATCAGGAAGAGAATGGGAAGGGTAGAAGCTAGGAAACTCCTGGGTTGAGATAGACAGTTTAGTACGGAAAAAAAATCCATGCACTCAAGCAAAGCAAGATAGGGAATTATTTCACTGCTCCCCATGGGCAGGCAGGTGTTCAGCCATCTCCAGAAAAGCAGGGCCCCATCACGTATAACACTTGCTTGGGAAGACAAATGCCATCAATTCAAATGTTCCTCCCTTTCTTCTTCTTCCCCCACTTTTATGTACTGAGCATGATGTCACATAGTCTGGACTATCCCGTTGATCCCTTGGGGTCCCCTGTCCCAGCTGTGTCTCCTCCCAGCCTCTCAGGCACCCCCAACTTCCTCCCCAGCATGGAAGTACAAACAGCAGAGAAGGCCTTGGCTCTGTGTAAGCCCTGCTCAGCAATAACAAAAACATCTCTGTGTTATCAACCCTGTGTTCAGCACAGGTCCAAAACACAGACACTATGAAGAAAATTAACTCTTCCCCAGCTGAAACTAGCACAAAAATCTTAAGCCTTTTCACTGTAAAATTTTTTTCTTTAACTAAAACTGTCTAGTCTTTTCTTCAAAAACATAGCAAACTTTTGGCTGATTAATATTGAAATAAAGGACAATGAAAAGAATTGCATTCCTTCAGGGAATGCAAATTTTATAAAACTTCCCATCAAGTTCTGGAGTATCATATCAAATAGTTGTTTTAGTTGCACAGCTTATCTAGCCAGAACTAGCTTGAAGCAGAGGCTGTTTGAGTAACTCCCTGCTTTGATAAATGTTTCCCTGTCTTCTACCATCTCACCCAGAAGTGCTTTCAAGTAACGTAAGTGTCCTGTTTCCTCTGCAGCAGGGAAGGGTGAGAAGGAGGGGTAATGTGAAAAGTAGAATAGGGGAGAAAAGAAAGTGCTGCAGACACAGATAGCTAGGAAGGAAGGAGGTGCTCTTCCTCAGCAAATGCCCTGCTCCTATTCCCAAACTCACTTCTCAAACCAGCCATCTCACAAATTAGAAAAAACAAGCACATAATCAAGTGTATATTGAGTAGGAAGGGTAACTGCAGGTAACATAAAATCGAACACTTGCTTTCATCTTTTCCCTGCTTCCATTAGTTCAGCAAGTGCATAAACTTTCCAGACCTGTTAAAGAAATTATTTCTGTGAGCAGGACCACAATCTACATTGATATTTTTGTGTACTATGATCACATCCAAAAAACCTTAGGTATGATGATGACAGCAATAAATAAACAGACTTCTGTGACAAGAGATTTGAATATGCTGCAGAAATTGCAGTGTTTCAGGGTATCAGGATTGAGGAAACAAATAAAAAAAAATCTTCCAGTAAACACAAAGAAGCAACCTTATATTTTATATGTGTTTTGAACTGGGAGGGCTACTGACTTGAAGAACCTACCATTAAAGATCTGAAAGCACTATTACACACCTGATAAAAGCAACGTCCATCTTGCACAGTTTACAGCCTAATAAGGGAATCTGTTACTAAGTAACCTTGAAGAAACCTTCCATATAGAACAAAGACAATGCAAATCTATAGCAATTCTGTTTTTAAAGCTAAACAGAGCACTGATGATAAACTACCTATGGAAAAAACACCTCAAACCTTATTTTTAAAACATGGACAAATTTAATTATTTAGAACCAATGGCTACATGAACCACAAATGACATATTTTATTGAGAGAAAAAGCATGGCTAACATCCACCTCTGCAAGGTATAATCTTATATTTAGATGTAACTGCTGTCTCACTGCATTTGACAGGTCAAAATGCTACAAAAACTACATTCTTCACAGTGAAAAGTGACTTCCTTTTTTGCCTCTGCTTTTTTGTCATTATCAAGGGATACTGCCACCTTTAAAGAATTTCTTAGCTAGCTAAATGCATCAACATTAATACTGTTTTAGCCAGCTGATACAGGTCCTTAGCAGGTGACTCTTAAATTATGTTTAATCAGACTGCCTTTTATTATTCTCACACATTGGTGCAGTTTTATAATAGAAGTCAGATAACTCAGTGCAATTACTGAAATGCTAACTTAATGCAGTTTTTTTCTATTTCAGCCTATGCAAGAGCACAGTGACTTTTAGTGTGCATGGGATTATCATGTGTAAGACTTTGCTTTTCACTGTGACCTTCAAGTACTATAAAAATATCCAGAAAAGATAGGAAAGTGAATTAAGTGAGGAAATAATTTTACCAGGTATTTTTTGAGCACATTCAATATTTCAAATATTTATAATAAAAATAAGAAATGTTTTTAGTAAAAAAAAAAAAAAATCCCCCATCCCTTAATGCCCCTTAACTGGAGGAAGGGCACATAGCAATTCTAGATATTTCTTAAGCTACATCCCTACGAATGAAGACATCCCCTCTCTTGAAAACTTTTGTTACTGCTTTAGACCTGTTGTTAATCCAATGTCCTTATGCGCCATATCCTACATATCCCAGATTACAAATTATTGTTTTAAACTAGAGTGAACATGCATTTTTATTGGTGGTGTTGCTGGAGAAGCTGAAGAAAATGCAGATTATTCAAATTGTATAAAATCAAAAGTAGAAACAGCAAAGCATGCACCCTCCTAATACATAATTGTATTATCTGTATGGAGTCATAGTATTTTCCTTGTCCCATTAATGTGGAACATTATCAAAAGGTCTTTGAAATAAGCATAGGTACAGCAGAGGTGGTATTCCAGTTAGGGTATATAACTACATGACACCAGACATTGCTGGGGTGAATGTTAGAGGTGTCTGGTGGGTAAAAGCCCTGACAGATGGTATGGAAAAGGTAATTTACACCATGAAAAGTGGTTCATAGTTAGTTCCCATGCCCATCATCTCAGCAGCTATACTGCAGTCATTTGGTATAGTCTCAGAAGCATTTTTACTTTTCTACAGATACCTTTGAATGATCCTATATTAATTACCCTGTTCCTGCTGGCATCACCTCTGTTTTTATTAATTTTTATTAATGTGATTCTGCTTTCACTGAATGGCACCTTACAGTGTAATACTGAGCTCTGCAATGCTTGTTTGTTGTTGTTTCTTTTTTTTAATTGGACAAGGCTTTTTCCACTTTCTGAAAACCCCTAAGTGCTGTGAAGAATATGGTCTGAGAATAGAATTTCATAGGCTTTTTTTTTTTTTTTTTCTATTTTGTCTCCTTTTATTTACTGTCTTTCTATATTTTTGACCTTATTATGAATGTGAATTCTCAGTTCTTTTAACAGGAGTTAGGCATTAGTGGGGGCAATAAGGTAACAGCCAAAGTAGCTTTCTAGTATCCTTTATTGTAGTCTGTAGGTGTTGAATCTCTGTTGCATGTTGCTATGTGAACTTTTCAAATGACCAGACAATACATGTCATTTCAAATACTTCAGAGTGGCTTTTAGCCTCTCAAAGATCTAATTTTTCTTGTGTCTGTTCTATTTCCTGTCCTGTTATTAATACAGTTTTGCTCAATACTGCTCAGCACTATTTATCTTGTTCTTGCAATTAGAGAGGTTAGGAAAAAAAAATTGTTTTTTTTTAATATCTCCATTAATCATATTTATCAAGTGAGATCCGCAGAAACTGTTTCTCTCTTACTTTATATTAAGGTCTGCATGCACATGCGTGTAGACACACTCCTGTAACATCAACCTTTTTGGTACAGCAGAAACAGGCCCTATGACAATCAGTAAGAGCAGTTCCACCCAGTATACAATGAAAAGGTACGAAAAACCCCAAAGCTTTATTCCAAACAGATAATATTTCTTTCATAAGCATTCACTGCCACCATGTTAGCATGATTTAGCAGTTCTGAGCTGCCACACTAATAAGTGGGTGGCACAAAAGAATGTAACAATTCAGTTTGCATAAAGAATATTTTTTTTTTTCTGAAAACAAATTCACTCATTCTTGAAAATGAACTTCAAAATTATTTAACAATGGAAGATAGAAAAAAGAGCTTATTTCTGTTCTTTCTTTATAATCATTCTGTAGAGATGAAAGTTTACCTTATTTAGCTCTTTAAAGGCAAGCCCTCCAAAATTCTTAGTTTATACCTTGAAATTGTGATATCCCAGACAGCACAATGAAATTGAAGTGAAACCCTGTTTAATCAGTTTTCTAACAAGCTGTGTGATGAGTATGACCTCTTGTGTTAGACATGGGAATATTCATTTTTTTATTCACACAATGAAGCAACCAAGCAAGTAGACAAAATATCTAAAAGCTTGTAACAGCACTATCTTTATATTTCAACAAATAAACAAGATAGCAGGAGTAGAGGTATAACATTTGAGACTTGCAACATCTATATATGAATTAGAAAAATAAATGCAATAATTTCCCAACACGGAATAAAGATATCAGATATTTTAGTATAAGAGGACTTTAAAAATACATATTTTTTCTTCTTCACAATTCTAATACAAGCTTCCACGATCAGAGTAGATGAAGTTACAGGACAGAATCTTGGTGACTTCTGAATAAAACATGGAGATTTACAAATTTCTTAAAAGGCTTTTCAAGGTTAACTAGGTCATGAGAATTTATCTCCTGGTAAAATGAAAGCTTAGAAGAAAGTACCTTTAAGCAAAATTAAGGACACGGCATGAACTGAAAAGAAAAGATGAAACCTTGCCTATCTAATCTTTAACTAGTTAAAAAAACATGTATTTTTAAAGCATGTTGCAGCAAGACTTTTATTGATAGAATAGTAGAAGCCCAGGTTCCCTGGGTTTTTAATTTTAAAAGATTCCTGAAATTCATGTGTGTTTCAAAACACAGGCAAAATGGGACCAGTAAAACAGAATTACAGCACCATGTTTTTTCAAAGAAAATGGAATATATGAAGCTGTGCTAAACAGCCTGTTCATTCTTAAAAATAAAAGCACTTTTTATCTTGGCCATTGGTACTCAGGGAAATTAGTGCAATATTGAACATCCTGATACACTTTCGTGTAACTTAAAAACTAAAGTATTTTATCATTTATACAATGAAGTATGTATGGATGTTTATTCAAAAAACAAAACAAAAAAAACCCAAACTTGGTTTTAAGACAAATTTTTATTTATCACAAGACATTATAATTTTGTGTTTCATATATATTCCCACTTATGAGTGCTTTTTCAAAATACCAAGCTATGTATACATAATTAAATTTTGGTCTGTCTCTAAATAATTTATCTATATTGTAAACCATGTTATTTACTATTTTAGTGAGGGTTGTTTAATTGTGTGGGTTATACATGTGCTTGCTTTAAAATTAACAATTAACAATTGTTACATTAACAATTAAAAATTTTACAACAGAGCATATTTAAAACCTTTGTTAATGAAACTGCCTCACTCATCTTTCCAACCTACACTTTAAGTAAAGGTTTCAAAGGAAATTGAACATCACAGGAGACACAGAAATTACAAGGATGCAGGCTTTTATCCTAGAAAGACTTGGTGGATTTTGTCTTTAACATTGCTGAGAAATTAAAGATGTAAGGAAATCTTCCACGCAATCAAATATTGACTGGAGGAAAAAAAAAAAAAAGAAAAAAAAAAAAAGGGAAAGAAAAAATATAAGAAGAAACCCCCTTTTTATAGTCTTCCCTAGTTGATAGGAAAGACACATCTGTAACAAGGTAAATTACTTCCCGTTTTCATAATTCTTTCCTTAAACAAAAGCAGAAAGGAGAATTTACCTGGTGCAGGCATTGCTCTGCCTAATGGAGCTACCAGAGCGGATTACTCAGTGGGGGCTTGGGAGGCAAAGAAAGGGGAAAAGGCAAAATGGCAGCAGACAACCAGCTTCAGGACTGTGCCGGCAGCACACGGCAGGGAGCCAGAGTCGTAGGGGAGCTACTCAGTGACACCGGTCCCGTTCCACCGTACAGCTCCTGCCGACCCGGCGGAGCAGGTCTCCAGCCCCCGAACCAACCCCTGCTACCGCTGGCCTCACGCCCCGGCTGCGCCTCTCCCTCCTCCGGCTGAGGGAAGAAGGAGCAGCCGGCAGACGCCGTTCGTCCCCCCACCCGTCCTTCGTGACAGGCCCGGGATGTGCCGGGGAGGGCTCCCCGCCCCGCGCCGCGGCCGCGGCCCCTTCCAGCTCCCTGCGGCCCGGGGCGGCGGGCGGCGAGCGAGCCCGACGCTGTGTTTTGCAGGGCGGCGGCGGCGGAGGCGCTGCTGGACAGCTCCGGAGCGCGACGCGGCGCCCATGTTCCGGAGACGGCGCAGATGTGAGTGGGGAGCCGGGGAGAGCCGCCTGGGAGAGCCGCGGCGGAGCCCCTTCGCCGACAGGCGAGGGCGATCCCGGGAGCGAGCGCGCTCCCCGCCCCCGGGAAGCCCCGGGTTTCCGCGGCGCGGGCGGGGGGCGAGGGCAGCCCTCACCTGCGGGGGGCGGGAGGCGGGATCCCCGCGGGCGGGGGCCCCGCGCCTCCCGCTGACGGCCCGGCCGCTCCGCCCCCGCCAGGTGACGTGATGCCCGTTGTTTTGGTGCGCCCGACCAATCGGACGCGGCGGCTGGATTCTACGGGAGCCGGGATGGGCCCGTCGTGGCGGCAGCAGGACGCTCCCCTGCCGACCGTCACGCATTGCGCAGGGTGCACCACCGCCCGGTCCTCCTGCGGCTTTAACGGCCCCGGCATGGACCCGCCGCGCCACTTCCCGGCGGGCTTCGGCCCCGAGCAGCAGCAGCAGCAACAGCAGCAACAGCAGCAACAGCAGCAACAGCAGCAACAGCAGCAGCAGCAGCAGCAGCAGCGCCCGCCGGCGCCGCCGCACTGCCAGCAGCACGGCCAGGACAAGCAGAGCCTTCTCCAGCAGCAGCAGCAGCAGAGCCCGTGCCTCCAGTGCAACAACTGCGCCTACTACGGGGCTGCTGCGGCAGCCGCGGGGGATAACCTGCCCCTGCTGCTCCGCGCCTCCTCGCCGCTTTCGGGCGCCTTTCGGACGCACTCCTCGCCGCTGTCTTCCGCCGCCTCCTCCCGGCACGGCAGCCAGCTGAACGTCAGCGAGTTCACCCCGTCCAGCCATGCTGGCGCGTCCAGACAGCCTCACCAATATTCCCAGTACCACCAGTGCCATAGCCTGCAGCAGCAGCAGGCAGCCAGTCCCAGCAGCAGTGTCAGCAGCAGCAGCACTCACCATCACCATCATCATCACCATCACCATCACCACCACCAGCAGCAGCAGCGCCGGGAGAGCAACCCCTTCACCGAAATAGCCATGAGCAGCTGCAGGTACAACGGCGGCGTCATGCGGCCGCTCAGCAACCTGAGCTCGTCCCGCAGGAACCTGCACGACCTGGACTCCGAGTCGCAGCCGCTCCAGGCGCCGCTCGCCAGCCCCGCTGCCGCCGCCGGCGCCGGCTCTGCCCCCGCCGCCGCCAGCCCCGCCGCCCCGGAGATCGTGGTCTCCAAGCCCGAGCACAACAACTCCAACAACCTGGCGCTGTACAGCTCCGCCGGCCCCGGCCCCGGCACGGGCAGCACCAACAACGGCGGGGGCAAGTCCAGCAAGAAGAAGAACCAGAACATCGGCTACAAGCTGGGACACCGCCGTGCTCTCTTCGAGAAGCGTAAGCGCCTCAGCGACTACGCGCTCATCTTCGGCATGTTCGGCATCGTCGTCATGGTCATCGAGACCGAACTCTCCTGGGGCGCCTACACCAAGGTACCAGCTCGGGCGGCAGCCGGTCCCGGCGCCCGCGGCCCCCGCCCCGTCCCCGTCCCGCGGTGTCCCCACGGTCCGGTAGCGCGGTGCCGCCGGCCGCCTCCTCGGGCCGGGGTGGCGGTGGGGAGGAGCGGCCCCCGCGCACGGGTCTCTGAGGAACGGCGGTGTCTTTCTCTTGCAGGAGTCTCTGTATTCCCTCGCTCTGAAATGCCTTATTAGCCTCTCCACGATTATCCTGCTCGGGCTCATCATCGTGTACCACGCAAGAGAAATCCAGGTAACGTTTCCTTCTGTGGGTCGGGGAGCATTCCTGGTTTAGGTGCGGGGGTGCGAGGTGGTTTTTCCAGGGGAGCCTTGGTGGTAAGTACTGGACACGTCCTGCCTCTTCAGAAAACAAACGTGGTCTCTGCAAGCCTGCCGAAGTTGGTGAATGGACCTCAGCCGTGGAGACGGGCACCAAACGACGGGCAGAGAGGAGCCAGGAAGTTCTGCCTGCTAGGGGCTGTTGCCTACGGTTATGCTATAGGATCGCTTAGCCCTCGGGTTATAACATGCTTTCTAGGTGATGCGTCTGTCATCTCCTGTAGCAGATGTACAGCAATAGACTTTTATTTCCCATTGCCTAAATTTCATGCTGTGCGTTTTCTCTTGACAGCAAGGTTAATTGTCTTCATCGTGCAAGGTATGTAATCTTCAGTGAGCTGTCTGAGATACAAGTATACTTGAGAAGAGTGTTTAAAAGGAGGGGGGAGATTGATGTTTGATTTGTTTTATTTAATGCTGCAGTGTCTAGGAATGTGACCAGAGAAAAGTGTCAGGAAGGATAGGGCTAAAGGTAAGAGGAACATAATGGTCAAAGCTATAGAATAAATCTCACAGATACTGTCACAAGTTCTGTCCAGGTGACTTAGCCCTAATTTCAGTTGTAATTTTTTTTGACCAAGAAATTAAATGTGGCATTTCAGCTTAACTGAACTGTACAACAGACAGAATTCAAAGTTTCAAAGGGAAAAATACCTTGCTCATAGATACAGTGCTCTTGTTTTTTCAGATTAGAGACTCGTTGAGCGGAAGACTGAAATGTCAGGTTTCAAGGGCAATGAAGACTTTTCCACTGGTACCAGTCAGTTAAATAAAGTTGTATAGTACAGTTCTTCTGCGCAAAAGAATGCTGTAGTTTCAACATGAAATTCTACATAGTCTCCTACTTAGGGTAGGAGAAACTATTGAAAGTATTGAAAAGTATTATGTCTCTGAAGACTTTTTGCCAAATTGGGTCCTTTTGTACAGTCTTTGCACATGCAAAACTTCTTTTCCTGGCTCAGAACCCAGTTTTTCTGAATTAATGTCAGAGATATTGTTTAATGCCATTGTATTGAGTAAATACAAGGTGTTCTGAAGAGAGAGCAAATTTATAAACAACAGGAGTACTGATGAACAGGTTTCTTTATCAGTATAAAAATAAATAAGTATCAGTACTGCAGTGTGGGAGCCTTCTCTGGTGTATCTTCCCACAAATGTTTCTTCAGGCATGAATAGCAAAGCTGAGAACAGGTCGTGTCTAAATGTTTAAAATATTGTATGCATTTTTCAGAACCTTTTAATGGAAAATTTTGTGGAAGATAATGAAATAGCTGTAGGTCCATACAGGTCTCCCAGCTTATACTGAGTTACTCTGAGATTCAATTGTTTGTTGAGTTTTTTCAGGTAAAGATTTATAAATTTTCATTGTCTTAGGAATCAGATCCCTTATGGATCAGAAAAAAAAAATTTAAAAAATTGTCATTCCATTTGGTTGTTTTTTTAATTGATTGTTTTAAAGATTTTCCTCATATACGCAACTACATGGAAGGAACTGTGCAATCATATGACTTAATCACTGTTAATGTAGTTTTCAGTGCTGCCTGACAGAGCAAAAGTATAGCTGCCTGTAAAACAGCAATACCCCATGTTATTGAATGAGAAACACCAGAAACTGCAGTAGTCATGACAGTGCCTGGAGGAGCTGCAGCTTCAAGGGGTTCTGTCATTCACATTAAAAATGAAAAGTTCTCTGCTTCAAGGAGTTAGAAGGAAAGGATGTAGTACCCTCCATAGCTATCAGATAACATCTGCTCACTTTCAAATTTCAGCATAGTATGTTTTTACGTACACACTTGACTTATAAAAAATAAGATAATGAAAGTGCAGGGCAAATGCTATGTCAATTCCATGATAATAAAATTTTTGTTGCACTAGACACCTGGGAAAAAAAAGTATCTTTAAAATCCCTTGGCTAAGTACATAATGTGCATAATGTTCTCCAGGCTAAAGAAGATACTGTGTAACCCTGATAATGTAATGTTTTTTAAATAACCGTTAAAACAGACTGTTTTCTGAAGGCAGACGTGCCATTAATTCAAACAAACGTTCTGCTCTGTGTAGAAGAATGAATAAGGTCTGTAGAACAGTGCCCGCAGATGTCTGGTTGTGTCCTGGAGGACTTTTTGCACCAGATATTTGTCAGTCCTTTTCCTGTTGAAACATTCTTTTCTGATTAATATCTGAAACATACTTAAATATTTGTTATAGTTTAAATAAGCAGGAATTCATTGAGAGGGAAATTTGTTCCATAGAGCAGAAGAAGGTGTCTGTATTCAGCTTGCATCTGTGGTGCTTTTCACACTCTGGTGGGAGCAAACCAACCTAAGCATAAGTAGATTTTTCAACAAAGCATGAGGCAAAAAAATGTTGGGAAATAAGGAGCTGACAGTTTAGTAATTATTACTGATGGCAGGATGAATACTGACTGAGAAACTCCCCATGACCTAAAATGCTGGTGAGTAGAAATCAGCTTTTTCATTCTTTTCAGTAGTCTTTGACCTTGATTTATTGGTAGGAAGATCAAACAGCCATGCTGCAAGGATGTCCACGGAACAGTGCCTAGCATGCTATATAGCAGGTGGCTTTAGTCTTCTATTGAAGTGACACTGCTTGTATGTTTTATTTTGAAAACAGTCAGCCAGTCAAACCAGTCTCTAGAGTTTGCCTATCCCAGACTTGCTGCTTTTTTTAAGGGAGTTGGAAGGGAAGTTTATAAAGGTTTGCCAAGATTCTTTCCAAGCCGAGAAGTGATGCAGCTGCGTCAGACAAATGAGTTTTCTTTTGGTCTTTTCCCGCGGTCGGACCGCGGTGGGTGTGCGGCGGGGAGCTGCGGTGCCTGGGGCAGGGTGGTTCAGCACCGCGGACAGCTCCGCGCGGAGCGCCCGGCTCGGGCGGCGCATCCCGCCGGGCCATCGAAACCTGGTACCTGCGCAGCTTTGTCCGGGGCTCCCCAAGAGCTTACGCATAGCTCTGCACCTGGCAGACCAACTGCAGTGTTTAGACACGGCTAGCTGTAGGGATGCTGGGTAGTCTTTGTGAAATACTGTTCAAATATGTTCCACAAATACGTTTTCAGTAATGGCACTGTATTATTTATTCTGTATGACTCTAGGAGTAAAAATGTGAGCTGTTATGAATTTTAATAAATGTGAGTTACTGTTAAGAATACAATGAAATTCAGTTGAAAATGGTTGGGTTCAAATGTTAATTTGTAGCTTACTTTATCATTTCCAGAAAAGAAGATAAAAATTGCAAGCAAGTTTTCTTCAATCCTTCCCTCTTCTCAAAAAAAATCCTAATGAACAACAGTAACAGAGTTGGAGTTGAGGCTAGTGATAAGCCTAAAATGTGTGTTCACTTTTTATTCCATGTTTGCCATGCCTGTAACACTACTAAAAACATTACACTTGGGAGATAATGAAATATACATTGCTGTCTCTCCAGGCCTGTGTGGTTGTTGATTCAGTTCTTCAGAACAAGTGCTTTGTGTTTGAAAGATCAATGGGAAAAATGTAATTCATCATTATCCCAGCCAAGAGCAGGTATTTCTCTGACTGTTACTCCAGTTGAGAGTTTAAAGAGTTGAAGGAGGGAAGAGCTAAAAAGACAGCATTACCCACTTACCATAATAATTTTTGATGTATTAATTATTCACTTCATGCATAAACAGTTTGTTACTTAATACTATTTTACATAATTAAAGCAGAGGCAATATGTAACATAATTGAAATTGTATTCTTTAGAACTTACTGTTCTATTCCACATTTCTTCAGTGTAATTCGATCCATAAGTAAAATGGAATTTAAGAAGGTTTTAAGTGGCAGTTTACATAGTAAAGCTTTATTTAAAAATGGACCTCTCTGCCAATCTCTAGTATGGTTAGAGGTATAAATTCTTTTTACCTGCACCCTGAACTGCTACTGATGCTTTCTTGTACTGCTAAGAGCAAAAAGATTCTGTGAGACTGCCATTCAGAGGTCTTTAATGTGCTTTGGTGGGCATTCCACCACAGTCTAATATTCTTTGAGAGATGGCGGTCAGTGGAAAAATATATCCACTGGAAGGCTTCTTTAATGCTGGATTGCTTAATGTATCCTTTCTGTAAATAAACATACTGCCTGTCCTGAATAATAGTAACCTGAGTATTGATAACCTGGGCAGTCTTGGACAGCATCTGAGCCTCTTTTCCTTTTCCCTGATACAGATGCTGTCATTCCTGCAGAAACACGAAAGTTGTTGGTAATTGTTAATGCACATAGAAATCATGTGTGTATGTGTGTGAGAGAGTGTGTATCAGCTGAGGTTTTTAACTACTTTTAAAATGTATTGCTAGTTCATATTTTGATAGAACACCTGTGGAAAGGCTTGCAAACACCAAGGTTAAGGTTAAGGTTAAGCTGTTGCATGCATAGCAGAGCCTCACACTGCTGCAGGGAAAAAGTACCATCAATCCCAATGGTTCTGAAGTGGTGGGAAAATAACATGTGGCAAAATAACATGCTCCTCATAAATTTAGAATGAAACATTTTCAGTCTTCGTTACCTTTCTTTAAAATTACCACAGCCAAGAGCCCAAATATCTTGCTGAAGAATCAAGAATCTCCTTTTCCCTGTGCCCGAAAACTTGAAAAAATGGAACAAGCATTATCAGGTAGCAGGAAAGAGTGGTAGCAAATATATAATACCTGTTTATTGTGAAAATACATCCCATAATGCACAATGATAATAAACACAGTTTATGGGAGTTTCATTATTTTACTGGCATTGGTGGAAAGTTTTGTGTTAAAAATTGTGTGCTTGTGAGCAGTTAAGCTCCCTTACAGTTTCTTATCATAAGTAATACTTATTCTACAGACCAACTTACTTATTTTTTATTTATCTGTTATTTAGTTGTTTCTATCCATGTCATCATTTTGCCTTCACTGGAGTGGTACATGTGCATTTTATTGGCTTGCTGGCAATCTTTTCACTTCATGTGGAGTTCAGATTGTCTTTGCTTTAGTGTATTGAAGCATCAGGAATTGCTCATAGAGACTAAATCTTCAGCTTAAGAAATTAATGAGTTAGACAGAGAGCACAGAGAGCAAGTCTGATGAAGAACTGTTGAAAATCAAGAAATAAACTCAGAGTGTTATTTAGGCTGACCTGAAATCTCTTGAGAATTAGTGATTTTTTTCTAATTATTCTAACAGATTTTGAGTCAAGCAACAGCAAAACTCATTGTGTGGCAGTTGATCAAGGATATGGTAACTTCATGTGCAGATTCAAAAATTCCCCTCTACCAATTAAATTTAATACACATTTCCCTTCTGTAATGAACAGGAGAAAATCACACAGGAATCCAAGGACACTGTATTTGACAAATTAACAGCATATCTGTCAAGTTAACAGTGTAGAGTATTTTTATGAAAACAGTTTCAATTCTGTTCAGTACATTTTTGATTGTGCAGATCCTGTTGATGCAGCAAACACTGCAGGTGGCCATTGTCTCTGAAATACAGCAGTGCAATGCATATGGCATGGAAGGCAGACTCAAAAATCCTTTAATGATGATCAGCCTTGGAAGGGGCAATAAAATTAAACATATATTATGCCTCCATTTCCATCAGGCTTTATTACATAGTAGAAGGAGGTGGTAACTGGTGGTCAGTGTCACTGAGTGATTGGTCTGGCCATATTTAGAGTTATCTATTTATGTCTGGTGTTTTTGTGACCACTTTTTAATGAGGCTGTTAGAAGTTTTTCAAGACATAGCAATGCGTTGTAAGGTATGAGAAGTTATGTCATTGCCCCTGGTGGAGGAGAGAGATCATAGAGAACGTTTGTAACCAGAGATCAGATTCTAGATTTGTGTAAATTGTGTAGCTTAGCTGAAATGAACACATACTCTTGTCTGCAGTGTTAGAGGCATTCTGCATATCCATCTTAATGTGAAACTATTGTACATGTCAGATCTTTCAACTGTGGTACCTTCAAATTAGGAAATTCCATCAGGTACTTGACTGCAGCTCTTTTTCACCTGATTATAAGTGAAAGTGTGCCAGAACTGACGAGTGTACATTAATGCTTTTGTTTGTTTTGGTTCTGGTTTGTATGTGATCTACTAAATGTAGTATCTTGGGCTTTTGAGTTTGTATTGAGATGTATTTGACATCTGTTTTGAGTGAAGATCAGAACAGGAATGGCTGCTGTTTAAGACTTTGGAGAATTAAAAGGTTCTCTTTCAATCAGCTGTTTTCACCATTGATGAAAGTTGTCACCTTCCCTTAGCAGAGGACAAAATACTGCTCTGAGCCTATGAAGCTCCTTTAAGATGTAAATTACTACTAAGAGAGGAGGCTGTAATTGGTCTTGTAACTAGCCTTCAGGTATGCTGGAAATATTGATCACTGTAAAAAAATTAATTTTATTAACTGAGAATAAACTATGAAGTTTTCAGGAATTTTGTGGGATGTTTCTGGAATTTGTAGGGTTTTTAGAAGTTTTCAGGAATTTTGTGAGGAAGTTTTCACAATCTTTGTTCTATGGAAAAGAAAAAAGTTGCATATCATGATAACATGTACACACACAAATATAATTTAATTTTTGTTATGCCTTTTTTTTGATAACTTGAACGACATTACATTGAAAAACATGAATGGAAAAACTTCTGTTCAATAGATGTGATATGAGAAATACATAGTGAAATAGTTGAGGATCAAATCCTTAACACATAATGAGTGCTCTAAATTGAAATGCTTTAAAGATCCAGTTAATTTAGATATTCACAAATATAGATCCCTTAGTGTGATTATTCTTCACAGAGAAATATCACAATGTATTTTTGATTTAATTGTGTAAATTGACCTTGTCCCATTATTTTAATGAAAGCCACATTAAGAAATTTCTTCATTCATCTGTCAGAAGATCAAATGAAATTGCCATGAGAACACACTTTACAGCTTAGAAATAATCATTTTATAAAGGCTGCAGTCAAATATGAACATTTTATATTTTAAACTGGTGTGTCTGAGCCCAGGTTTTGCCAGCAAAAGTGTTCAGTAAATATCATGCCTAAATATTTTCTTAGTTGCAGAGTATCACACATTTGTAACTTACTGATTCATTCACTTCTTCCTGCTTGAATTGTCCCTGCAATTGTGCCCTTCATCTGTGTGAAAACAGTAGTTACTAAGGACAGTTTTATATTGACAGTTTATAAAAGGGTGTGATTGGTATACATTCCGTGAAGGAGTCAGAGGAATGGGTTATGAAGAGCAATGTATGTATCTTCTAAGGTGCTTCCTTATCTTGTTTTTTGTTGGAGACAGATTGATCTTTTGGAATTAAATTCCTTTTGAGGAAATTCTAAATTTTTTCATGATGGATGGAAAGACTCTTTTGTGTTCCATATCAAGTAAAGCAAAAGGCTAAGCCTCAAATAACTTTAAAACATAAAGTCATGCTCTTCGTCCTGTTAAGAGTGTGCTCTGGGTTTGTTTTTATTTTCCCTACAGAAACATATTAAACAAAACCTTGTGTCAAAGTGGCAGATTCTAAACTTTTATCTATACTGATACTATAGAGTTATCTTGATGTATAGGGGAGAACGGGGTTCTCTGTTAGATGTCTGACCAACAGAACTGTTTATGGACTTCTAATTGAATACAATCACAAAGTTACTGAGAGCTGCAGGAGCCATGAAAGTCAATAACAGAGAGGTAAGAGTCTCTGTTATATAGGTATGGTGTAATAGGTATAGGTGTAACTCTATAGTTTGTCTTCAAAACCCATGCTTTTAAAAGGGTATATTTGAAATAAAAAAATAATTGATAAATAAATATACATGGGCTCATATCTATAGATTTTATTTTCACCTGTGGCTAAAGAGCTTTGTGATCTTTCTTATCTGTATTCTGCAAAAAATAATATAACTGTGTGTCTTCCATAAACAGTTATACATCAGTTCTGTGGTTTAATGAGTAGGTGTAAAATAGTCTGAAAAAAAGGAAAACCTTTTATAGCAAATATTTATATTGTAAAATTATATAATTGTAAACAACAACTACCTGGACAATTCCACAATTCATTTCTTTTTTTTTTCTTTTTTTTTTCTTTTTTACACATAAAGGATTTTTTTTGATGAAAGGAAGCACTGAGACTAAGAGTTCAAGTGCTGTGGAAGTAATCTGGGAATGGCTTCAAGCTAGGCTTGAAGCTCAGGCTTGCCTATCTTTTAGTCTTGCTCAGATCAGTCATTTGTCATGTAAATAAGACATTGTAATTGCCATCCATCTATGCCTATAATTTTCAAGAATTATATGCCTACTTCAGCAGGCTTTTTGCAGTCCCCAAAACTGCAGTATAAAATTAATGCAGTGGTCCACAATATGTTCTAATGAGATACTATTATTTATGAAGCATTTTATTCCTATTAAAAGTTTTTATTCCATCTTTCATAGCTCTGTAAGTTCTGTGGCATTACTACAAGTGTACACATTCACACCTGCCCTATAACTGACCTCTTATGGTACTGTCTTTCACTAGAGTAATACATTATGAAGCAATGCTTCATTTTCAATCACTTAACAAAGCAAAGATTCATTCTAGTTGGTGAATGGTATTTCTTGTTTTGTGACATTTGCTACACTTTTAAGAATATAATCTGTTGCAGCCAGAGAATAAATTTAATTTAATTTAAATTTAATTTAATTAAAAATGGCACCATAACTTTGATTAAGTCTGCATCATTGCATCCACAATGTAAATAAATAAATACAAATAAAGTCCACATACATGAGAAATCTGAATTCAGTCTGGGAACATGGAGAAGACTGAATGTCCAGGTGTGGCTTGACAGCACAAAATAAATTAGCTCCTACCTTAAGAAATAATAAAAAGTATTAGAAAATAATGATCCTGAGCATTCATTAATGGCATCTAAGTTTAATGACATTTTCATCAAAATTATTCTCGTGTTTCTGATACAGTATTAGTTACCATTTTATACCAGTCACGCACAGTTGACTTCAGAAGAGGATCTGTATTTGGGAGTATCTAAATTAGTGTGATCTTTAAAGCATCTCACTTTAGAGCATCCTTATTATGTGTTAATGATTTGATCCTCAATACCTTTGTTATCATTAAAATATTTTTTCAGGAGGATTTGAAAACTCTTGAACAGACACTAATTTATGAATAAGCTAATGTTCTCTTAACCCACTTCCCCTTGGCCATTTCTCTGCAGTAGCAATAGAATTCAGCAGCTACTATAGCTAGATTGTACTAGCTTTTTTTTGAAAATTCCCTTGTAGTATACTACCCATGAATTTTTCTTGGGCTCTACATAAGACTTGGGCTGATACAGCAGAGATTCCCATCCATCCAAATTCAAGTATAACAGAAAAGGTAGCCTATGGCAGCTGCTACAGAACATGATCCTTATCTGAATTGTGTCTTGGGTAAGGTGGGTGCAGAGTAAGACAACCCCATTCTTTTGCCCTTATTCAAGATTAGCCTTAATGATAAAGCAAATAATTTGCATTCTGTTGTAATTTTTGCAATATGATAGTTTAGAATAATTAAAACTTTATGTGGTATCATAGACAAGTGCTAGACCTGTATTGCCAATTCTGTTTCAGTGTAGTTTTAAGGCCGTTTAATTTCACAATGTTTCAAAAAGATATTGATATAAGACTGCCCATGGCCAGCCTGATTTTCAAATTCAGTTGTTAGATAGGAAAATGTTTGGTTCTCTTTATCAACAGCCATATATGAATAGACATTTGTCTATCTCCCAGCAACAGCATGGGATGCAGTGGAGTCAGATGTGAATTTTAACAGACTGGCTGTCAGCTGGCAGGCCATTCTTCTCCCCCGTCATTTGGCAGTGGGAAGGAAAAGAGGGGACAGAGTTTTGTTTTATATACAGCTTGTGACTAGAGATGTCAGCTAATCCAAAATTAATAGTCCTTGCATTTCACCTGTGCCTTTTGTATTTATGTTGTGGCTGCTGTGCTAACTGCTGGACGTAATTTTTGCTGCTCTGGTATGTCCCATTGAGCATAAGGGCTGTGAAAATAAAGCTTTCTGAAACATTTTGAACAGCAATTTTATGTTTAAATTGTGGACAATAACTGCAATCAGTTAATAACATGCAAACATGTTTGATGTATTTGGTTTTCAGAGATATTAAAAAAACAAGTTGCTTTGAGAACAGAACATCTTTTACCTGAGTGCTTCTATAAACCAGACAGATTTGATGAAGCTATAACATTCAAATAATTATTGGGCAGCAAAAAAACACTTTGTGTACTAAGAAGTAGGCTAAGGCAGTTGTTTTCTCTGAGGAAGCAGGGGCACTCAATTAACAGCAGTCAAGTATAACAGTATTTTACCTATTAAGAAATACAAGTAGATACCTGTAAAGAAACTTGTGCCTATGTTTATTTAAACTGATGCTGAAAACTTTCCTACATAAAGGTATTTTAAGTTGATCTTTGAAGCAATTTGAAGACTTCAGCTGCTATATGGTTTATCCAGAAGCCCACTTTAGGCTTTCAAGAGGAAAAGATATTAAGTACATACCTTTTTATTGCTCCCTCTCAAAATTTTACTTGCCAGGATGAATTACATAGACATTTGCAAAAGACCAAATGCCTCTAAACACTTGGAGTTAGTGTGTAACTATATTAGGAATTTTAAATACACAAGTACTTTTAACGCCATTCTGCTTTTCCTTTTAAACAATATACTTTCCCTTATTTTAGTAGTCACGCTTTAGGACAATACTTGGATTTTATATTTCTATATTTGTAGCTGTTTTGAACACGCATTTGAATGAAGTTGTGGGTTAAACTGTGTTTCCAGGATAGTAAAAACACTTACAGGGACTTCATGATTGCTGTGATACTCACCCATTGTCATTTAAATAAAAATGTAATCAGTTTAAAAACCCCCAGCATTCAAACTTTCTCACATACCTGAGCTATTTATGTACTAAGTAAACACTAGAGGATGAAATGAGAAGACAGATCCTTGTCTTTATGATGTGTTGATACCCATTATTTCCAAAAAAACAATTTCCTGTTTTAGAGTCACTGTCGTGCTCCTTTGCCAAAGTGAAAGAGTTAGGTCATCTTATTTAGCCTCAGATTCAGTGTTTTCTTCCTTTAACTTCTGTCTCCTCTGCAAAAATACTGCCAGTTTCTTCAGGAAATACATCCTTTTTTTTTTTCATTGGTTTCAGTTTTACTAGTAGTAATGAAGCTGATCATCCCTGAAGAGAGTGAGGCTTCTCTCACAGTGGCAGATGGCAGAGGATTTGGGAGCTGGTATTTTCTTCGTGCAGTGATCCGTAGAACAAATTATTTTTCATACTGAATTAAGAAAAACAAATCCTAAATGAAGAATTGTAAAATAATTATTTAAAATTAATAACATAAATAGGTTGAAATGTAGATTTCTTCCCAGTGACTTTTGCATCTGCAAGAATGTAGAATTAGAATTACTTTATTTCTCAGGTACTCAAAATGGAGAAGAAACAGCACAGACTAGCACAGAAACTATGTTTCTTGATACATACATTCTAAAACTTAGTTCTGCAAATAGCAGTTAGTTTGTAGGACGACACGCTGTGTTCTTCATATACAAAGTTTTGGAACTGCTGCTCCAGTGCAAAGCTAAAATCACCCCATACTTTGATTATCACTGTTTCCATCCTCTTACTACCAAGTTCAGTGTAGTAGTTAAAACAGTCCTAAAAGACCAGAAGAAATTTTTGAAGAGTATTTTTGTTGTTAGAGATTATTTTATTAGCATGGTTATTTGTTCAGTGTGGTCATTTTTTTATATTTGTGAAAGTAGACCTAAGCAATCCATTTACTTTGCAACTTTCCCTTTTAGTTGTAAAAAAGCTGGCACAGTTTTTGTGCACTCTTTCAGCAGGGAGAGTGCACCAGAGCATGCCAGCAAAATCACAGGGCAGTGCAGGTTGGCAGCTGATGGAAGCTCAGAACAAGGTGTGATGTGGCTAGGTTAGGTTACTGGTAGGTTTCTTAAGGGTTTGGCTATGTCCAAATAACATTGCTCAGTCCTTAGAGATGCTCCAGACCCCTCAGCACTTTTTGGCCTCCTCTGGACCTTCTCCAGTAGCTGCTTGTCTCTGTTGTACTGAGGGGCCTAGAACTGGACACAGCACTCCAGATGTGGCCTCCCTAGGACTGCTTAGAGGGGCAGGATCACCTCCCTGTCAACTTGCTGGCCACACTATGCACCCCACAACACTGCTGACCCTCCTGCCCACAAGGAATTACATTTTTATTTAAATGACAATGGGTGAGTATCACTGCCAGCTCATGGTCAGCTTCTCATCCACCGAGACTCCCAGATCCTTCTCTATGGAGCTGCTCTCCACTAGGTCAGCCCTCGACCTGTGCTGGTAACTGGGGTCATTCCTCCCCAGGTGCAACACCCTACACTTGCCTCATTAACTTCCTCTAGCCAGCTCTCCAGCCTATCAAGGTCTGACTGAATGGCAGCACAGCCTTCAGGGGTATCAGCCACTCCCCCAGTTTTGTTCCTTCTCTGTTATTATTCTTGCACTTCGGTGATGCTCAGAGCTTTGTTAAATCATGCTGCTTCTGTATCTGCCTGGAGGACATTACTGATTGCCAAAGCCAGGCACAAGAGTTTTTGTAAACTTCTGATGCTGGATGGAAGCCTTCTACGTGTGGTAACTTAAGGAGCTTATTTTGATAGTTTTAAGCAGCACAAGGGGTAGGATCTGAAACGTTGACATAATGAAATAGCCATTAAATTAAGAATATTGTTAAAATGAAGGAATACCTTTCATAGACATTGACAAGTAGAAACTTCTGTTTCAGTCAATTCAATTGAGTCACATAGTGGCTTATTCTGCTGAATAGCTCAAATGAATATAGTCACCCTGAGTGGTGGACTTTTATTTATGGAGGCATTATTTGTTCAAAGGTTCATAAAAATTAATTTAACTAAATATCTCTCTGTTGATTACAGATCTGTGGAAACTCAGCTGTGATTGTTCCAGCAAGATTTCAAACAGAATTATACTCAGAAATTTTCTTGTGAAATATCTGTTTAATAATGAAAGTTAAAAAAATGGTTTTCTATTAATTTTATCTACAATCTATTATTAATAGTAAGCTCATTATCTAACTACTTTGATTTTTTAAAATTTATTTATAAGCTCTTGATGACTTCTTAGCTCCATCCATAATTATGCTTTTCTCAGGGGGTTTTTCTCTTTATCATTGGGAAAGAATCCTGGTATCTTGGAATGTGTTTTCTACTTTTTTATTATTTTATAGTGCTTGGATTTCTATTCTTAATACTATTACCTGCATAGAAAATTGTGGCATTATCAGGAGTGTCTTCTTTGGGTGCCTAAATCACATATATGTACGTGGAGTGACCCATATGAAAAGAAATTTTGTACATCCCAGCAATTGCTAGAGCTATAATGGTCTGTTGGTATTGTAGGCTGTTGAGGGGGAGGAGGGGGTGTCGAGCTATTTTACAGTTTGGGATGAAGAGTACAGCTGAAAATCTGTACAGTACCATTTAAGAATATAGAGGAATGCTTCTGAATATCTTTAGAGAGAGAAAGCTAAAAAGAATACTGTCAGCATGTGGGTTAAACCAGAAGGGAAATAAGGGTAGGTGGAATTCAGCTGTGTGTGCTGATGCAGAATTTAACCCTATGTTAAACCCATTGATTCTAAGTTACTTTCTTTCCAAAAAATCTTCAATTTTAGTAATGATCTGAGGAATAGATATTAAACAAAAGACACAAACCTGGTAAAAACATTGTTTAATGCACATTTGTTTTTTGAAACGGCTGTGGTTACTTGTGACCTGTCAGAGTAACCAAGATGTACTGTGCAGAGGTATTTTTATGTAAAATTTTTGGTACTGCATTTCTGAAAAGAAAAGTCACAAAGACTATAAATGTCCTGAGCCTCTTTTCCACATCCCTTCCCAAACTGATAACATTATGCAGTATTTGAGAGAAGTATTTTGGGCCTGTTTAGCCACCAGGACACATGAACATGAAGTTTGCTTTACATACATGCTTTATTAATAGCAAAATATTAATCATTATAGAAAACTAATTTTACACAGAGACGTCAAATTTAATACTGCTATGCAAATAATAATACTTGTGCTGAAACTAAGTACCAGACTTTTAAAATCTTCTGTTTAAATTGGGATGTTTGCAGTCGGGAGGGGAATATGTGTGTGTATGCACATGTACATGTATAAGTAACAGAGCAGTCTGGCTTCCTCATTTGAATGAACTAAGCATGTTTTATTTGGTGGATAGCTAGACCTTGTGGATCAATTTCTAGTGACCTACTAGGTAGTTTGGTTTTAATTCTGGATGTGGGAAACATTCTGGCAAATATAAGATAGCAAATCCCTCATGTCATTTTGTGGAAAAACATGTTATTTGCCTTCAGTGCTTTGTATTTGCAGAAGCAGTTTGATGCCTCATGTATGTGTTAAACCCACTAACATATCTGATCAGGGGCATTGTGCTTAGGATGAGGAGTACAGCAACTTCCAGGAACTCCTGTAGGCTCTCCAAGGTCAATAGGCATTTGGGTAACTTACACACCATTTGATTACATGCCTTCCAATGATGTAAGAAAGTAATTTCCATCTCTGGTTAGAGGCAACTGTGCTAAAGGCTTAAGATATCAATCTCCCATCACAACTTGAAAATTATTTTAAATAATTTTTACTTAATGAGGTGCTGTGGGGCAGTAATTTGGCTTTTTGGAGTAGTCAGACAAAAAGAGTATCTTCTTCGTCTACCATAATGTTTTTCTTTTTTTGATTGTGTGAATTATATTTTGTATACTACACACTACAGAAAAATATTGGTAAAATAAAAAAAATCTGCTAAGTTGTCAGTCCCAGACCCTATATTTTGCTACTCTAAATCATTGTTCTGTCAGTTCTTTTGTAAGATTTAAGTGACTCCAGTATTTAATTTGGGTTCTTAAATTAAACAATTGCAACAATTTGCTTGTAAGTAAAGTTGATTTCTTTTCTCCAAGGAATGCTTCCAGCACTACAGCTAATGCCACTTTATCACTGTTTATTGCTTCCCTTTTACACCTGTATTAATATATCCCCACAGTACAGCAGAATAGTGATACAGTTCTCAGAATTGTTCTTTTGCCGGTAAAGGTATTTTTAAAACATGACTAGTTTATTTTTTCTTTGCAATCACCTACATTTAGAAAATTAACTTCTCTCCTTTTGTTTCTCTCCTTCAGGGAGTCTCTGATCCAATTTCCCATTGTGTGCAATCTGTCTGTTTAGAATGACTTTCTGTTTTTTTTCTTCTGGTGTTATATGAATGTAACTTTGTAACACACAAGTGTTATGTAAATATATGCATACCTATCTATATACATATCCATCATATTTATTTTTATGCTTTTAAAGTGAAGAATTACAAATATCAAGTTTATTTGAATTTAAAGATTTGATTGTATGTCTTACATTGTATGTGAATACATACAACATGCTAGAAATACATTATTTAATTCCAGGTGAAAATAATTTCAGAATTTTACACACAAAATGGAGACGTAGTAAAAGTATATGAGAGCTCTGTGCTTGTATAAACGTGCAGTACACTGATTAAGTTCTTGCATTAAATTTTAACTCTGAATAATTACAAAAAATTTGAAAATTATGAATAGGCATAACATATGTGACCTTGACTGAAGTTTGTCCTTCTTTGTGAAGTGCAGGACTCAAATTACAGGAAGGTGTTTTCACTCTTTTATTACATTCTCTTTTTATTGGTATCGTAATTCTCCATTCAGATGAGGATTAGTATCTCGAAATTAATACGTGGTTGTTACAGCCAGATTGACTGAAATCAGCCAAGAGTGTGCACTTTGAATTGCACTGTTCATCTGTCCTTTCTCTTCTCCCTTCATTTATGTTCATTACTTTCTGGAGTGGAAATGCCAAGCACACAGGCATGCACCAATACTTCCGTGTCTTCCAAATTAGAAGTGAAGCTTGCATTTAGTAGATTGCATAATTGCAAGTATATAAAATGTACATCAAATCCTCTACTAATTTCTGTGTGATTTTTTATGTCCAAATTTAATTGTTATTCACAGCATGTGGTCGAGGCCTGTTTGTGTTCTGGAGCATTTGATATCCATCATGGATATGGTGATATACATATCCATGTATAGATATGGTATGATATACAGATTTAAACCTAGGCAAAGGACTGCAATGAGGTCGTTGTCATAAATGTGATTCTGAAATGTTAATATTGTTAGAAAAACAAATGTTTTTACTAGATCTGTGTCTTTGTAACTTCTGGTAATTTCTGCCTTTCATTTTTTTACCTCCTAAGTATCATTATGTGACAGCTTAGGATATTATTGCTTTAAAATATTAGTTTTCATAGAAGAAATAGCTAAGGTTAATAAGGGCGGTTGAGAAGGATCTTCTGTATCCATAAGCATAACCCATTCCACTGAGAATTGCAGAGAAATTTCTCTCTATGATGCATGTTAGGATTTCTTATGTTGTTTGTTAGGATTTCTTATACTGACAGTGACTATGTCATCAAGTATGTATTCCATAATGACGTCTCAACTTGTTTAAAATATTCAGTCATTAAATAACATTATCTGTTATGAAAATGACAAGATCAAATTTTAATGCCCGTGTTTAACTCAACATTCTTCTGTTCTCATCTTTTAAATTGAATCAGTATTGAAGGTATAATTTTTCTTGAATTGACTTTCAATTATAGAATAATTATAATATAGAATATAGAATTCTTTTTGAAATCTATGAAAAGCATATGTAAAAAGGGAGGAGAAAAGACCATTGCTTTTTTCAGCAGATTTTGAAACTTTGTAGCACTGCCATTTTGACATGTATTTGATATGTATCTTACAATTGAAATATTAAAACTATTGTAAATTTATTCCTTTCTTTGTAAACCCACACAGCATTCAAGAGATCTGATATTATCTATACTTTCTTTCAGTCACGCTGGTTACTATTAATCCATGTTCTAAGTGTTCTAAATGTCTAGATTTCTTCATAACTGATGTAGCACTTCTATGATCTGACAGCATTTACAGTACTTTGAAAGTTTGGCCCTTCATACCAAATAGTGCATTTGCTAAGTCCAAATCTGCACTGTTTTGGTAAGACAGACATACAGACAGACATAAATTGGCCTTCCAGTATCAATTCATACATCTAGTATCTGTAGGTTGCAGAGGGACTCATAGGTAAAAGAAACTGTCTGTGCTCATGGTGTATACATTGAATTCACAAGTGTTTATTCCCCTTCATTCAATGACTTTGTATGACTCAATTTGTATGTCTTCAATAACATTGCAATAGAGATAAGAACTATATGCAAACATGGTGAATTGATCTTGACCAGCTGCCAGACCCCCACCCAGCCATGCTTCTGCTCTCCCTCTTCAACAGCACAAGGAGAGAAAATAAGATGAAAAAGTTTGTGAGTTGAAATAAAGATGGGGGAGATCCCTTGCCAGTTACTGGCACTGGCAAAACAGGCGCAACTTGAAGAAAATTAATCTACTTTATTGACATTTAAAATAATAGGATGGCAGTCAATATACTGCCCTACCCTCCTGTCCTCAGGCTCAACTTCTTCATTCCCAACTCCTGCATGAGTGCTGCAGGGGGCATGGGGAATGGCAGTCTGCCACAACATTCCTCCCAGTTACTCCTTTCTCCTCACACTTTTTGTGCTTCCATGTGGGTCCTCTCCATGGTCTGCAGCCCTTCGGGGTAAATCTGCTCCAACATGGGACTTAGGTGTGCATTAATTCTTCTAAGGAGAATCTGCTGCTGTGTTAGCTCTCCGCAAGCGAGCATTTCTTCAACAAATATCCAGCTTGCTCTGGAGTGATCACCTCCATGGGATTCAGGGAGTTGCTTCCTTTATTATGGTCCTTCCTCTCCATGGGTTCCTCTCTGTTCTGTGCCTGGAGCGCCTCCTCCCTCTTCCTCCTTCTCTGACCTTAGAATTTCCAGTGTTCTTTCGCACTTTTTTTTCCTCTTACCCCTCACTGCCTGGGCCATGTTTTGCCCTGTCTTAACTATGCTTTTACTGAATCACCACCTGCTTTACTGGTGAACTGAGCTGTGTCTGCAGTGGGTACATTGCAGAGCAACCCTGACCGCTTCTTGCTGACACCATCCCTGCAGCCATCCCTAGAGCCAAAACTTCGTCACCAGCACCCGGTGTAATAAGATGGAGGGAAAGAACATAAAGGATAAAAAGCAGGTCCACGAAGACAGAAATTTATTTTGGTTTGTTGTGTTCCTTACTGTGGTTAACTTTATTCTTTTAATATCAGTTCAACTACAGTGAAGTTAATTTGTGATTATCACTTCTCTAAACAGTTTCAGAAGAGCTCTTTTATGAAAGACAAACTGAAGATATTGTGAAGAGGATGTAGGGTGGTTTTTTGATCACTAAAAAACACATAGAGGGAAATCAAGTTTGTATATATAAACATAAAAGAAGGAAAGGGGCAAAGAGCAGTGCAGATGAATGGGTTTTTGGTGTGTATATAGTGTTTAGTATGCTGAAAATACCTTTCTTACATTAGGGAATGCATGATGTACTTTACCTTCTCACCCATTATTTTTGAATAATCTAATTTTAAAAATTCTGTAAAAGTTTATTTTTTATCTCTTACCTGTTTACTGAACAGCCTTGTTTAGGTTCAAACTATAGTTGAAGTGATGGGAAGGTCTTCTGTCTGAAATTGTATCTTCTTTGTGCATATGGGTTTTGTTCCTCTTTAAAAAAGCATGTTTGCAAGGTCTTGCATATCTCTGCTCTCAACTAGTGACAAGTACTGCTTGATTAGCTATTTATTAAATCATCAGGCATAATTTGCTAAACAGTTTGAAATGTTTTAATACCTTTGTTCCTGGGTGACAAGCTGAAGGCCTTGATTGTACAGCAGCCAACATGTGCATTTAATTTTCAGCTGCTAGTGGACATCAGCTGGCTGCCTGGGCTATTCTGATATTTGGTGGCTATTATTTTTCTCATTTTCACCGTGAGATATCATCTTGAGTCTTTGTGCACTTTCTCATGTATTTTTATATCTTACATTGATCAGTATTGATGCCTTGAAGAAAGCTTGGATACTCCTACAGAAGCTATAATAACACCTTGGCTGAAGCTTAACAGTAATCTTAAGAAATACTTTTAATTTTTAATTTACTTCTCTATTCAGAAAGAAGTTAAATACTTCTCAATTTTATAAACTTAAAGATTGATTTTCAATGGACAAGGCTTAATGGGTCCAAACTTTTTTTTGAATAAAATATTACAATTAAAAATAAAAAAATGAGGAATTCTTGGTTAATAATGAATGAAAAATCAGTTTCATGTGCAGTTTTAAAAACAGTATATTAAAAAATTCTTTTTGTCTTGGCTAGAGTTATGTTTTCTTCCATGGTGATGTAATAATGTTGTTTTCTGAGATGGCTTTTTTTGTTTTGTTGTTATTTAGTCATCCTTGGCAGCATAGAAAACGATGGTAATTTAAAATAGAATTATAACAATTTTTTTAATCATGTACTAAAGTTAACCTTATATTTTATTATTTCAGTTGTTCATGGTGGACAATGGAGCAGATGACTGGAGAATAGCCATGACTTATGAGCGTATTTTCTTTATCTGCTTGGAAATACTGGTGTGTGCTATACATCCCATACCTGGGAATTATACATTCACATGGACAGCCCGGCTCGCCTTTTCTTACGCTCCATCCACAACAACAGCTGATGTGGATATTATTTTATCTATACCAATGTTCTTAAGACTATATCTTATTGCCAGAGTTATGCTTTTGCATAGCAAACTTTTCACTGATGCCTCATCTAGAAGCATTGGAGCATTAAATAAGATAAACTTCAATACCCGTTTTGTTATGAAGACTCTAATGACAATATGTCCAGGAACTGTACTGTTGGTATTTAGTATCTCATTATGGATAATTGCTGCATGGACTGTCCGAGCTTGTGAAAGGTAAGGTTGTTTTTTTGTTCAGTTCTTTCTATTTGTCTTTCTATTTTTCACTCCTGTTTTGTCTCTTAGACTTTTGTTAGAATGGGGCTCCCTAGTCCTTGATAATTTGAGTGCTGCTTGGTCTGTATTCTGTGACAGACCTTGTCAGGTGATTGGCCTCTCAATCTGAAGGACTTCTGCAAAGAGATCTGCGCCCTACTGTTTACTGTAGCACTACAATTTGATTTCAGTGTGTAGATATATTTAACACAGTGGACAAATACTACAAAATGCCTTTAAGAGCAGTTGTTAATATCCTGCATTTACACCAATTTTCATTTATTTTCTTTGTAAGATAAATGTAGTGAAGATAAGGTAGAAAAAAATAGCCAGTGAAAATGAGTGGAGGATGTGTAATTTGAGTTTTATTGTGCTGAAAAAAAAAAATAGAATGCAAAATGCAGTCGAGGAGTTGGCAAGATCTGTAAAAGGGAGCAGAAGGAGCACTTACAGTCATATAACTCTTTCTTTTTTCCAGTGAAAATCAGAAGTGCATTTGAGAGTCAGACTTTTAATTTCAGCCGGTTTTCCAGCCTCCCTTTACCACAGACTTCAGTGTAGGTGCAGAATAAATGGTTATCCATGCTGACAACTTGAAATTTAATTTCTCAAATACAGCTTTAACAAAAAAAAAAATAAATGGGCTTCTAATTGGATAGGATTGCTCAGGGATATGAGATAGGTTAACTCTAAGAAGACAATTAGAATAATTCTCTATAAAAGATTTAATGCCTCGGACAGCTCTTAGATTCTGGAAGTGGTTTTTCCTTCCTTAAGCTGGAAAATCATCAACATATTTAAGGCATTTCTCCCACTGTTTGTTGACCATTTCGTTTTTCTTATTCCTTTCCATGTCTGTTCATTTTAGAATGAATTTAGGGGAGTTACTTGTGACAGCTAGATGATTCAAGTCAGCAGTTAAATCGAACACCATTATGCTTTTTAAAGTTTCTCCTTGCATTCCTTTCTTTTCAACTTGTATAAGGAAAAATATCCAGTCCTGTAAAATGACTGTAGAAATCATGTTTTTGTAGTTTTATTGTTAAAATTGCTTTGCATCAATATCGTTTCCGTATATTACAGCTAGACTAATAGTTTAAGAATATTCTGAAAATACTGTGCTAAGAATGACATATTACAGTTTCAGACTATTCCCCATAGTGGCAGTGGAGGAGTACCCTAGATTTTTACTCAATTTATAGTAGCTGTATTTTCATTACCATGTTCTTATTTCAGATGTAACTGACTTCTTCAAACTCTCTCCTCTTGATCTCATATTCTTCACTTCTCTTCCCACCAGTTTTCTTTCAATACAATTGCTGCTGAGGAATTTTTGAGTATCTAGTCAGGCATTTCTCAAACTGTTGGTTGTGAAGTGGCTCTGAATAACTTCAGCATCCATTGCTATCATCATTACATGTATCTGGTTGATGATGGTGATGACGATGGTGATGATGACAGTGGTGAAATAATAATTTTTTATTAACTTTTTTTATACACATGCATTCAAAATAATCTGGTACTACTCAGTGAAGATTACTGAAAGATATTTGCTACTGTCTGATACATGTGTTTAAAACATATTTATTTGTTATACAGATTGCCAGATAAGAATGTATAATGTATAAGTAATACTAAAAATAAAAGAAATAAAGACCACCTCACCCATTTTCCAGTCCGGGGGAGTGAAGACCACACTCTGACAAAGTTTTGATTTTCTTACTTTGCTTATTTATGTATAGAAAGTGACACACCTCTTCATCACTGTTGTCCTGGGAAGATTATTTGGTTAGGTACACTGAAGTCAGGGTTGCCATAAGATGAATTTTCTTCAACTCTCTGCTAAGTTAGTAATGGATTTCCCACATTTAAATTTGCAGTTGCTGTCCTTGAATTGACTGTAGTAGTGTGGCCAGTAGGCTGAATAGCCACAGAGTCCTCTAAAGCTGAAACACAACACAATGCAACTAAGAGCAAGATAAATATAGGAGTGCTAGGCTAATGTATCTCTAGCATAATTGTCTTCTGTTGCTGGATCTCAGTCCAAGATTCATATTTTAAAAAAGGAAAAAAGTTAATTTTATGTTTCAGAAATATGAAAAGGAATACCTTTTGGATTTTGGAATTAGATACTTATGGCATTCATGCTAGTTGCACAGCCAGTTTTCTGGGTTTTGTCCCCAGCTTTCCCTTGTAGGAATATGTCAGTATTTTGCCAAACAAATGATGCTGATTCCAGTTACTAGTCAGCCCATCAAAACCATTTCGATCCATAGCCAATGTAGAAGTATGTGCTAAGAAAAAGTTCTCAGAAGAAAACCTCAAAACCCCATGCATTGTAATGCTCTTAATATTCTGCCTTCTCAAGTTAAAGATCCCTTTTTTGCATAGTTGGAGGCAGATACATTAGTCATTTATCATGAGAAAGGACAAATATGGCCACCGAATAATTTCTGTTCTGTGTAAAAATCATAGTCCTCAAAAGATGTCTCCCAAGGTCTTTATGGCTTTGTATTGCTTAGGTGTTGAAAGTTTAGTTTGCACAAATAAGGTACATTTTTTCCCAACTGCTGTTGATTTTTTTCTTAGTTTTAACTCAGGGGAATTTTTTATTTTTTTTTAGACTATTTTATGTACATAAAATGATCCTGAAAATAAATTCTGTCAGTAGGAGTGTTTTCTATTCCACTTGACACTATAGATGAAAACATGATGAACTTTGATACATCAAACAGAAATTAGGAATTAGGCAGCAGCCTCATAGCTTTGGTTTGTTTTGGGGTGATTTATATTTTAAAAAATTTGATGGTGTTGACTGTTTCTTTGCAGGACTCTAGCACTTTGCAGGCTCTAATTCTGTTACATAGTAGCATTACATAAAAGTTAGCATTAGCAGTATTTCTTTGGTGTTTTAAATCATTTAAATGATCATCCAAATTGGAACCAAGATGATGGTGGTAAGATATAATAAATTAAAATATAAAGATTTTGGAGCAGATAGGAAAGATTCTCATTCTGTTCCATGTTCTCAGTGAGAAGTCACAGGAGGCTGTGTCCTTTATTGTATAATTATGTGTGCTCAGCAAGAGCTGTTGCTGCTGAATGACAGCCTGTTCAAGTTCAGATTGTTTCTCTATTCAAAGTTAGGTTTTTATTGTTGCAGATGATCCTGGGAATAGGAAGGGAGATTGGACGCCTCACATTTTATAGTGAGGAAGGCAACATGAAAGAGCATCATTATCCATCTCTTGAAAGATAACCTGTGGAGACAGGTCATGGGTTGAGCCGGGCAAGTTGACTGTCTGAATAAAGGCTTCACTGCATTAATGGGCATCTGACTGATCACTTGATACACACTGAACTAAGGCAGGACATGTGTCTTTCTCACTGCCTTAATGACTGTATAGTTAGCTCCCAGAATGCTAATTATAGCAAGTGACACTTTGGGTTGGTGAGAAAGGTATTTTCCATGATTGCAGTTTAAGGTCATGTATGAGGACAAAATGTGGTACAGAAAATGGTGGTGGACAGCCAGCTGAGTATAAATGGACTGCTGGGGCTGCAGAGTAATCTAGATGAGGGAATTTGGGAGGTGAGGTGGGGAAAGCATGAAGTGTTGCTATATACATAATGTCTGTTTTGATGGGAAGATTGCATTGCATAGGTTTCAACATCTGCTTTCTCATTGACAGTAGCAGTATATATTGCTGTTTGTCATCTGTAAGCTTCATAATAAAAATCTAATTTTTTTATTAGGTCTGAAAAGATTTTTGTGTTTATAACATCTCTGAGGCACATGATCTAGAACACTTATGAGTATGTTACTTTCATATCTGAATTATGAACCCTACAAGCAGATTAATTTTTGCAGTTTCCCATACATATGTTGTTACTGAGAATAGATTTGTGAATGGATATCAGTTGTTTATATCAGTTATAATAGTTTGGTTTCTCAGGAAAAAGAAAGTGACTATGTTTAACAGTAAGTTATTGAAGAATCTGGCAAGTTTGCTTCTACTCTTCTGTGAGAAGTGGGCTGCTTTTCTAGGTTGTGTGGAAGGCAGTCACTCTTCATGATCTGGTTTGCTTTGGTTTGTTTTTGGGAAAGGAAGAGACAATATTGTCTTCTGAATACACACATGGATATAATGTGCCCATGTACCAAGCAGTATGAACTACAAATGCCCACACTGTGCTGTTGTATGTCCAGATCACATCATATGCCTGGCATTTCTATGGATTTGCAGAGGAGAACTGAGAACAGAACTGGATTTTCTTCTTCCGCAGAGAGAACACTTTTGGCACTCTTTGTTGTTCTATTTGTTCGTCTCTAACTTCTGGCAATGAATTCAGTTCAGTTTGAGCAGTTTGTTTTAGTCAGCATTTCTTCCTTTTGTCAGTTTCTGCTCTGTATTCTTTCCTTGCTTTAGCAGAAACAAACTCAAACAAAAACCACACACATATGCAAAATCCCATCTGTGTGTGATGGTGAAATCTTTTTCTGCTTTCTTCTCATTCATGTTTTCTACAAATAAATGTCTGTCTTATTTCTGAGAAATATGATACCATTACAAAGTTTCCAGTAAGCAGCTCCCACATGACAACTGGGAGGCAAATGTTAAGGATTCATTTGATACAAGCTAGTGGATACACTGACACTTTCAGTTGTAATTCATGAAGGAAAAAATGTTTCTTAGCTATCTAATTTCCTCTCAGTATGTATTTCAGTTCTTTGCTTGTCTTGAAGACCTTATCTGATGTTGTACATTGCATGCATATTTACAAGGCCACCTTTTAATGGAAATTGTTTTTTGCTTTCTCTGCAGTGCCAGTGTGAATATTCTTGTTCTTAGTTTAAAAAAAAGCAATCAACCCCCCCCCAAAAAAAAACCCCAACAAACAAGGAAACAAATCTGCCAACAACAAACCAAGCCTGTATACTTAATTTTTAGACTATTTTTAGGCTCAGAAGGTCAGAAGCAATGACATATGATTTTTATTTTTTTCAGTCTCATGACTGTCAACAGATTAAATAGTGTTTGTGTATGGACAGTGCTGGCTGTTTATCATGGTTCTTTACCTTCCCTTGGCTCACATCTCACTGGAACTAGAATGTGCTCCTGGTAGTCATGTTTCTTCAGTGGTGGCAAACGTTAAATGTTAAATATTCAAAACAACAATAAGCAATGATGACCTGTCATCATCCTTGCACCTGTACTGTGAATGAATGGTTCTCTGCCTAGTAGTCTTAATTCCTGGTTTTTCACACTGAGTGTAGCATAACTTTAAGTATTAGGTTACTGTTTTATAACATTCACATCTCAAAGCAATTAATAACTAAAATCACATGCAACCAATTGCATTTTTGCTGCGAAATTTATAAACAGACCATCAGATCCATTATTTTATCATACAATGAAGGCAACAAGGGAATCTATTCACAGACGTACATTGGTGAATGTCTGACATGCATAACCCAGATCCAAAAAAAGAGACATTGATCTAAATGAAGTATTCCTTTTCTAGGTGCATTCAAAAGGATTAATAGCTAAATAATATGTTCTTTTGCTGCTTGAAAACAAAACAGTTATGTATATTTAAAGGGGGAAGCAGGTGCACCTGTTCTAGTGCATGTAGAGTTTGCTGTTCTTTTAAATTCATATTTTCCTTCCCTTTGAAAATGCCGTTTGCATATTCTCAGCAAAAGAACTTTGGGAATTAAGTAAGAATACTCTTCAGTTTGTTCAAGTTATTAGAATTATCCTTATAAATACGGAAAGTAGCAATAACTGATGAAGTTTCACTGGGTGTAGTCATTCCTTCACAAAAATGTATCAAGCCAAAGGAGATCAGTACTTCTGTAGAACAAAAATAGCAGACCCCACTTTGAGGAAGGGACAGCAAAAGACAAAAAGTTTAAAAACAAGAAAAAAAAAATCTACTTGCTTAATAAAAGGAAAAAGTACCTGACTTTCAGATTAACTAGAACAAGAAAACTTTTCTTAGGTTAAATTCCCTTTTATTTTCAATGGACTTGAATGTATATCAGTTGTAGAATAGAATGAAGTGGAAAAGCTCATGTATAGTTAAAAAATGGTGAGCAAAGTGAAAACTATTACTCTAACAGGAAAGTGTGAAAAGAATGAAAATACAGGGCAGTACTTACCTGCTTTCAAGGACAAAAAGGGTTTTTTTTTTAATTAATCTTGGATCTATAAAACATAATTAAGACAAGAGTCTCTGATCAGCAAGAATGGTTGTATGCTCTCCAAATTATTTCAAATAAGAAAGCAATTTATGGATTCTTTTTTTATCATTGTTTCATTACTGGATCCGAAGTTACATATTCTGATCCTCATATATTTAGATGTGATAATTGAATTTTTCCTCCCTCTTTTGGCCAGCATTTTAAACTATTCAGAATATTTTGCTTCAAAATGAGTAAAAACTATTTGCCATAGTACACCAAAAGCAATCCTTATAAAATAGGACCATACTGAAGCAAAAATCAATGTCTTGTCACTTCAAAATAGAATTTGTTGCTCCAATAGTTTAATATCTTCAAAAAGTGCACCCTGAAGTGTGAATTTAAGCTTTTCTACTTGTTTTCTTTTGCTTCTTGGACAAAGTGAGAAGTATAGAGCATGGTTATAGCTTCACTTTGAATAAGCTTCCAATATAACAACTGAACTCTAGCCTTAGATATTGAAGAATGGCTTCTATTGGAAATTTACAGTTCAGTCCTAAAATTCAGATTTATGAGGTCAATATGAGAATATAAATAGTGTTTTGGAATTGTGCAGTTCAGGGGAATTAGTGGTTTTATGGCAGGACACATGAGGAGGTTCTTTTCCAGTAATTTATATTTATTTTCCTTTTCTGTGATTTTGCCCTTTTAATTTGTTGTCTCAATAGCAGATTTTTCTTGCTTGGATAGCTTCTGGGTTTTTTTCCTTAAAACCTTCAAAATCAGCTATGGCTTTTACTACAGCTGTTCTGGAGACAGTGATTTGCAACATCACTTAGAAGTAGTAAGTATTGGTGTGTGTCATCATTTACACTTGTGTTCCCCAAAATAGTGATATTATGCTAGATCAGAGCTCGGGCTGATCAATCTAGAACATTTCTGATTGAGGAAATATAAGATGAGTCTACTTGCAGTAATTTTTTCTCTAAACCAGATTGATATCCAGTATTGCTTTTTAAGCCTTGTTCTGTGATGAATGAAATCCGCTGACAAAATTCCTGTGGCTTTCCACAAGAGTGGTTCACTGAATTGAAGTACATTAATTGAGTATTGAAGGCATCAATGCAGTGTGAGTTGGGCAAGTATCTTGGATTGTTTAGGTTGCAAACTTCTGAGTCAGGGGTTGTCTTTGAGCTGTGTTTGCACACTGCTCAGCACAGTGGTGTCCAAGAATAGCACTTACACATATAATACTGCAGTACTAATAAATGTAGTAATTTCTAGTGAGGAGAAAAGGGAGCTAAACCCTTCTGAAGGCTAGCGGTGTTCAGATGAAGATGATGCCTTCATGTGTTGATAGAGCAGTTTAAGCCAAACTGTTCAGTTTTGACGAATGCTGACTGTGCTGACTGCTTGTGCTAAGAACACTGCCCAGGCAGGAATTACTCCCTGCTAACTGGTTTTCCCTGTTAGGCTGAGGTAAGAGCTTCTATGGTCTCACTTGCAGAGGAAAATGCATGTTTGTGTCTGTTTGGTGGTGGGACCTGCAGATCTGGTAAGGTCAGTGAAGCTGTGCTCCTGCCAGGTGTGCGGGCCCCTTGCTCAGCGCTGTGCTGCAGTCTCACCTCAGGCTGCATTGGAACAGCCTGGCACTGAACATGATCTCTGTACTGCACTTCGTGTACGCTGCTTGTGACACAGGGCTTAAGTGTATCTTCTGTTGCCAAGCTTGACAGCAAAAGAGACCAGTCCCTAACCACTGGGAAGGTGCAATGAAGGTAAAAAGTGCTCCAAATGTTCAAGATTAGCAGGTACCTAAATAGGATAAGAACACACAGAAATAGAGGGTGTCAGTGCTGTGGGACTGCAACCTGGTTTGAAACCTGGTGCAGAATCTGTGGAAGCCAGCGGGCTTGCATTAGCTTAAAGACCTTTGATGATGGGGCTGAAATGACTGCATCTGCCTGTGTAATCATGCAAGTCATGTCAAATTGTTGGCATGAGCCTTGGGTACAAACTTAAGTATCAGGAATTATATAAAGGCCTGAAAATCAGTTTTGCAATGTTTTGCAATTTTGTTAGTGGGTTATTTTTTGTTAGTGGGTTATTGTTTTTTAAAAAATTATTAATTATTTAATAATTTTTTTAAAAACAATGAATTCATTAAATATTTACAAATAACTTTGACTTGCAAAGGACTACTTAAAATATGAAAATATCAGTAAAAAACAGTGTATGCTGTCTTTAAAACAATAAAACCTATTCTAAAGCATAAACAATAATTATTAAATCTTTAACTGCTGAACAGAAGATTTTTATTAATATTAGTGTTAATGTAGTCTTCTATGATAAACATGGTCAGATGAAAGTGTAGAAAAAGTATTCACTCAACATGAAGTGAATGGGATTCATATTGGGGATATGCCAGACTTCAAGATTGTGTTTCCCAGGCTTGGGAGTGCAATGAAACATTGTTCACCCGTGCTTATTTTGTTTGCTGACATTGTAAATTAGGCCATTGTTCATGTTAAAGACAACTTAATACTTATAAACTTGAGTAGATACAAATGTAGGTCCATAGCATTGGTTTTGTCTCATTAGACTGGCTGCATTAAAAATATCTTGAGTTGTAGGCAGTTTTGGAGTGTGAGACAGAAAGATTTAAAAACATGGGACTTGAAAATTCTGTGTAGGACTGGATAAATTTTTGATCAGTTGAGCTTAATTTTTCAAAGATCAGGCTTTTCTATAAGGCAGGAGTGCTAAAACTTTGTTTTTCCACAAGCAGTACTGCAATCCAAGGGTTTTCACTTACTGGACCTGTTCTTCAGTTTTCTTGCCTATAGTGCTGTGATCCCTCTTTTGCAGCAGGTTATTGAAGCTTCTCCAACAGGTGCAAAGAGACCCTACAACTTTTACTTACTAGTAAAAGTAAAAACATTAAGTAAAATATTAAAATTAAAAATAGTAAGTAAAATATCCTAAATCTTTAGCTGGAATTTAGTGGACTAGTAGAATAAACATTAGGACACTGACTAGCCCAGTAAGACACCAAAAGAGCTTTTGCTGGCCATGGAGAAATGAGCTAGGCAGTAAAGGTTTATTCTCCACAGCTCCCTTTGTGATGCTGTATTCCCTCCTCTTGGCATGCTCCTATGGTGTTTATCCAGATATGATTTCTCCAGTCGTGGATGGGTGATCCTCCCAGCCTTCAGTGAAGCCAACAAGCTTGACAGGCCCTCTATTTTATTTATTTATTTATTTATTTTCTTTAGGACTTTACCTTTCCACATTGGGAATGACCTTGAATCCTTGAGTTATAGACCATACCTCTCAAGAGCAGATATAGTTCCTTTTAGCTAAAGCAAAAAATTAGTGATTATTACCCCAGTCATTGCTACCATGTGCATATCCATTTTAGAATATGATGAAACACTTAGGACTTGCTGCTTGAGCACAGCAGCTGAACTTTGATTCTATTTCTTTTATCTTTAACTCCTTTTATCTTTGGTCGGGTGTTTCTTTCATAGGAAACACCCAGCAGCACACTAGAAAAGATACAAAGGACAAGGTTTTAAAGTAATGAGCTTCTAGTAATTGCACAGTTAAACAGAAATGTGACTAAAAAACATTAAAGGTTTGGGACTCAGGTGTCAAAACCTATACGGTTTAACCTGTAACCTGGTTATCTCCTAAGTTGTTAACTTCTGCCATGAAAGATTCATGTTCAGGAAGGGGTGGTGATTGAACAACTCTCGATAAATTATTTAGGAGTTAACAGTTTTGTGATATGAAAGTGTCATTTTTTTTTTAAGATGTTAACCACTGCCTGATCATTATCTGTAAATCTATTATCTTTCTAATAGACACAAGAGACACCTAGCAGGAGTATCTTGTCTTATTTACAGAAAGAACCATGAGCCAGTCTGTGTTTTAGCTGTCCTATATGGTCTGGATATTTTTCTTCATGAAACAAAGCATCAGAGAGTGAAGATACATTGTTTCCTCAGCTGCTGTATAAAAGTTAAATTGAAGAATTTTATGTAGAAGGAAGAAATAATATTTTAGTCCCATTGTGACTTAGTACAGCTGGAGGGGAGAAGAGGATTTTGGCTGAGCATGTTTTCTTTTTTTTTTGGCTGTCACCTCTCTGGTACATCCAGGGTGGATGTAGGACATGAGTTCTAAAGGAGAGAATCTGTTCCTGTGGTCAGCTCTGGCAAAAAGTACGGCAGAGCATGGAAGGTATTTTGGTCATAATCAGTCGTGCCAGCAGGGTCAGTTACTTTGTTTTGAATTCAGCAGTTGTCTACAGTACACCAGAGGGAGAAACTTGGCCATGGGTTTGTAACACATGCCTCACCAACTGCTGGGCTTGCAGTGGGGTTGGAGAATGTGGAGTGTCCTCTGGAGCACGTGCTGTCTGGAAGTGCAGCCATCAAGCTCCAGGCTTGCTACAGAAGGATGACATTAATCTTTATTCCTTGTTCTTCGGTCACTGCATTCTTTGTTGTTATTGAATTACCTGAATTTAACACTTTGTAGACACTCTAGTTTAATTGGCTTGACCTGAGAATTGTCCAGAATATGTATATGACCTTAGTGTCATTTCAGGAGCTAGACACTGCATTTTTTGGGCAGGCAATAGTATATTTGGAAAACAACTTTGCAAAATCTTGTCATTAAGTAATAGCCTTCTAAAAAAACAATGTATCTTTTCACTGCATTTCATAAAGGAGATACTTGATGTTCTGATTCCTTGAGTTAAAGATGATCTCTTATTATTTTTTACTAAAAAGAATGCAGTGGATGTAATTGTTGAAGCTTCTCACAGTTTGAAATCAGAGATACAGCATTCCCTAAAACTGAACAGAGATTTCAGATCAAGTATTCATGCCCAAATGTCATTTCATTTTTAACTCTGTTTTTAATCATTCATCTCTTCAGAAAATCATGATACACCTTCAGACTAATGAGCTTCTAAAATTGTAACCGTGACTGTTTAAACTTTGATGTTAAATTGCAGTCTTTTGCAGTAGATTCTTTCCAAGGTGTTCAAAGGCAAATTATATTTTCCATTTAGTTAATTGAACACCTTGATATTTGTCAGCTCTCAGTAATACCTTCTGCACTAATTTTCTTCCTTTCCCAAGCCTACAAGGATTTAAAAAAAAAAAAAAAAAAAAAAAAGCTGCATGATAATTCTTAATAATACTGCTTTAGAGTGGTATTTTCTCCTGACAGGTAGATCACATCAGTTGCCTTCCTTGTTCCTTGTGTGCTTGGAGGTAGAAGACCTGCTAACGCAGTCAGTGTGCCTCAGCAGGATACTGTTGTCCTTCAGTGATTGTATTCCTGCTGCTGTGGAGTATGATTTCTCTTGATTTTTAGAAAAATCACTTCTAGCACAGCTAATAGGCCAAGAAGCAGATGCTGTGTCCTGATCTAGTATCTACAGGAGACACAACAATCTGTACCAGGAATTACATATCCTGTTTATTTTCATTTTTTTTAAAAGGAAAATAAAAATTTAGACTACAATAATGTTAGCATGGTTTTAGTAGGATCAGCCCTAGCACTCTTAATTTTGGTAAGCAGCAGTAGCATTTTTAGTAGTACAGAGCACTGGAGTGAAGGTTTTAGTATATCAACAAAAATATGCTAAATATATACAATTAAATAGTAAAGTCACAAAAGAAACAAACAGTACATTTGTTTCTTAGTGGTAAACTGCATTATTTACTGACAAAGAAGGTGTTCTGTTTATTGAAAATAGCATGAGCTAGAGAATTCAACCTACAATTCTGTTGTGACCTTGACCAAAGTAATTTAAGCTCTTTGTGTCTATGTCATGCACAGAATTATGTTTACTGTTACTGCTTGATGTGATGTCCCTGTTTTGAATAACAAAATTTATTTGAACTTGGCGGGAAAAGGATTCTACTCAAGTGTGATTGCAGTGCTGATGTTTTACATTGCTTCAAATTATTGTACAGGTAGAGATGCAATCTAGATATACTCAGTCTGAGAAACCAGGTGAGAGGTATGAAAATAGAGGAAACGTTGTTAATTCTGTCTGCTTACATTTTTATTTCTCATGCTTTTGGGAAAGATATTCAGAATACATAAGCCATTCCTTGCTGAAGTCCTTGTAGCTGTACCACAGCTCCACATGTACTTCTCCAGTCAGGATTCCAGAATCTTGAGAAAAAATTGACTGAAGCTGTACATCATGGAAAAGAAAGACTCTGCATCTCATGTATATTCCAATGTCTTTAATCCATATAGTTGGAATTATTTTCCCTCTCCCCCTTTAAGGGAGCCACAACTGATTTTTTGGAACTCAAAGGATGCAATCTAGAGAAAATCAAGGGGTTTTTCTTTTAAGCATGAAAGATAAAATTTCTTTTAATCATATCATTTTTTGAGTCCTCTGAAAGGTAACACTTAAATGTAGTTTAATTCTTACAGGAAAATTTTTCTATGTGTACATCTACCTATCTATCTGTCTATCTGTCTATCCGTCTATCTGTCTCATATGCTTGTTCATATTTTTTTAACATGAAAGTATTGTAACTTCAGAGATACAGCTTAGGTATGACATGGCCCATACTCTAAGCAAATGAGACAAACATCTACAGTTCAGTGTGTAGTTTTTCTTTTCCAAACCAAATATGCTGAGATCTCAGACCTGTTTATTCTTTAATGCCATGGACTTTTGCTAATGCATTATAGTGTCTTTGACCTGAAAGAAAGTTTTCATTACTCATTTAAAATGAGGGGGTAAAAGACTTCCAAATAAATAGTCTCTTTTTACTCCTTTTTGTGATGTTCAAATTATAATTTCAGATACTTTTTATGAAGCAGGACAGCTGAAACAGTTAAAATACCAGAAAAGTTATAGCTCTCCCATCACATTTGGAGATTTTAAAAATGCTTGTGATTTTTTTTTAACGGAATTTAGTTTTTCTTGTATTTGTAAAGTCTTGCAAGTCAAACAAATGAATGGAGGAGGCTTAATAGCTCCCTCAGGGCACCATTCTTGCTAGAACTAGACTTGCTTGTACATATTACACTTCCTCTGTATTTGTCCCATCAGCAAACTCATCTCATCTCTAGGGCTAAGAGAGCACTGTAAATTAGATTTCAAGTTTGTTTAACACTTTATCTGCCAGCTTGTTATTACAATTTAATGCTAGTTTATGTTGACAGCCTTCATGAAGCATTCCACACTCTGAAAGATGAATAATTAGTAACAGTTAAAATTAAATCTAGTTTTCCTAGCAAACCAGTATAGTTACAGCCAGCAGTCCCAAAGCTGAATGTTCCCATTGAGTACATTCTCACTTAAGCATGACTCCTGATTATGTGCTTGCCTGTATAAATCTTGACCAAGGAACTGAGTTGAAGCATGAAAGTCACACAGATAACTCACATATTTACTGTATGATTCCCATAGAATGGTGTAAATGGTGTAAACAATAGGCATTAAATAACTCCTGGTTTACTAAAGGACTCTTCCAACATGTTCTACATACAGACTTTAAGACACGTGATTCAAGTGTAGATAGTGCAGAAGGTAAGTTCTGTTGCCACATTGTCTAGAGTACTCCCCTCCATTAAAAACAGAGCAAAAATATGTGGTGTTTTTTTCTGCATATGTCATCTGCTCAAGTTCCTTCAGAGCACAGAATTGCATTCTTCCTTCAGTACTTCATTGAAAGCAGTTAAAATGCAGTAAGAAAGTCTTGAATGAAGGCCAAGATATCAGGCAACACAATGGTTTTGGTAAAAGAAGAAACAACATATCTGTAGAAAATATTCTGTCATGTTCATAGTCTATAGAGAAAATTATACAAGATCCTTTATTTTTGGTAAATGTTTGTCATTAAAATGAGAATGATCCCTACAAAAGTTATTCTGTCCTGAAAGCAAATGGCAAGCAAACTGAATATACAACCTTTTTTTGCCTGACAAGAAAAAGGTCGGATTTTGCTCTTTTTAATGACAAAAGGTGTGAAAAAAGTACAAGGTTCAGACTTCATATAATCTCTATACTCTGATAGTATGACAGAATTTGGTGGCATGTCATGGCCTAAAATAAAGTAAAGAAACCATAATTGCATCTAGCCTATTTGACATATTATGGTGAAGCCTTTTCTTTTTGGTTGCATTTAGGTGGGCAACACATCTGTCGTCAAATGTGACACTGCAGAGGTCTGTATAAGCAAATGAGGATGATGTTCCTTTATTACCATCGCCAGAGTAAAGTACTACGTGTAGCTCTATTTCATTTTCCTAGCCTATCTGAAATTATGTTATTCTCTCAACTTGCATTTACTTTGAGGACCTCGTTGGAGAAGTCCTTTCCGTGTCTGGGCCGTGTAAACTCACTCTGCTGTGAGGCATACGGTAACGGAGTCACAAGAATGTTTTCTGTGTAGATAACCTCCCTCAATCCCTGTAAATGAACATCCCTATGTTAATCACAAAAATTTACTCCAGAGTATTTTCCTAGCCTTCTGATTGGTTTGACGAAGAGAACAACATTTCAAAAGGGAGAGCCAAGGGGGTTTTTTCCTTAAATATTGACAATCTCATGCTGAAGTTTCATACATAAAAAGTAAGTGGAAAATATTTGTTACAAGTGCTTTTTTTGTTTCTTTTCCCACACAGTAATCCATAGTTATGTTTTTATACTTTATGTTTCAGAACATTAATTGTAGTCCCCCGTACTTCACTAATGAACTATTAGTGAGATCTGGTACAACCTTCAGGTGACTCTCAAAGGTACACAGACTTTGGGTTTGGAATTGTCTGTAGAAATATTCATTAAAATCTGTTTAGTTTCAAGCAATGACTTACAGAAGCTAAACTGTAAATACAGTCAGTCCTTTTTATAAAAGAAATTAAAATATAATCAACAATAAGTTCAATTTGGCTGATTTAAGTTAAACAAACATCTGCAGCAGTGTTCCTGATACAGAGTGTCCCCAATTCTGAGGAACTCAATGAAACTTGCACTGTCTGCAGGCTTCTGCTCTGATCCAAACTAAGTAAATTCTGTCTATTTTTAAAAATGTTTACTTGTAAGGTGCTGTCTTATTTGAACCAGTTTTATTCTCCAGATTATCCAGAACATACATTTTGATAAATCCAGTATTCTGTTTTTCTGTTCTAAAGGAAAGGGAATAGGCATGAATATTTTATTTTACTTTACTTTACTTTACTTTACTTTACTCTACTCTACTCTACTCTACTCTACTTTACTTTATTATTTTATTTTTATTATTATTATATTTTATATTATTTTATTATTTATTTTTATTTTATTTCTTTTTATTTTATTTCTTTTTTATTTTAATTTCATTTTTATTTTCATTTTATTTTTATTTACATTTTCATTTCATTTCAATCATCTGTTCCCAGTGTCCATTATGTTAGAGAACTTGCATATGTTGGTAAAATTGTTGATATACTAATGAAATTTGGACAAAAATATCCCAAACCAGCAGGCTTTATGATCATGAGCTTATACTTCATTCCTTCTTAAATAAGGCAATACATCAGCTACAGAACTAGTAAATTTTGTGATGATAAATTAGTTCCAGTAGAGAACAATGCCTTCAGAGTGCTCCATTGTCAGAAAGTCTTTTCGAAGAATTTACCATAATCTTTGATATACAATTTCACCTTCTGCTGTTTTCTCCCCCCATAAAATGCTAACTTTTACCTACTTCTGCTGTTTTATGTCAGAAACAAAAAAGAAAAAAAAAGTATGTTTCATTTAAAGTCTGGAGTGATTAATTCTATTTCTACTGTCTGGAGTGATTAATTCTATTTCTACTTTCTAAAACTTCTATTTCTAAAGTTTTTCTTCATCAAACTAATTCAGAATCTTTAGATATCAGTTGATTCTGATAATCTCAATTAAAAAAAAAAAATCTCTCCTTCTTCTGAGAGGACTTTAGGTATAAAATAGTAACAGGGTATCTCCAGAGAAAATGCAAAATGCAAGATAAGGGAAAATTTTAGAAAGATTAGAATTAGTTGCCAGTGAATATAATGAATGATTCACAGTAGAGCTCATTAAGAAACTCTTTGATTTTTAATGATTCATATTTCTATCATAAACAACTTTAGCCAGTGTTTTTGTGGACCTCAAAAACTTTAAAAAGCAAGCTTTAAAAATAGAATTCGTTCTTATTGTGTTCACAAATTTTGACTAATTAATGATTGGATTATGTAAAAAGTATGGCTGTAAGGAGATATGCATGCATATATTTAAAAATTGGATTAAAAGGTACTGAAAAATGGGAATTTTTGCTCAAACTTGCTTATGTCACTTCAGTTTCCTTTCATTTTAATATATTTTACTATCACATTAACTGCATACTTACAGTAGCTTATTTTACAGAACAACTTCTGATAAAGATGATACACAGAGCTACAGAAGGAGCTGCTCTGGGATGTTTCTGATTTATTTCTAATATTCAGTGTGTTTGCAGTCACTGTTCTTTCTGGATTACTTGTTGAATTTTGCTTTCAAAGCAGAGTTAATGTTTACTCAAAGTGTGACTTGTCAAGGATTTCTACAGACATATTCCTTTTTTCATGCTCTGTCTTAAGCTTTTCAGATAGTATATCTCTCCACTGGATTAAAGACTCATTTTTTAATTTAATTTTAAATTCAAGTATCTTCAAAAACATATCCTTAGATACTTTTACAGCCTGTACCCTAACAGGTAGAACAGTAAGATGAAGATGCTGATGTAAATCAGCTTTGTGCTTAAGAAGAGCCTGACAACGAGTTCACTCCCCATGGGCAGTGCACTCCTTATTAAGCTGCTAAAGTAACAAAAGGGTATCAACTACTTATTTTTCCAGTGCTTTGTAGAACGTCTGATGTATTGCTTGTTCACTAAGAATTTTTTCCATGTTACTTCATGTTTGGATATTGATTCATTTAAGAGGCTATTTTGCTTCTTTGGGATACGCCACTGTTTTTGACAAAATGAAGTATTTTGGTCTTAATGCAATTTTGTTATGTCTAATTTAAGAGAATTATTTTTAAATATTCATGTCATTATAGAGGACCTTAAGTTCATTGGGCTCTAGCCAGAACTTTGGGCATACTGGCTAATCAAACTGTGAAGTTGGGAGCTGAGAGCTCAGAAGGTGAAGGCCACCAAAATAATCATCAGCTGTAACAAAAAAACTTCATCCAAAGAGCTTGTCAGAGAGCTATGAAAAATTAAAACACGATATTTCACTTTCAAAAAGAAGAGGCAAAAAATGCTATGCCAGTAAGGTATTTTATGCTGTGACCAGTTGTGCTCTGCACTGGGAAAAATACTGGGGTGTTTTTTGTGAGGACCAAAACGTGACATACAATCATGGAATTGTGGAACACATTGTAATACATGTGCCAAAGTCCATAAATAACGATACTTGTTCATACCATACTGTTTCGGTGCTGATTGCTACTCCTGATCCAGCAATTAATACCATCCATTACAGCCTGATTTTGCCTCATAAAGCTTGAGCTATATGAGGCATGCTTCTGCATATGCTTCATATGCTAATTCATATGAAGCATACTCTGCAGAGTCTGGGTGTGTGTATAGGAACTGGAAAGGCTACAGATATGAGTTTTTAAAATCTCAAGGCACTCCTTTGAAACATGCAACTCTTTATTGGTGACAGAATATTAGCAAATGTTAAGAAACTAAGCTGAGGAAAGCTGAATTCCTGACCCTGCTCTACAACATGATGAAGATAGATCTTTTTGAAGGAAGATGATCTGAGTATAATAAAATGTTATTCCAAATACTTAAGATTGAGCAGAATTTTGTACAAAGAATAATTAATGTAAGTTTTTTGAAATGAGAAGAATTGGTCACGGAACCTTTGTGACAGCTGCTACTGTTAATCCCAGCTTTCCCCTCTGAGAGACACAAAGGTATTCCTACATGCTTTACTCTCTGTTCTGTTGTGCACATTTAACTTTATTAAAATGAGCCATGTTTAGGCACAGTGAACCTGATTGTTTTTCAAAACAGATTATATGTTTAAAAAACACAACCGTAGGCAAAGCTTATTTGGGTCTCTAGGAGTTAAGAGTTTGTTTAGGACTTTTTGTACAGCTTTCCAAGAGCTTTAAGAATATTCATAATTCTGCTGAGTCACAACAAGTCACAACTTCAGTTATGCCACTGCAGGAACAAAATAGCTTGAAGCTGCTGAAAAGAACACAGTGGGAGTATGAATATGCCTGTACTGGGGGATGAGTACCAAAACTGGGGCTTGAGGAGAGGTGGGTGTGTTTCTTAATTGAGGCAAGAAAAAATTTTACTTAAACTCTGAAAACTTTGATAAGGGATTATTATTTTCACATAGTCAAGATCTTCTGGAGCAGTAACACTTCACTTGCAGGATTACTTTTTAATACATTGATACTGAGCTCTCCTATCTTATTTCTACTGGATTGCTGTCTATCACAAATTTAAAGCTTTCCCAATTTCATAATACTTACAGAATTGATTCAACAGATTCTCCTTAACATACTTAACACCATTATTAAGAGCATGTTTAAAAAAAAAAAACGAAAAGAAAAGAAAAAAGAAAGGTACTTTTAAGGAGCTTCAGCAGCCTTTTTGCTTGTAATATCATGGCTTTTCTTGGAAAGATGGAAAACCTTCCTATCTGCTACAGCTGCAGGCAGGTATACTGATTTAGCACAGAATCATCTCTCTACAGCACCATTGAAGACAAGGCCTCCACCAGTGAAGGACAAATAAAATCTAGGCACCCTTAGTAAAAATGCCAATTAATCCGTATTTTTTTACTTGTGGGTTATCTGTTGCCAAGCATTGATGGGTGGGTATTCGACAGCAGCTAGGGGTAATTTTATGTCTTCACCCTTATATTTAAACCATCATTTAAGTTAAAAAGTAATGATAAACTTTCTTAAAGCATACTATCTCACCCATTTGATTTTGTGTTCATTTTTCTCTGCTATGTCCTTTTGTTTTCTTTTAGATTATATTTTTCATTCATCTTACCTGGCATAATAACTTATGTCAATTACATAGAATACTTCACAATTCTTTGTTTTATTAGCTTCCTGTAAATACCCTGAAAATGCTTTTATCAGAAAAACCATGAACAATATTTGGCTGTGGTAGAAGCAATCCAGTGAGCTGACTCTTACCCATTACTTTTGATTGAGTTCACAACTGCTACTGTTGTGAGTCAGTCTTTGAAATGAGGGCATTTGTTGTGGTGTTTTGTACTTCCATTAAGCAGTTATTGTGACCAGAACATTTTCGCTTCTCTTCGTAAATGTTTGGGAGACATAAACAGATGTGTTAGAAAAAAAAATAAGGAGCAGCGTATATTTTTTCCAAGCTGCCCTTCTAATCCTAAGCCCATCAAGGCAGGCAAAATTTCTTCCATTGACTTCATCAGATTTGGAATCAGCCCCACTGTTCCTTCCATGTGCCATTATGGATTTCTTCTTTCCTTTCTTTTGAACAGGAGGGAAGGGAGAAGGAATACAGAGATGCCTCTGTTATCTTCACAGATAAAATGCTGCCAGTACTAACCATCTAACTAAGACTAAAAAGGCAGTCCATAACTGAATGGTCTGATACTGTGGGGGAGCTCTAATAGCTCTGATAGTTAGATCAATCAGTTTCTCAACAGAGCCTTGACAAGTTTCTGATTTAATGGGATAAGCCTGTTTCCAGCTGTTAATGTTAAGTCTAAAAGATTTTAAGGTTTGATAAGAAAAAACAGCCTGAATTGCCATTGCCAGAACTTTCTTCATGATTATGGTAAAAGCAGGCTATTTTCTTCACTACAGAAATGGTCACCTTTTCAATCATTTTTAGTTCTTTCCTTGATTTGTTCAAGAAGGCAAAACCAAAGATAGCAGAGTTATCAGAGGTTGTTCATGGAGGCAAGAGTAACTGAATTGAAACTGCTGAGTGTGAATTAATGCACCAGCAGTCAAGCTTAATGTTATACTAGATTACTTCTTACTAATCTGTTTTTATGATGAGTGTGTCTTAGATGTACAGATATGAATGTGTGATAATTATGTGCAGCTAAAAAGCAGATGTTCTACCAATTTAATGGAACTTCATCGCTTACAAACAGGGAAGAGAAGCAGTACTGAAAATCATGGTACCAACATGAAAGCCGTGAAACCAGAAGAAAGAGACTACTGCTTGATAAAGAATTTAAAATATTTTTTTGACAAACAAAGCCACTGCAGTATTGTTGCCTGAGGAATATATTTATATTTATCTGAGATGAGTTGTAAAACCCTCACTCAGTTTGGCTTGAGAAGGAATTGAGCCATGCTATTTTTTCACAAATATAATCATTTAGCTATTTTCGGTTTAAAGTAGAGTGGTGTCAAGACTTATATATGCTGATTGGTGAGAACTGCATAGTGGTGTTTCACAGGATGATGATTGCCTGGTGAATAGTGTGTTCCAGCTGCAGCACTGCCTGCCTGCTGACATATCCCTTATTAGGAAAGAAGTGTGATAAATAATTCTTACGCCTGTGTGACTTCAGCCAATGATTTTTGTACACTGCAGGAATACGTAGCTTTTCTAAATGACCCCTTATTCTGTGGCTGTGTGAGCCTGGGTGTAATCACGAAATTCAAACTCTATATAAGGGCGGTTTTAATACAGTTAAATACTAGTTCTTATATTCAAGTTATTCACTATCTTTCTTATGCAAATTTTTATTAAGAATAATAGGCTTTAAATATTTACATGAATATATTTGTTGTGACTAATTTCAAAAAAATAAAAATATGTATAAAATTAAAAGTCTTTATATAAATAAAAATTAATGACAAAAAATCTTCCATTTTGAAATTTGGTGGGTAATGTCAAGATTTTGCTTTGTGTGAAACTGATCACTGAAAGGAAATCTTAATTTCCTTTTCTTTAATTCTGAGCTTTCAGGGTTCCTAGCTTTTCACGGTAAAGTGTTTTCCTGTTAGATTTCAGAAGTCTCAAATATAGAGTGAATGGATACTTTAGGAAAACTACAGTTGAATACTGGAATGTGTTACATCCAAGCTGTCTTTCACAGTCCAGCTGGAATGAGGAGATGTTTATAGTGGCTTATGATGACTGACAGAGAGTGAGACAGCTCTGCTCCAGTTCTGGTGTGGTTGGCTTTTCTTCTCTCTATAATGTCTTCTCTCTATATGTCCACTGAAATCCAAAGGCTCTCCAGCTCAATAGTGAAATGAGAGATACAGTTGTAGGAATGGTTTTTATGAGGTCTTCTGGTGACTTCTGGTGCCACACCTTAGAGTTGAATTTATAGAAAAACATGATAAAGTTTAACGCTGTTTCCATTTCACTATTCCCTGCATAAATGGAGAAGTTGAGTCTGATGCTGGGATAACTTTGAAAGCAAGTCTAAGGGCAGTGGGTAGATTTCTTTCCCCCTTCTTAAAAAAAAGCAATTAAAATTCCTGTAGTATTTATTTTTAGCCATTTCCCTGACTGTACAAGTAAGATTCTGCAGTACTCCTTTCTTAAGATACTGCTTTTCCTGCTTTGATACAGATGTAATATTTTTTTTACCTGATTGTGGACACAGGGTAGCAGAAGACTGTCCTGGTTTTGCTGGCTCAGGATTGAGTCCCAGGTGAAAGTGGTGTCTAGTGACTTAGTAAAGTACTTGAAAATCAGTGCTGACACAACTGTAATCTTACAAATATCCAAAGCATGTAGACATCTACCAGAACTGCTGATTACAGAGATTCAAAAATCTTAAGTGAGGTTGCAAGAGAAATATGAGACAAGATTAAACCAGCTTCTTAAAAATACGGCAAAGAAATGATAGTATTATCATGAGTGTGATACCTTCTTATATTGCCATAATTTTACTTACAGATTTTTAGCTTGAAAAGGCAGCCCTTCAGCTTTCCATGTACAGTTGCAAAAGACAAAGTTTTTCTGTTGGTTTTTTTTTTTTTTTAATATTAAATTAGGTAAATCAGGTAATTTGTATTGCTTTACTGTGCTTGAGAAGTTGCAGCAATAGGGAGGACATGAAATAGCCTTTGTTTCTTAGTCACATTGAATTCATTCATAAGTACTGGTGATGATTTTTATGTTAAGCATGCAGCATTTGATTGCTGAGCTATAGCCTTAAAATCATAACTAGATGAAATACTCCAAGTAGGAAATTCAGGAGGTTTGAGGAACAAGATGGAAGCATTTAAACAGGTCCTTGAATTGTACTAACAAATATTAATGTAGATGGCTTTAATGAATAGTTCATCTAGGGAAACTTAATTGTCTCCATGTCTCCAATGAAACTTGAAAAACTTCTGGTGTGCTTTTTAATATTTATGTCACGTTTTCTAAAGAATCTATGAGTAGGTTGGCTTGTATGTTTTCTGATGTGGGTAAAGGAGGATAAGCGCATAAAGGCTCCCTTTATCTGTTTCCCATTGTCATTCAAGGCTAAAGAAAGTAGTTTTGACATTCCTTATGGGTTATTTATTTCTGGAACTTAGTGAGTTGTCTTTGAATCTTCTGTTTTCAGACATATGAAGCGTGGAAATGATCAGGTTCAAAATCCAAAGACAGGCATTAAAGAAATGTATTATAAATATTTATGTGAACATTTATTCATATTTACCTGATTTGCTAATCTTAGAAGGCCTTAATACCTTACTACCTTTACAAAAATACTTAGTACCTTTAGTACCTTCGTGTCTTTAGTACCCTTCTGTGAAGTTTATCCAGACCCTATGGACCATATCTCTTACTTGGTACTCTGTAGGGATTAGCATGATAGGTACACAGGTTTTGTTCTTGCCTCCTTCATGGGACAGCTGCATCCATATATTTCACAGTTGCTACTTGCTATGTTTGTTAAGTGGAGGCTAAAATCCATAATGTTTAGTGCAGTCCAGAAAAAAAAAAACAATGTCAAATTGTGTTTTGCTATATGCACATATATCTATTTATCTCTGTGGTCATGAGTTAGTCTGCTGTTCTTTTTTTTAACTCTTTTTGCTGTTGTGCTTATCATTTTTCATGTCCTTAGGACCTCCAAATGTGGGCTTTTAGTACATTGTTCTAGGTTTTGTTCTAGGCAAAACACAAAAATTGCATAAAGTATGTGAGAGACACCACTGACACCAGGAGAGAGGAAAATACAGGCAAAGTGTGAAACAGACTTGATTGGAGTGATTGCTGTGGTCTCTGGCAGTCAAAGAGCTTTCATGTTGCTGTAATCATCAAGAGCATAGTGGAAAATAGTGTTTTGCAGACATTTATGGTGAATATCTCACAAGTGTGAGAATAGGGAATTTCCTGAGTGCCTGTGGGTTTGCTCTGCATTCTCGGTCTGTCACGGAGATGAGGTCCGGAAAGAAAGGAAACAGAAGCAGTTATTTCAGTTGTGGGAAGCAGGTTGTTTACGGATTTGTGAACTAATTAAATAAGTGGCCCTCTGTGACCCCTTGTGAGACATGGATTTAGGGACTGGCTAAAATAATACCCTTGGGGAATCTAACAGCGTTTAGTTAACCTGAGGCTTCACAGCAGCTGCAGGGGTGATTGCAACCTTGAGTCTGCAGTGGCTGCTGCAGATAATCTCTATGGCAGAGCTGATCTGTTCAGGGAGCAAAATTCCACCTACTTTAAGCTATTAAACATCTTTTTTTCCCACCACAGAGTGAGTGGTGACAACAGGTTTTAAAACCTAAAATGCATTTTCACCTTCTATTAGGTATATATGTCATATGAAGACAACATTATTAATCTGAGTTTGGGAGTTTTTGGAAGGGAAAAATTAACATATTCTACTATAATATTGAAACTAAGTCAACAAATAGCACATCATGAAATTTCACGTAATAGTTGACTTAACACTAAAGTGAGTTTTTGCTATATTTAAGGTAAACATCTTTTGATGGTGAGAAATACAATGGCATACCTTTTTATTTAAGTTGAACTTGTAGGAGATGGAAGAACATAGGTTGTCTAAGTCAGCATTTATGTGTTAGGTCAGGATTGGATTTCTGATCATAGACTTACATTTAGGACAAGGAGATGAAGGTGTACTCTTCTGTCTAGTTGTGCACACAACCTTTTCTGATTCTCATATTTGCCTCAAACAGCAGCAACTATGGTAGACTGGTGTCCTGCTACTGCAGAGTATTACCAGGACTTGTACCCCTGGTGAAGAGATTCTTTTGAAAACAAAATGATTTCTGCTACTTTACTATAATAACCAAGTATTGAATTATGAACCATTTCTACTACTGGTGCTATTTTTATACCTTCTGATTCATTAATGTTGATGTAATTGTATTTGAGTTATATTTAATTCCTTACAGGTGCTTTTAAAATGAGATTGTATACAAAAATGGTTGTATGACCAGTTAATGAATTTTTTTTCTGAGAGCACGTAGTTTAACAAATGTTTTCATGATAAAGAAATTTTCTTCTTCTTTTCAGATACCATGACCAACAGGATGTTACTAGCAACTTCCTTGGAGCAATGTGGTTGATTTCTATAACTTTTCTATCCATTGGATATGGGGATATGGTACCAAATACATACTGTGGAAAAGGGGTCTGTTTACTTACTGGAATCATGGTGAGTGATTTTTTTAATTGGATATGAGATTACATTTGCTGTTAATTAATTTGAAATTAAGCCCAAAACTTTTGCTAGTCATAAATAAATATTTATCTGCTGTCTTGTATAGTGTATACTTAATCAGACCATTCCCATGGTCATTCATTCCTGGTAATGAAATGGACTTTTCTTCTTTAGGCAAAAATTTAGTAGCAGTGTAATGAAATACAGAGAAACAAATTGCACCCTGACGTAATTCATAGCTTCAGAAATCTCATTGAAGTCTTTCATTACATGTTAAGATAGCATATCATCTTGATCATATTTGGGCATCTGTAATTGGACCAGTGCTAATAATGGATCTTCAGTTCTGACTTTTGTTTCTTAAAATTAATCACAAAGAGACATAATGGTGGCTAAACTCTTAAAAGGCTTTTGTTTGATCATAATTTTCTACTCTGTTTCTTACAAGTCTAATAACATATTATTCATAGCAGTCCATTGCCTTAAGTGGAATTACGTTGTGCAATTTGCATAGTAAGAGCTTTTGCTACCATTGGTACAATGCAGCAATTGTTAGGTCATGCATGCTCAATATATATTTATTAAGTGTATTTGACGTCTAGTTTTCATTTTTTGTACTGAACTATTTGGCCAAAGTTGGGCAGGGAGTAAGGCAATGTAATGCTGGGAAAATTTACGCATATCTGCAGTAAGTTACATGTAAACAAGTTCTGGACTCTGCCTCTCTTATTTGTATCAGCTTCTGTGTAAATGTCCCTGTGAATGAGAATGGCTGAATGATTGTCATATATGTACTGTATGCAACAATACAATACAAAATTGCTTCTGAATTTCTGCCATTGATTATAAGTAATGCAGTTCCAATATCTGTCTCTGTTAAAACAGCTTTATTGGGATTACAGCTGAAACCAAATGGTATCAAAGCATTGCCCCTTTTGAGCAGACAGGTTGATAGAATATTTATACTAAGTGTATATTTTATGTCCAGGGAGTATAAAAGGTTGAGGTTTTTTTTTAATGTTTTAGGATTTTTTTTAAATGCTTAAAAAAAATAATTCTAAAGAAACCTGATAGGTTTCAGTTTATGGACCTTTATTGATACAGATTGATAAAGACTTCCAGTATATTTTGCAAATGTGGGAAATGTATATCTCCTTAAATACAGGGTTTGCAGTGGAGTTGAAAGGTACAGGCTAAAAGCAGAGGAATGGCTCAGAGAGCTTTTTTAAAAGCTGTTGGCTGAGCTCAAATCTGCCATCTTCTGGGGTGTTTGCCTTTACTTTTTTCTGTGTTGGATAGTGATGCCGGAGAGAATGAAATGTAGTCATAAATTCACTAAGAAAAGGGATGGAGAAGCAGTGTTGTCACCTTGAAGTGCAGGGATTGCAGAATGAGGACAGAACCCTCGTATAAAGCGACTTCCACTGCTTCTGTGAAAAACTCAAGTGTGGATTTATGCTTACCATTTTCATACATTGGCATCTCTTTTTTACAACTAGTAGCCTTGTAAAATATATGGATGACACCTTCATGTCTCTGATTGGGTTTTTTTTTAGTGATTATAAGTTCTGTAGTTGCTCTGGAAGAACAAAAGCTCCAATCAGGATGTCATGATAATGAATTTGGGGTAAACATCTTCAGAGACAGAAAGCATTCTTAACAAAAAAACAAGCCAGGTAGTTGCTGTGTTATGATAGGTAAAACAGTAGTGAAAGCCTCACCATTAATTGCATCAAAGTAATCTTTGAGAAAAAAAACAACATGGAGTAATGAGAAAAAGTCAGATGTTGGAATTAATCTGGGTTTTTTGGGGCTTGTGTTTTGTTTTGTTTCGTTTTTATAAAGGACCTGAGACTTATGAAGTGTGGCACAGTAAATATAATAATGAACTCTGTTCTAGCCTAACCTGCAATACCAAAAAGCTTACAGGTCTTGAATATCATTCTTTAAAATCAGTTACTCTTCTGAAATTTGTACAGTAACTAATTAATGTTTGTTGTGGAAAATATAAAATCCTAAAAGAACAGACCGAGTGATTTTTTTTTCAATGGGAGCAATTGATGATCTAATTAAAAGACACAAAAGGGTAATTGTTGAATGGATGTAGTAAAATAAAAGTGTATTATTTAATTTTAACAGGTAAAGTGTAATTCTCTATCATCTGAAGCAGCAAATGCATTGGATTAGTGTGATCAATGCCGAATGCCACTGAGTGTTCACTTTTGGGTAGGGTCCATATTAAAAAGGATGGAAGGGGGAATAAATAGAAATACCTGTGAATACAAGAGTAGTTACATAAACCACTGAAGGGTGTATGTTTATTGGCTTTGTGGAACTGGTGGCCCAAGGTAACCTCTTTTTGTGTCTTGATCCCTATGAAGGAAGAGCCCTGGTGCCTGTTTATTCTCCCACTTCTGCCTCAGGAACTGCAGTGGAAATGGGAGTGCTCAGGCTGAACTCTGCCTTGTACTCCAGCCTGGGGAGTGGACTTTGTGCAGTCTGGGGGTGGCACCGAGTTGTGGTGGTGATTGAAATTGGAACAAATGCTGCCTTGGTCACTGGTGTCAAGTGACATCTTTTAAACTCTACAGATGCACACTGGTGGGAGATGGGAAAATCTTTACACATGTTCAGGTTATAACAAGAGGAAAAATGCCTTGAGAATTGTTGGGAGTGAGATAGAAAAGACATTTGATAAATGTGTTAGAGAAATTGAGAAAAAGAAACTAAAAAACAAAAAAAAATTCCCCCAAAAAAACCTGAACAAAAAAGGCAAACAATGAAAAATTTGAACAATTTACATTTTGATCTTGTAATGCACTTAAACATATGAAACTTTCATAAAAATACAGCGTGCTAAAAGAGGGATCAGTGCAGAGATGTTTTAAAGTCAAGCAAGTGAAACTGAACTGGATGCTTCAACTCAATTAGCGATCTTTAAGTGTCATTTTTCCAATGAGACTTTACTAGGCAGCAGTAGTAGACTGTGGTCCAAGTGGACTGTAAATCAATAGCAAACATATCCTGTGCCCCCTGTATACCTTAGGTAGGTCTGCAAGAGTGTGATGGATGGATACACGTACAGCTGCCATTCTCAGAACAGGATGGAGAGGAAATAGGGAGACCTATGGCAGCTTCACCATGCCATGCAGCTTGTTGGTGTACTGTATTTGCATGTGTTTTCTGCCTACTGAGGATGCCCACCCAAGCAGATCTCTCAGATGCTCATCAGCAAGGTGACCTCAGCTACAGGTGGAACCCTTTCCTTGTATGGTTTCTAAGCAGAACTGCTTGTGTAGGTGGTGCTTCCTCTTTCTTAATGACTTTTTGTAGCTAGGGCCTTGGAGTGGTTTGCAAAATTTTCCTTGCTTTGTGAGGAGAATACTGTAGTTAGCAAAAATTTAAAGGTGAGTAGAAGTTGATAAGAAGCAGTGTGAGAAGGTGGGGAAAGGTGCATAACTATGGACTTTTTTCAAACCTTTGAATGCTTTTGCAGTTACACAAGATAAAAAATGGCCATCAATTCTTCTGACTGCAAATTCAAGGACCTGTTACAAGTTTTAAGGACATTTTTCCTTTTAGATCCAGTGTTATGTAGTGAGGTGGTACATTTTTTGTATGATGCAAAGTTTATGATGCAGAATCTTCCTGCAAAGCCACCCACCAACAATTAGAAGCAGACATGTTGGCCAAACCTACGTTGCTACAAATAAAATGGATGAATTGCAATTGTCCTGTCACAGGATGCAGTTGGTTGTGTATAGCTTGATGAAGTTTGCTTTAAATGAAATAGATGTTATTTCAAAGTGTCTGCCTTGCTAATGTGGAAATTACATTATAATTGCTTCTCTTGTTGAATCTCAAAGAGATTGGTAGGCCTTTGAAAAAAAACAAATAAATATGGTAAGTTTCTTAAATGTATACAATAGCTGTGGACAAGATTAGAGTTCTTCCTTACAAAAAATTTTAAGTGGCATCTTTTAGCTATGGTATTTGAAGACTGCTCATGGAGGTGAAGTATTCTTATTAGAGTGGTTGCAGTGCAGTCGTTGTGTACAATCTGGCTTTAGGGACAATAGTTTTTATTAGTTCCAATGGTGAATCAAAAATTAATAAGATCTTTTAAATCTTCTCATGCTGAAGGTTTTAATGTCCTTTGGATGTCTGCATTTTTTTCTAAACAATCACAGTTTCTTTCCTATGAATCACTAACAAAGTGGTGAGGATGTGGTGTTTCTGTTGTAAGAACAAAGGACTCTTCATCTGAGGCTTAATTGTGATGTTTGTGGAAATGATAATTGTAGGCAGCCTGGACTTAACCAACAAATACAGAGAACTGACTAAAAGAGGAACATGGCACTTAGAGTGGCAGTTTCTAACTGTCTTATTTTTTGTTGGTATCAAAATCCGAACTGTATTATTTTTGAAATTTAATAGTTGCTAGATTGTAAGAAAAAGAGGTGAAGAACAAGTAGATTCTAACTGCATAATTAACATTGTCTGCATGTCTTCGGGGATGAATCCTGAAAAAGAGAAAAATAAGGTAAACATCAGATTTAATCAAATATGAAAATTATTTTATAGAACTTAATGGATAATACATAAATAATGGATAATACATATGGATAATACATAAATAATGGATAATTCATATGGATAATACAAAAAAGATAAAACAAATTATTGTGCATAATAATGTCTAAAACATTGTGTGATTTTATAAAAACTTCTGTTTAATTGTGTAGTGTGTCGGAGAAACATAACCATTTATAAAATACAGAAATGTACTTTGAATTACACTCTAAAATCTGAAAAGGTACAATCAAGTCTATTTAGAGCACTGTGGTCAATAGTTCCATGGGTAAGAGTATATTTCAAACATCTAGAACACTACTCAGTTTTTACTTCTCTGGGAGTACAGAAAATATGAAAAGCTTTTCGTGTGAATTGATATAATCTCGTGTCCATGTCTCAGATATATGCTAGAATATCATTCAGTTGATTCTGATAATTCAGTAATAAACATAAGTGATGTCAGGATTTAGAAAAGATCATGTTTGTTCCTTCTAGCATAATACAACCTAAGTAGACAATGTATTGAGCAGAAATTTCATATGGAGAAGACAGTTAATGATGCCTGCATTCTTAGGGACAAAGCTTTTAAAAGTTGGGCCGCTGTGAAATTTTCCAGCTCCTCTACTATTGTTGTTGCAACACAACAAATTGCAAAAAGGGAAACTTCTGTAGGGAATAAAGGCAGTTTGGGATTATTTTATGTCTGTGGCTTGTTGGAACAAAATTTGTAGCTGAAGTAAAGAGTCCTAAATTATCGAAAACAAATTGAGAAGCTTCAAAACATGATCCCTTAAGTAATGCTTGAGAGGACACCAGTCTGAAAGGTATGAGAATGGCAGATGTTTGACTCTATGTGACTAACTCCATTTTCAAAACTAGAAAAATTAAGAGAAAAAAGTTTCTTCAGAAGGTCTTTAGTTTGTACTAGTAGTGCAGGTTTGAAGTGTCAGAGGACACAGTAACTGTTTCCCACTTACATCTAGTTATGGATGCATTTCAGTAAATTCAAAGCCGTTGTCTCATGCTGTCGTTGTTTACGTAGGTGTGACTGGAGATGATGACTGCTGCAGCAAAACTTCTTTGTTCTGAGAAAATGTAATTTCATTTGTAATTTCAATAACCTTACAGAATACTGCTAATACAGCAGTTTTCACATACTTTTACACATATTCTCATGAAACGTTTGTATTTACAACACAGGTGAAGAACAAGAACATCACTGGTAGCTTTCATCCTGAATTATTAAAGTGATATTTCCCATCAGCCTTATAGGCTGTTAAGCTTGCTCATTTAATGAAATTGGACTTCAAACCTTGTCCAGCAAAAAGTTTTCTATGCATTTTGGGATAAACTGTCCGGGGTTGTTTTAGCTGTTATGACTACTAAAGGTTTTCCAGAAACCCAGTCACCAGGGCATATTCAATTGTCAGGCTTTTCTCAGTTAACACTACAGTCTTTTATAGGTTTCCCTGTAGAAGAGACATTGTCTTCATGTAATAAATCATTATGCCCTGTGCTTTCCCAGGTGTCTCTCCTAGTACCCAGCTTTCATTTCTCAAGAAATTTACCTCACCCTCACTTAGGACTACTGATTCTTACGTGTGACAGTATTTAATCAATTTCACATTTATATATAGCATTTAATGGCCTTCATAATTTTTTTTGCAACATTGCTAAAAACATTATGGGCTAATTAAAAGCAAACAAACCTGCTCATCTGCTCTTATATATGTCAGAAGTTTAAATGTTGCAGTAAAATTCTAGATGTGATGCAGACAAACTCCAATGAAGACAATAGTAGACAGGCAAATATTGAATACATGAAAGTATGAATAATACAAAGCTATTTTAGATCACCCTTTTGGCTGAGATACCACAGTTGTTGTCCTGTTACTCATCTTATTTAATTTCAGTCTTTCAAGGTTATGCATCTCTCCCTGTAAACAGTGACAAATGCAAACCCACATTTATACAGCATCATTTCCCTAGCCTCTTTCTGTCTTGTTTTGGAGATTTTTTTTTTTCACTTCGAGCAACATTTTTTTAAAATTTTTTTCCCCTTTCCCTGGTGGTCATGTATGTCCACCTTTGAGACAGCCAAATGAACAAAATTCCTGTTTAAATTCTTACAGGATTTTCATTTTATGCAGAGCAGCAGGAGGAATGTTGTGCCTTTTCTGGTGCAGAGCTAAATTTCCCACCAGAACCATATGTCTGCAAAGCGCACCTTCTCTCTCCCTCAGTGGATCCCAAGGGAAGTGAGCGAGAAATGTGGCAACTGCCTCCTTTCAGCTACAGGCAAGTATAGCAGGACATTTTTGTGACATCTACACCACTAAAGATGGCACTTCACTTTCAGTCCAGTAAACCAGAGATGCCAGGTGACTTTCAACAGAGACATTGATACATAGTGTTGCTTCCCTTCTCACCAGTAACACCTTCTGGGTGGTTGCAGGAGCAACTCAATTCACTGTTGTCTTGTAAAGGTATTTGAAAACCTTATCAAAAAAAAAGGACCAAGTGACAATGCCAGAGGCATCTACTTAGAGGACTACAGGGTTTCTCTAATGACCAAATGCTGCTTTCAGTTCTAACTGGAAAAAAAAAAGCAGCCAGAGCCAGGCTTTATTTGCCTTAGATAAACCCTTGGTTGAGGATTTGAAAGCATTTCTCTGGCTATCAGTAAAACTGGGTCTTGGATGAGAACGTTAGATGTGCATGCTGGATTGCACTTAAAGTCTGAGCCCTTCAGTTTGGCAATCACTGTTTGCAGTGCTGTGAACCTTCAGTCTTAGCACCCGTGAGCAGTAGTGAAGGCATGGTCTTGATCCAGATTCCATAGCCACATTTTCATTGTGTGCTGTGGAAAACACCAGCTTTTTCCCTGCAGCTGCCATGGCTGTGTCAGCTGTAGTTTACTCTAATGTAAAACTCTCTGTAGTAACTTTTGGTTAGTCAGCTTTGCTATGGTGATTCTGCTGATACCAGCAGAAAGCTCAGTTTGGATTGCATAAGCGAAGAGGACAGAGGATTGTGATTGTACTGCAAAAGGCATCTCAGCTGGTATGTAGTGAGTATATTGATGAATAACTTTGACCAGAAAGAAAAAGGCAAAGTCAGGTCTGATATGATATGCACACTAAAACTGGGTAATACAGACCTACCACCTTTATTAATTTTGATGTATATTCCTGTAGCCCTTCAGGACTCCTGATCCTGTTGATACCAGTACTGTATAAAGAAAATAGAAATATATAGTCTAAATTACTGAAGAGTTTTCCATTCCCATAGAGCAATTAGAATGGAAAACAAGGAGGAATTATGTAGGATCAGAACAAGTGATCTTGGCTTACCAGAGTCTGTCGTACCTTCACTGGTTTTGCTAGGCTTTGTAGTAAGTAAAAGCCTAAACAAAGAAGGAGAAAGTTTTAAAATAAAACTATATATTAGATTTATATGTTTCTAGGGAGCTTTTACTAAGTAAATAGATGATGCAAAGGATCTTGTCTGAAAGAGCTTATTGGAGCTGAAATCCATGAGGAGTCACAAAATATTGCGACTGAGGGCAAATGTTCTGTATATGATGCTATAGAGAAGGGATTACATCAACACAGAGCAGAATAACATTCTAAGAATGACAGGCAAAGAAAATAACCTTTGCAGCAGTCTCTGAGGTGTCTAAGACATAGTTTGCTTTGTTAAAGCAGCTGAAAGGAGGCTTGCAATAATTCAGAACTAAGTGCCAAGAGGAGGGACTTTGCAGAAGATAGGGAAAGTTGCAATTTTTGATACCTGAAAGTAAAGTCAAAGACATCACGAAGTAATAGTCATTCTTTTTTCTGAGGGTCATGTTTAAAAATTTTGTTCAGTTGCTAAATTTAAAGTATAATTTAAAATACACTTAATTTCATCTTTCTTCTTTTTCCCTTTTCAAATAGCACAGGCTTGACATCAATGCCTGATGACATAATTTTTCCCCTCCTGAATTTAATCCATCCTTCCATTCAACTTTTTTAAGGAGTATCAATCATCATTTAGGCTTATGTAACAGAGAAAATGATAATCCTACTAGTGTTTAACAACTGCCTAACCATATATGAGTAAAATGCCAACATACACTTCCACTTACATTTCTATCAAAGAAACTCACTTTCTAGGCATCAAAGAGGACTAGAGAGGAGAATGGCTTTCACAGACTGTTGTGTGCCTGCCCGAGCATTTGAACTTTAGGTGTCGTTCTTTGTCCTTAACAGGAACAGCATATTTAGAATTAAAGATACAAAGAATGTCCTTAAGTTGCTTGCAGTCACATCAAATTGTTTACATAAGGGATAACAGCTAAATAGATTGTCAATCAAAGTGAGTTCTGTCCTGTGTAAATGGTTGTGAGCCTAATGCTAAAGGTTGTACTGCTCATAAATGCTAATTCTACATCAGCATCAGAGATCTGATGCCACTGTGAAGTCCAGAGTTTGTTGATTTGCTCAGCTGAAAGACTGTGGATATGTTTATTTTCAGACTTCTTACTTTTACTGTAGGCTAATATGCTACACTTCATATCAAGCAAGAAATACTGTGCATTCTGGATGAAATTCATCTTCTGATCCTTGCAAACAGGAAATAGGCATTGCTCAGCTCATCACCTAATCTTGCCTGTTCTTAAATCTGTGATCTTTAGGGGCTTCTCATGCTTTACTAGATAATTTCATTCATTGAGCTTGTACATGGTTTCAGGAAAAGAGAAGAATTCAGGTACATCAGCTTTTAAAATGGGTGGTTGCTGGCAAATGCTTGATCATAGTGTACTTGAACACCATCAAATTAATGGATGATTAATTCTGTTATTACCTGTTTCCACTAAGTGGAGCAAATGAACAATGTAGTCAGACCTTAGCCTTGGCTTATCAATTTGCTTACACTGCATGTGTTGTAATAATTTCTGTCCTAAGTGCCCTTAAAATCAGGCTGCTTAGCAAGCCAAAACACACTGCAAGAGCTCTGTAATGCAGGAGATGGCCAGGCAGCTGATTAAGGAGTGTGAATTCCAGATAGAATTGATATGTGCTTTGTTACCTGAAAATTCCTGCCTTTTTCATTTTCTTCATCTTACATATAATTCTCCTGAACAAGAGCTTGGAGCAATGATTTATTATTTACTTCAAAACTAGATAAAAATAATGATGTTGAAAGTTACAAAATGCAGTAATCAAACATAAGACTTGGTAGAATTTTATTCTCCAGAAAACGCCTCCTGCAGTTGAAATAATTATTAGTACTTTTACTTAGTTTGGGTAATTTTAATAAGCAAGTAGCTGATGCATTACGTAGTATTGGTATAACAAACTGGGAATATAAGCTGACCTACTGATTTTTCTGTGAATCAGCATATTTGATGATGACATGGCAAGCATCAGAGACACAACACCACCATTTTTTTAAGTAACTATATTGCTTCCATTTAATTTCTGTAATTTTGAATCAGTCTCACTTTATTAGTACTTTTAAGGATGTTGAGCTCTCTAGGGGAGCCATGTAATACTACAGGTTGCTACAACATAAAATATTAATTTGTTTCTTATAGTTTAAGTGGAATTTTAGTCTATGTCTTAAGCTGCTATGAGCGATTTTTTTTTTCCCCTTCATAGTAGTGTGAAATGTAAACATGCAGGTAGTATAATACTTCCTACTTCTGTAGAAATACTAAAAGAGCTGATGTTCATGTCCTGAGATCCCATCATATACCACAAAACCAAGAGGTTTAAACTGGATCTAGAGTACCTTTCCATCACAATAAGCTGTTCGGGAGATGAGGAGGATAGCTGTACATACACACCATAGAGGTGGTTGTCACAGCTTGCCAGTGACAGTATTGCAATGCTGCAGGCAGTATATTTTATATGAGACATTAAACTCCCTCTTATGACAGCATTTGGCCCTTACCGCTGATGTGCCACATGGAAAAAGCAAAGGACTTAATCACAAAGCTGGAATGATTTTGCCTCAGACCAAACTCTTTTCACTGCCACCATTCCTCTAGCCTTTTTGAGGGGTATTGGGAAAGAGCTTCTAGTATTTCTCTCCCCCAGTAAATTGGCTTAAACAGGTGTTTTGTGCCAGTGGGGTCTATATTAATAAGCTCATTTCCATCCTAGATTTCTTGCTGTGAGCAGGCAGAACTCCGGTTATGTCATTAAATCAACATCTGGCTCTGGTTTTCCTGACATACTGAACCAAAAAGTGTCTGCTTTTATCTTCATTTCCTTGCTATTATATGGGGTAATTTATTTGCCTACAGAGAAGTCTTCTGCATATTAGCATTTCCCTTGACAGGAAGAAGACCTAAAGAGCATTTTTTCTGTTTTCTGGGGAGATAGGACATGTTAGAGCATCTTCTGCCTTGTGCTCTTTTTAGAAGGCTCATGGGCTTCTGAAGTGCTTAGCCTTAAGCTGTGTGGGCTGTATTCTTCTTTTTTAACTGTTAATGGGGTCTGGAAAAGTATAAGAACTTTTAGCACCATTTTGATTCATGGCGAGAGCAAAACTTCAAGAAAATTCCCATGAACTTCCATCATCAAAGACTGGACAATAGAAGAATAGAGAATGGGAAAGGCTTCGTATTGAGGACAGGAAAGAAGCAGAAAATGCAGCAAAATTATGAGGGACTCATCTGAAAGAATGCTGAGAACTGTTGAGGATGGAAGATGAGAACTTATTGCAGAAAATGAGGTGCTTGAGAGGAATTGGATGGGTTTCTTGGAACAATTTACCAGGGAAATGGAGAAATTATTAATTGAAGTCTTTCACAGAATTCATTGTGTGCTTCAGTAAGTACACAGAGAGACAAGATCCAGATTTTTAAGGAAACGTGGAAAAGGGGTTTCCAGTGAGTTAATTTGTTTTGCAGTCTCTATGTGTTTATTGATGGATTTTGTATTTTGAAAATTTTATTAAATTTTCTGGAGAGGGTAAGGCAGTTACAGATAAAGGGCATAGAGAATAAATTTATGGAAGAAATACAGAATTAATAGAAGAAAGCTCTCTGAAAGAAAATGTATTAAGCTTCAATGAGAAACAATGAGAGATTGTTTTATTTTTGAGAGGAACTGACGCAAGTGCCATAAGAACTACATTGGAATGAACCTGCAAGTTAAACGTAGCCTCATGTATTTAATGAGATATTTATACTTTTTTATAAAGGACCTGTAAAAATTTGTTTGTTAAAACGAAGTATTAAGGTAGCAGAATTTATAAATAATTTAAAGGAAATTATACCTCTAGATGTGTATAATTGACTCTGCTTATTATCTGTCTCATTTTAGCCTCCTTTCTGCTTCACCTGCCCCTTAAAGAAACATGTAAATTTGTGATGCTGATAAAGGCACTGTCATTCCCAAGAGGCAGGCACCTTCTGGACTTAGCCAGTTGTGCACTTGCATGCTCATGTATATACATGCATGTGCTTACGTATCTACAGCACAAATTAGATATTGTGATATTGGAAAATTGGTGTTTTCTCCATCCAAGTTTTGAAGGCATGGTCCTGTGTATGTGTTCTATTTTATATGGTAATAAGATAAGCAGAAATAATATAGGAAAAGATCACTGACAGATTCAGAACAATAGGTAAATATACTAAAGTGAACAAATATTAATGTTACTATTATTTTTAGGCCCTACAGAAAATCTTAAGAAACTTTTCTTTTTTGTGTGCATGTGCTAAATACTAATCAATCTTATTTCTTCTTCAGCAATTTCTGTAACCTTGAGAAAATTTTTACGAACAGGGTACTCTGTAACTAACATTCTTGGCTTAAAAAGTTGTTTTTATAAACCCCTTTGTTTATTCATTATAAATGGTATGTGTTCAAATTTTCAACACCTGAAGGAAAAAAATGAGCATAATATTTAAATGATGCCATTCACTAATTATTTTGGTGCCTTGACAGTTTACCAGCCCGTAAATGATGACTTTTCATAATACTCTGAAATGAAATAGCTGTAGCATGTTCACTGTGTTTACCTGGGATGAACCACCTGATGCCTGCCATACTTCTACAGGAAAGGAGAAATTTCGTCTAAAAACTCAGCAAAATGCAGTAGTAACATCTTGGGGGTTTGTTTTATTGTTTTCAGGGTGCTGGGTGCACTGCACTGGTGGTAGCTGTGGTGGCAAGGAAGTTAGAACTTACCAAAGCTGAAAAACATGTGCATAATTTCATGATGGACACCCAGCTAACTAAAAGAGTAAGTCACACTTTATATTCACATCTGAAAAGGAATACTGTATATTAATTTACTTCTGCGTTTGCTTTTAAGTAGTCTCCTGCTTGGTACCCTTGTTGAACTTTATCATGGGTGTTATTTTGCAAGATTAGAAATTTAATGCCTTGAGTTCTCTAAATTGAGGGCAGCTGCAAGTTGTCAGCAAACTTTAAAGATTTGAATATTGTATAGAGGGTCCTTGTAACTGGAAGGCATTTGGTGTTAATTAGTTAATAGTCTAGTTTTACAGCAGTTAAATGCTGTGAAACTAGGCTATTGTATTAAACCAAAAGCTTTTGTATAAGTTATGAAAACTTTTTGTAGCTAAAATAGGTTAAATGATAGATAAAAACAAAAATTTCAAGCTATGAGAGATATTCTTAAGTAAACAACATATTCAGGATTTGTGAGTGAGGCAGTCTTTCCAACTGCTTTTCATACACAATGTTTTATTTAACAGCACACAGTACTGAAGGACCCTGAAAGATGTTTGTAGATATTATTTTTAGAAGAGACTATTTTTTTTTACAAAATCGAAATCATTGGTATTTGTAGAAATACTTTAAACTAAAGAAAACGCAGCAACCAAGGCAATAGAAATCCTTTGCAGAAACAAACAGGTCAGTGTTGAGGGAACAAGAAAATGAGTAGTAGCTGTACAGTCCACTCAACTTGTTTAGTCTTTGTTATTGGAAAGAACCGATGTGGAGACGAAGGTCCTTGTAATCACAATGGGAACTCAGCAGAGTTTCTCCTTACTGAGGGTGCAGAGGGATATCAGTGCCCGAGATGGAGACAGTAGTTCTGCTCCAGGTCAGGAGGAGGCTGGCTGCCCGTGCAGTCTGAACTGCCACAGGTCCTGTGCTGCAGAGAGCCCTGTCTTACCCCCACGTGCTGTGTTTCTCAGAACACTGCCCTGGCTATGCTGGCTCTCATTTCTGTGCTGCTCACCACTAACAGCCTGTATCTCCTCTAAGGAGTCACAATGAGGAAAGACTAAAGATGAGTGAGAAGACAGTTCTTATATAGGTATAAAGGGTGTCTGACAAGGTATCTTTCTGAGCTTGTTGATTTACATTCCTATTGTGGTCAGTTAAGGTCTTGTTGATACTAGACCACAGAAAACAATTTGTCCCTTCCTAATGCAGGTACTTTTCTAGGGGTATCTGACAGCTGAGCCCAAAATGTGCCTCAGAGATTGGCCAGATTTTGAGTCTGGTCTTTATTTATGCCTCTTGAAGTTTATTTTGTTCATCCTTTCTTCATATAAATCTCAATGTTAGCCTAATATTTTATCCACGTGGTGCTTTCATAGCTTCAGACTCCTGAAACTCAAAACACGTGAAAAGTGAATCAAGCAAACAAATCCGAGATGCAAATCAAATCACAAATCCTGCAGATGCTGAGGAGCTTTCCTCACAGCCTGAAGATAGTCATACCTTGTGGAAATGCTACTTAGGGATTGTGAGGAGGTCGCTAAATCATGGCTGTGTTTTCAATGAAAAAAGGACAAGGTTCTCCAACACTTAGCCAATCCAATCTCCAACAATCTTAGCCATTTACTTAGCTCTGACACTGCATGATGTAAAGCTGGAGGGAGAGAAAATAAAGATGAATAATTACAACAATTTTTCTTTCTAAGTAACCTAGTCATTCAGCCATTAATCAACATTGCATTCAAATTATTTATATGTTTTTAAGCGTTCTTGAAAATTTTTTAGGGTTTAGTAAGAGAACTGTAGGTACTTTTAACTTCACATTTTATGTAAAGCCTCATTTAAAAAAAGTCAAAGTACTTTTTAAATAGAACTTTGCCCACATTAATTGACAACATATTTTTTTCATCTTCTTGGAGAATGTTATTAAAAAAAAAAAAAGAAAAAAAATTAAAGGGAAAAAGTGTTCAAACAGCTCTGGAAGTTTAAAAGACTTAAATTGCTTAAAGAACTTAGTAATGCTAACCATAGAACAAGAAAGAAAGAAATGTTATGGTCCTATTGAATACCCCTAATTAACATACAGATAATGCATTAGTATTTTTTCACTGTAATTTATATTGCCATAAACACCAAAGAGTTCCAACTTTTTGAAGAGGAAAAATTATTCTGGATGCAGAAAGTTTTGATCCAAACATCACATCTGTGTTAAAAGGAAACTGCTCTGCAGTCCCCTTAATCCTGTTGTTGCTATCTTCTCTGTGCTGCAGCTTCATGAGGTACCCACTTCCCACAGTTAAGACAGCATTTCAAAAGCTTTAGGAATAGTTAATAACAGAAAAGTGAAAACATAACATAATACTAGTTTTGTCAGCCTGGTGTTTTTCTTTTATTAAACAGGTGAAAAATGCAGCGGCCAATGTACTCAGGGAAACATGGTTAATTTATAAAAACACAAAGCTGGTTAAAAAAATTGACCATGCAAAAGTAAGGAAACATCAACGCAAATTCTTGCAAGCTATTCATCAGTAAGTACTATTTTGCTTTGTTTTTCCTCTCAAGGTGTTTTTGCTGTTAGTTTCCTTCTCTCTCAGTCACTCTTAGTCCCATCCTGCCCCCTCCCTCGTCTCCCCCCACTATTCCCTTCCCTTCATAGAAGATAGAATCTGGAGGTTGATTTTCTTTCAGAGTAAGACAAAGGTTTTACTGTATTACATGTTTACAGTAAAATAAAAAGGTATGCTAGCAGTTTATTCCATATAAACTGGTTGATGTTTTTCAGAAGTTTCTCACGCTTCTTGAATTGTCTAAGACTTTTTTTGTTTTTTGCCACTGAGACTATCTTTTGTTTTTATGCATTTGCTTCCAGGTAGAAAGATGCAAGCTACAATAGAAGAAGGAAATTTAAAAAAAAATAATTCTTTGTATTAGATGCTTTAATATTTTAAAATCAGAATGATGTGACAGAAGACAGTATGTATGTAGTGTTTAATGAAAAGAATATTCATCAAATATCATTTCATGGCCCACCAGCATTTAGTTGTCTCTTTCCACTGTATATTCTCAGTGCACAAGATCAAATGTTGGTATGTCAGCTATGACCCCTGCCATCTGTTCTAGAAAATGGGAGTGTGTGCCAATAGTTGAGTCCATTGTACACCTCTGGCATTATTCAAGTGAGTTCTTCCCCTTTACTTGATGGTTCGAAAACAAGCCTGAGACCTAAAACTGGTAGTAGGATTAAGCTGTGCCATGGTATTACCAAACTACAAGTGTTTATCTAAAATTTACAATATGTATTTGTCATAAAACACATCCAAATGAGCAGAATTGCACAATGGTTACTATTCCTTGAATGCCATGGGAGGAAAAACCCCAGAGTTTTGTCCTCAGGAACCAGAATTCTTTTGAGGAATAGTCAGGATCTTCTTGTCTGTTCTATTTCTTATCCCCAGCCATCCTGAGGGAGCCATTTGTACAGCTGATGAATATAGTTCCCATGAGTTACAAGGAAAATGTAGATAAATTAAGTTTAATTTCAAACTGATGGTTTCAAAACTTTTGAGTGAAGGTCTATACCTGAGACAACCACTGAAGAGATGTGAGGGAAGCATCCATGATGAAAAGAATGTCTATGTAGTGTCTTGCAGGAGAGACAGGAAGGAAAGGCTGGGTTTACTCATTTCCTATTAGTAAATTTAGACTAACAATCATTCTCTCTCTCATAGCAATGTTTTAAAGCAGTAGGTAGCTAAGCTTAAGCTAAGAAATATTCTGTAAGCCTTGATTACTGTATTACACTTAGCAAACTTTCAAGATAAAATGTTACTGTGTCATTGTGGAAACACTTTGAGGAGTAAAAAGACAACAGAAGTTAAGGTGTTTTTATGTGTATATAAAAGGTATATTTTTATATAGCAGTTTGGCCATCCTGCTTACCTTAAAGGATTGGGAGGTGGAGGGGAGTGGCAGGGGGTCTGGGGACAGGATGGCATGTCATGTGCATCCTTGCTGGACTTGAATCCTTGATTGTAAAGGTTAACATTAACATTTTAACTTTACTATTTATTTTGTGTGTGTGTGTTCGTGTGTCTGTGTGTGTATGAGCACATATGTTCAGAAAAGAATCTAAAAAGCACAGCAGGCTCGATCTCCAGCTTTTTATATCACTTGAGCTCAGAAGAACTTTCCAGGATATAAAGTGTGTTCTGCCCCTCTCTTAAAAATTAATTAATCAGGTGGGGTGAAGAAGGTGGCATCAGTAATTTTTTTCTATTTGTGTCATCTAGATTGCACAGCTATCTTAATCATTTCTCTTTATCTTTTACCACTTTGCACTGCAGGTCCAAAACTTTTGTGTTCAGGAAAACAAACAAATGATAATTCTTTCAATATACTGAAGAATGCACCATGGATGAAAACATTGCACTACCACTTTTCTTTCTTCCTGTAGCTGAATTGATGGATGCAAATTAATTTTTCATCCCTTTGCATCTTTGCCCTTTTTCTCAAGTGACTTATGGATACCTTTCCGTAGTCTCGAGTTTTGTTCGGTCCCCCTCCTTCACCTTCAAACCATTTCATTGGAGACAAAAATAAAAAGAGTGGCATTTCAGGGCCAGTTTTATAAAATAAACCAGACTAGATCATGACAGCAGTCATGGTCGCAGCTCTAAAATGTGTTCAGCTGGTCTGGGTGTTCTGTTTCTCATGCACACTAGAGAAGATGAAGGTGAAATCATATAAAGGCATGCTATGTATTGTATAAATAAGAGAATCTACAGCGAATAGTTAATGGTAAGGCTTGAAGATATTGCACATTCTTTATCACAAATGCAAGTGAGTTAGACTCCTTCTGAGGCAGCTACTGATCAAAAGTTGCAACTCCTTAGGAGTTTCTACCTGCTGAATCGAGCCCACTGTGCCCATTTGGTTGTTTTAGTATATTTTACACTTTGTTTTCTTTTGTTTTGTCTTTTTTTCAACAAAATGAAAATAGAGCTCGGAAGTAAGTTGTATAAGCTGTTCCTTTCTAAACTTGCAGAATTTACCACTGTCTGCATGCAGAATATAGAATTTTTATTTGTGAACTTCAGTGGTCTGATTGCTGCCATGGAAACGTGATCCAGAATCATGATCTTTTTTTGTGATAAGTGAAGTTCATAAAATCCAAATTTTATCTTAATGAATTATACTATGAAAGTCTGTTGGTTTCCTTTAAATCCGGCTGCTGCAGCTAAAGACTTGCCATATCTGTACATTCTTACAGCCTGTGGTAGGTGTTGGGTTGGTTACCGTGAAGAATTATCATGTTGGTGTCAAATGGTACTTGTACTACTACAATAATAATGAACTTCCTGGAATTTTAAATTTAAAATACTGATTGTCAAACAGATGAGTCAATGAATCTTAAAAAAAAAGGAGAAAGCACATAATTCTGCAAATTATTTGAGAGAGTGGTCACCAAAACACTGGAGCTGTCATTCTCCAGTGAAATCATTTCCTTTGAATAATTATTCTGTTCTGACACTGTGATGATATAATTCTGTACCTTGGAGATTCCTTCATATTCTTTGCTTTAAAAAAACTCCACCTTGTAGCTTCTGAAAACACCACTCCTACAGTCTTCGTTTATGTTGTGTTCTGAAAGAGGCTTCCAGGGGAAGAAGACCATATGACATTTCAGTAACAAGCTCCTGAAATGCCAGTTTTATATGATCAGTTCATTTCTACCTTAACAGAGCTATTTCCAATTAAATTTTAAAGATATTTTTAAATGACATTTCACTCTCTACAACTTACTTTCTCATACCTGTTAGCCTAGATATGAAAGGAAATGCTTGTGAGCTAAAGAGATGAAAGAAACTTTCTGGTTTGGGAATACCTTTGTTAAGGTTTTCTTTAAACTGGCTTTCTAATACCATCACTGAGAAATGGGGACTAGCAGCCCACCTATCACAAAATGCTGCCAAACTTGATTCTATTGCACAGCTAACCAAATTGTTATTTTGGTTGGCCCGTGGCACTCTGGTAGACTGAAGTATCTTATGACACATTGTTTATAAATTGATACCTTGGTATCAAAACCCCATTTCCTGCTCTAGAACAGCCAGAAAAGTCATTGAAAGTCCAAGTATGCATCTGTTATGAGATTTTGAACAAATGAATCATACTTCAGGAAGAAATTGTCTTTTTGTGAAAGTCAAATCTACAAACCACTCCTCTAGTAGTTAATCTGGAAAACATGGGGTTTGTCTCAGGGAATATATAAGAAGGGTCATACATCTTGCAAAAAATGTGCATAACCAACAATAATGCAGATAGGTATTTGTCAAAGAAAAACATGTACCCTTGCTGTTCCTATCATAGTTTTCCAATGCTGTAGTTTAAATAGTGCTTTGAAAATGAATGATGTAAATTTGAAATGTAATCATATTTAGATACACAAATTATCTAAGAAAACCAAACGTATTGGCAAGCATGTTGGTTATTTAGCTGCTGGACAGATGGAAGTTCTTTTTAAAGTAAGGAGAAACTCACTTATCACTGTATGTTCATCAGGTTCCAACACCTGCTAACCCAATCCATTTCCGACAGAACAGGGCTAATACCTGTATCTAGTCATGTAGGCATGGGAAGATTCTTGATTACTACAACAATAATGACAAAAAGCTGTTGTTCTATGTTTCTTCCTATATCTACTTGTCACGATACTGAGGCTTTGGGGAATGTTTTGGCTTTCTTTCATGTAGTCTGGATAAATTGTTATCTTCCTTTTTGAATTCAACTTTGACCATGGCAAATGGTATTCTCAAGGACATCACATTTCCCTGCTCTTTCCTTTTTTGCGGTGTTGAAGAAGCATGCTTCTCATTGTAGCAGGCACATGACCGATTCTGACTCTACACAAAGTAGTCAAGGCATTGTCCATGCAGTTATTTGCTCTCGTAAGTTTTGTGCATGCTCTCTAGAAATCCTAGTATGATGTCATACAAAAAAAAAAAAAAATCTGACTTAAAATTCCACTTTGTAGATTAAGAAGTGTAAAAATGGAACAAAGGAAACTGAATGATCAAGCCAACACTTTGGTGGACCTGGCAAAGGTTAGTAGGCATTTACTGTTGTTTCAGGAGTTTTTAAGTGAGAATGTTATGCATTATATGTGCAAATATTGTTAACAAGGTTGTTATTTGTAGCAAATGAAAATACGTTTGTGTTTTGTGGTAGCAACTACTGAAGGAAACATCCTGATGAAAGTTTGAGTGTGCCATATTTATTTATTTTTCTGTACATTTGAAAAAGACTTCACAATTGAGAGGCTGATCCTGAGAGCTCCTGAGGTGACTGCGGTGGTCGTGGTAAATGCTGAACTGTGAGTGGGCTGTAGTGGTGTAGTGCTGTGTAGTAAGAAGATTTTCCATGTGGTGATAGTGATTGCGCCATGATGGACCATAGTAAATAGCGTCTAGACTGAAGTTAGATGTTCTGCTTTCCTGGTCCTGTTGTCTTATGCAGCAGTAACTTTGGACAAGTCAATTTAGAGCTGCATTTATTTAAGTTTTATAATGAATAATAGCTGCCTACTTTACCAGTATATCATAAGGCTTTGAAAATCTTCTTTTAACAATTTGAGTTGAGGCTATTCAGTTATGAGCTGCTTGCTTATTGTTGCCAGAATTTTTCATAAATATATAATAACTAGAAAGATAGAGGTCTGACTGGTAGCATTTTGGATTTCTCATTAGATCATAATACTTAACAGTTACTGTGAGCTTAATTTGAGGCTACAGTAGAAGCATTAATGGGCTCTTCCTAAGGGTTTCTTGTACACCTCTTCATTTACCTCAAAATCCTCCTCAATTTCAAGTGCATCAAAGCAAACATTAAACTCTACACTGTTCATTCCCCTCTTGCTTCACAGAACCACCTGGTAACTTCTGGTGAAAATGCAATTCACTCTAATGCTTCTGCAACTAATAAGGTCTTTTAATGTACTGTTTTGTGCAGACTACTTCACTTTCAAGGCTTATGCTAGCATCGTGAAACAGGAGGCGGAGCAATGGTTTATAACACACCTGATACTGAAGTGGTTTACAGTTCAGGCAGTCATTCAATTAATTTTCCTTTCCTTTGGATGGTTCATAAATTTCAGCCAGTTTTTCTACTGGCTACAGTAGAAAAATTACATCCAGTTTTAACTCTAGTTTAAATAATCTGAAGCCTCAGTTTATAATAGGCAGACATTCAGCAATTATTTTTAACCAATTCTAAGTCTCCATGAAATTACACGTTTCAGATTTCATTTTTACTGGGTATTGTGTCATTTTAAAGTATATTCTATATATTTGCTGTAATTAAACAGTGTTTTGTACAGGCCAGATAGATTGGAGAGTGCAAAAGTAGAAAAGCATGCAATTGTTTTACAGTTTTTACTCCTTGCACTACTTTAGAAAAACAATCCACTCAACTCATCTTACTGCCAATTCAAGAAAATCCACTCAGTTTAAGCAGCAAGCTAGAGAACAATGTTTCTGCTTTTCTTAGAAGAGTGAAGATATTTAAAACCAGAATCAAGAACAGTTAAGGATGGAGTACATAAGTACAGCCTTCAGTTCCCTGGTAGCTTACACTGACTGTTCAAAAAGGTTAGCCTGGAGCACCCCCAAGCACCCAAATTTCAAAAAAAAGTCTGGTCTTTAATTGATTGTGACTTTGATGTGTAAAGTGGTACTAAAAGGCATTACATTTCTGCTCAAGAAATCTAATATAAATTTTAGTCTACTGTAATTGTAATGTACTTGTTACAATACTTGTAAGGTCTCTCTAAACCTTTACTTAAATCCTTCTACTTTCAGACTCAAAACATCATGTATGACATGATTTCTGACTTAAATGAACGAAGTGAAGATTTTGAGAAGAGAATTGTTACTCTGGAAACTAAACTGGAAACTTTAATTGGTAGCATTCAAGCTCTTCCCGGGCTGATTAGCCAGACAATCAGCCAGCAACAGAGGGAATTCCTCGAGGCTCAGATACAAAATTACGATAAGCATGTTGCCTACAGTGCTGAACGATCACGATCTTTGTCAAGAAGAAGGAGATCATCCTCCACAGCACCACCAACTTCATCAGAGAGTAGCTAGAAGAGAATAAGTTAACCGCAAAATAAAGACTTTTTGCCATCATATGGTCAATATTTTAGCTTTTATTGTAAAGCCCTATGGTTCTAGCCAGCGTTATCTGGGTTCTGATATCAGAATCCTGGAAACCTGAACACATTTTAGGCCAAAATGAGTGAAAACTCTTCTTTTTTCCCCCCTCCTCCTCTCAGATGCACAGTGAATGCACCTAGTATTGCTATATTAGATTGTTCTTCCTGTAATTTCACTTTTTATTCATGCACTTCAAACAAGCTTTACTACTACAATACATAATCTAATATAACAAGTACGTTAATTTCTGCACATAGTTACCTGATTATTTTGACCTAACAACCAAAAAAAAGATCACAATCAAAAGAACTAATTACGAACTTTTAAGAAACTAAATTGAAGCTTAATAATTATTTCTCAGTATGAAAGCTGTCTAAACTTTGCTTGCAGTGGAGGGGGAAAAAAACCAATATTAATCTAACAGTGTGCTGTATATGCATAGTCATTTTAAAAGGTCACTGACAGCTTTAATTTCTGAAGTGATTAATTCAAAATATGTCCTAGAAAATAAGTCTCAGAGTAAGCTGTGGGTTTTTAAAATATTGTTAGGGCTTTTATTTAACGTGCATTGGTACACACACAAACACACATAGATAATATATATATACATATGTATTTATGTATATAGAATTATTTATGCAATGCCCATGGCAATGATCTTTTAAACTGACTATTCATAAAGCTACTGGCATGCAAAAAGCACAGGCAAAGTCCTGTTTACTTATTCAGAGTCTCATAAGAATGCCAGGTAAGTTTGTCCAGATCAAAAGCACCACTTTCACCCAGAAGTCTCCTAATAATGCTATTTGGGTTTTGAAAGTTTTAGGTTGCTACTTTCTCCACTCCTTTCTTTGTGTTTCTGGAGTGAATGACTGACACACAGACTTACAGTGTACACAGTTATATGATGGCAGCACAATGTTCTGTATACGTTATGTTTGGGCAATCCCCATGGTTCCTGCTATGCAGTCAAGCTTAGCAAAACACTAGCAATATTTCCAAAATCTCCTGTAAAAAGCCAGCTGTAGACTGGAGTTACAATAGTAGGGTATCTATAGTACTTTATTTTCATGCATAAAAATAAGGTCTCCTACTTTATTAAAGAAAAAAAAAAAAAAAAAAAAAAAAAAGAAAAAAAAAACCAAAACCACAAACAAATCACAAAGCATAGTCACCAGTAGGCACTGGTGAAAAGGTTTTGACTGACATTTCTCCTGGTTTATGCTCTGGAGTAGCAAAACTAGGTAAGTTTAAATGTTCAGTACATGCAACTTGCATTCACAATTCCTAGTTATAAACAGGAAATTATTTGACTTTATGAGACATTTTTTAGTACTTGCTATTTACGAAATATGCCAGTCCAGTCTGCCTCTCCCCCAGTTTACAGACAAGGGTGATATCTGTAGCTAAACAAGTAGACATGGCTGACTGTTTCTAATGCTATGTCTGCCTAGAGGTAACCAACTTGCTCGTTGAAGGAAATGCACATTGCTCCATGAAACACTGTGACTTCTGGTCAGCAAGGACAGGCAGGAAAGAGTAATGCAAGAAGTCAGGGCAGAGCCCTTCTGGGCAAGACAGAAGAACTGTTCTTTCCAGCAACCAGAATTCCCCAAACCAAATACATAATCTGAAAATCAGCAGACACTTCAGGCCTATTCAAATTAAAGGATCTTCCTTTTCTGGTGTTACGAATGTATAAATGATGAATGTATAAGTGACATCCAGAGGTACTGCATGCATATTAGAAGGTCAAGAATTTCTCCAACTTTTTATGTCCTTGAGAAAGATGGTGACTTTGCAGTATTTTTCCCCCTGGAGCAGGACAGTTGCATGCCTTTGGCGTGCCTTATTTACAGTCTGTGGTATTTTGTGACTGGAAATAACAAGCAGTATGCAATGTATTTGCAGTTCTGCATTTGTTTTTATGGAGTTAATTTCCAAAGGAAAAGATGGATATTATAAAGTCCTAATACTTTTCTAGTGCAGTCCTTAACTAGATGAGATTGTGAGTGGTCATAAGGCCAGTAGTGATTAGTAATATTGGAATTTAATAGTCAAGTTTAAGAATTCTTTTTTTTCTCCTTTTTTGCATTTAGTTTAGAATACTTCTCTTGACATTGAATGTGAAATACACTTTCTGTAGCTTGAATACATTCCTTTTTCTCCTGTCAGCTTGAACTAGCTCTTTCATTGTTTACATCTTTTTAATATGTGTATAACACCCATTTTTTGCACAACTGGGTTTTTAAAGATCTGTAGCTCCACTTTGAAAATTCTTGTCAATATGTCAATTTTAATTAAGATCCAGCTATAAGTATTGAGCTGGCTATTTCTGATATGAAAGAGCAGCTGTCAATCTTTGACCTCTCCATTTCTTTTACTCAGTAGGACTCAGAAGCCTGAACTTAATATTATTGCCACAGCTTTATGCAATGGTGAGATGCATCAGGATTATTTCCATCAGTAGCATTTTGTAACAACCTGCCAAATTATTTTGGATTCCTTTCTTTTTTTTAAAACAAACAAAAAAAAATGATGTCACCATGTAATACTCCAGTTCTACATCTTAATTTACCTTCAAGCTCACTACAGATTCTTTATCTGCATTTTCAGCACATATGATTTTTTCTTGTACTATCTGATTTCAGCACTAAGGTGCTGCATGGGGATATATTACATAAAAGGACAGATATAAACTTTTATTCAGGGGAGCACAAAGCACTCTTGGTTTGATTTTCTTACTCCAGACACTAAACTCCTTTTAGTCTTCCCTTGTCTGACTTTTGTAGTACCACGAATTCCACAAATGATATTTTAGTTCCAAAACTTTAGCTCCATCATTGTCAACATATATGATCACTAAAAGGAAAACATATCGTTATGACAGATTGTGGAAACTGTATATTTAAATGTAGACTTCTCTTGGAATCATTGTTTACAAATGACAAGGAGTCTTTACCATATTTACCATATTACAATTGTAAATCTTCATGCACCTCTTGCCTTAGTTTCACCAGTAGGAAAATTCTGCTTTCAGTTGCTATTAAACCTTTTCGCTACATTCCAGACACTGATTCCATTTGTGTTTCTTGGGAGTCTAGTTGCCAAGACACTGAGCAAAGGTACCTTGCTCGGAAGGACTGAAATGTAAGATCACAAATAGGCCTGTTCACTATGCTTAAAATTAAATGCATTGATTTAACTAGTACTTTTTGCTTACGTTTAGGTTTTTTGCAGAATCAGAATAATGGATTCATATGTTTTACGCTTGCAAATGCTCTGCAATTCTTGATTCTGTAAATCATTACGTATTTTAAGCCTGCACGTCTTTCCAGACAGACTTGTGCAACTCAGCTTTTCTTTACCTCCTGCTGCTCCATAAGGATGTATCTAATATGGAACGATTTACTATCTGAAAGTTTGGCATCAGCTTAGGAGCTCTAAATGCCTTCTGGAGGTCCATACCTTGTGAGCTATTTCAAAACTACGGCTCCCCAGACTGAGTTGGAATCACTGTCATCATTAGAGCAAAGATAAGTGATAAGCATACTGTTTTACAAATTGTAAGACTCTTTCCATGTCATATCATATGTAAACATTCAAATTGATATGCACATTAAGAGCATATCTAAGCATAAAAGAATAAAAGGTGTTCAATGTGTCTAAAATTCAGAATAAAATCTGTAACCCTTACAAATACTAAAAATTAAAATTGTTTGAATTTTTTTTTTTCCTTAACTATTAGTTATGAAAAATTCTTACTCATTTGTCCACAGGTTAACACAGAAGGTTTTTGTGTACCTTAATAAGTGTGTTCTCTCCATCTTCCAAATTTCTTGTTCACATCCATTCTTTATTTTAAATCAAAGTCCTTAAATTCTTTTTGCCCTTTTATTAATAATTATTAAGGGGTGACAAAATAATTATTAAGGGCTGACAAGCAATGAAATAGAGGGGAAGGTATGAAGGAACAAACACTTCTGTGTGTCATTTTCAGAATTCCACCTCTGCATCAGTATATCTAAACGCTCAGGTAGAAATGGACACAAATTTTAGCCAGCGCTCTTAGCTACCCAGGTCTGAGCCAGCCCTAGCCCGGGAAGAGCACTTCCATACCTGAACAGTTATGAGGTGGAGCTTACATGCACCCAAAGCCAACCATTTATTTGTGTGGAAATTTATGTACACAGAACCTTATATGAGCATAGTAAAATTAACCTCCATCTGTCAATTAGGGCTTACAAATGTGGTCCTATATCTGTTGGCACAAATTCAGAGAAAACTAAGCTATAATGTATATTAGCCTTTATATTCTGAACCTTTTAAGGGGTATCAGTAAAATCTTAATCTCTCTCCATGACTGAGAGAATAAAGAAAAAGAGACACTTAGAAGATGGTTTGCAGTCAGGTGTGCATAGGATTAGCTCTGACTTGCTTAAGTGCCTCATTGCACATCAGCTTTGGTCCAGAAACCACAGGATTTTGTACACTCCAGAAAGAACAGGTTTCTCTCACTATAGAGGGAGTTAGCACAGCACTGACCAAGTAAGTCCCGTCTCTCAAGAGAAGCCCAGTGTGCAAGATGATCATAATAAGTAGGAGAGGAGCATTGTGTTAATTTTTGCAACTCTGCTCAAGACTTATGGCTTAGCACAGCATCAAGCCCAATGTAGACACTCGATTCCCTGCCAAGAATTGCTTGCAGCTGGACAGTACAGCACATGGTTGGAGCAGGTGCAGCATGGTCTGGGCTAGGGTATGTAGACATCCTAAAATGGAGCCAGTTACCAGAATTAGCATCACCATACTGCCATGTATTAGACTTTGTTACAGTGATACTGCTGAAGATCTATTAGATACACAATTCTCAGGCTTTTATATGAAGATTCCCCTGCACAGGATTGCAAAGCTTTTCTGCACATGGAAGGGTATACAGCACAGTGTCAGTGAAAGAAAAACATAAGCCACACTCTTTAACTGTTGCAAACTAACATGGCAACAAAATCAGATGGAGAACTGAAGCTTTGTGCTGACTTCCCTTTCATTCAGATTCACTTAAACCCATTAATATCTTCAAATATTTAGGAGAATCTATACTGTTTTCAATTATACATGAAGCGAGCTACAAGCTTTTACTTAGATTAAAAGCTTCTGCTTTAAGACTATGCCCATTCTGACCTACTGTTCCCTTTTTAACCTGAATTTCAAAGTACCTTGAGTCTAAAGAGGACATGCATATTCTCCTATGTGGATTACAGCAAAGTAGGTCTCTGAACAAAAAAGCTTCTCCAGTCCAGATAAATGACCAACCATCATCATTACCAGGAATAATAACGGAGTTAAACGTTTGTCATGGGGTAGCTTTACCTTTAAAGCAAAGCTGAGGAAAGAGGGGAAGTTAGAAGTGCTGATGGCTGATGGGAGTTCTTCTTCCTGACTAATTATCAGTCATTTCCAAGAATTGACAGCAGTTTAGGCCATTGAAAAGTGGGATCAACTTGTGAACCTTACCTTAAAGTGTAAAACCAGAGCTCTCTGAGTTCTTCTTTTTTTCTTGGGGTTGAAGGTTGGCGGGGTTCGGGCTTTTGGTTTTTTGTCCGGCCATGCGGCCGGGCGGGGGCCAGGCCGGGCCTGCTGCATCTCCCGGCTGGGAGATGGGGCCTGCGGGGGGCTTGTCCCGAGCCCTGTCTGGGCCGGGCCGGTTCCTGGCTTGGCTGCAGGTTTTGCCGTGATGGAATTCACCAGAAACTGCCGAGTGAAGAAGGAGAGGGGCTCTGAGCCTGCAGCAAGCAGAGACGGTGACCACACTTTCCAGAGCAGCCATGAGGAACTCTCCATCACAGACGGCTCCAGTTCCTGCACCAGCCGAGGCCACAGAACTACCTACAACAGCCTAGGCAAGATTTTAACTCTTTCATTACCCAGATGAGACTTGCGGATTAACTTTTTTATCTAGAGAGAGAAAAGGAGAATGATCAACATGAAAAGAGACTTTATAAACTACCAGTGACAAGAAAGAAAAGAAACTTCAAGAAAGGTAGAGAATTAAGAAGATGCTTTAATTTAGCTGAAATGTCTTTCTGTTAAACTATAGAGATGGACAATGAAGTCCTGGAAAAAACTCCTTTAATTCATGATAAGTATGCAGGGAAGAATAAAGTATTCAAAGTGTAAACTTGAGTAATTATGGTATAGTGAAGTGCTGGGAAATTTGAAGCCTTAAAAGGCAATGAGAAAACTGTTGTCTAGTGAAGCTCACAGAAACAGATGAAGAAGACTTTTTTTTTTACCTTTGAATACTCATCCTTAAAAAATGCTATCCCTCGAATCATGACCCATACACATCTCAGAGTGATGTGAAAATGGGAGGGGTGGGCTCTGATAACAGCAGCTCTGAGCAGCTGATACCAGAGCAATGGAAAACTATAACAAAAAATAGTTTTCGTGTGAAAAACTCCATAAATTAACAGGAAGAAACTTCTGTTTCTCTACAAAGACAAGTAAAAAGACTGTAGCAAGAATTAAGACTGTTTTAACCACCAAAGTTCCAAAGTTTTTGTCTCTGTTGTCATGTGAACGAGAAAATAGTAAATAGATAAGGGATGAAAAGGTTTTTCTAGAAGTTTATTCTGGTGTTCTTATTCTTGTTGTTTGTCAATAAACTTTCTTTATTCCTTTTAAGTTTTATGCCTGTTTTGCCCTTATTCTAATCCATATCTCACAGCAAGAAATAAGTAATTTTCTTAGTTATTGGTTTTAAACCACGACAACGTTCAAGTAGACAAATTGACCAGCTAAAGGCTTCAGAGCTTAGAAAAGGTTTAAGTGAAGCCTCGCTCCAGATATGAAGTTCATGGGGATCAATGAAATGTAAAAGACTGTGCAATTATATCTCCTGACAGTGAATTATAGGGACACACTGTATGTGTTTAATACCAGCTTATCACCTTATATGGGAAGTTCTCAAAATGGGAGTAATATGAAGGCTGATCATCACACAGAAATAAAGCAGGATTTTTTTTAACAAAGAACTTCAAACTCTAACAGAAATGTAGAGAAGATCTGAAAGACTATGCTATCTGAAAGATTGTGCTAGATTGTGCTAGACTATTCTTTGGAAAGAAAGGCCCCTAGCCTCCATAGGCTTATATAAATTGCAAGAGATGAGGTTTCAAGTGGTTTCAAGCAAAAATCAAACAAAAAAGGTATCTCAGGAATAGTTTGGAATTTACAAAATATCACTGTGCTTGTGCTCAGTACCACAAATCTACTCAAAATTATATGTGTCAGATCGGTTTTCCTGATGGAGGACTTAGAATGTTAATTACATGAACATGACATGCATGTAGGAGAGCATGAAATCTATCTTGGAACCACTCTTTAACATAACCGGCAGTTTCAAACAGTATGGCACCCTAATAACCCTCTGCTCTGTGCTTATTCCTACAGCAGCTGCTGGGCACTGGGAAATGTGGTTGCCTCTGTCAGCATCTGTGGCATGAAACTGCCCAGACTGATCTGAAAGGAGGTGGCCCTGGGGCACTTGAGAGGCCACTGGCCCTGTGCCTGTTACTGGAGAGAGGAGAGGGCAACACCTCACCTGCGGGTGGCCATGGCCTCTCAATAGGGCAGCAGCCTGTAACCTCTATTCTTCCTCCCACATTGTTTCACTACATTCTTCTGTTTCTTAAGTGGTCTAATAGAAAAATGTTCTTATCATATGTGAAACGTGATGTCACTTGCTGTGACAGGCTATGCTACCGCTGCTAAAAAAGCACAGGGTCTGCTTCTCCACTGTGGGCAAGGATGATGCTGTGCCACTCAGCGTGGCTCTTTCAGACCTGTTTTCATCCTAGAAACCAACCATACTCCACCAGCATCAGTTATCAGGATTCAAGGGGAGTAAACCCTAGAAAAGTGTTCTGGCATGGCAATGAGATTTGGAATCTTGGCTTCTCAGTAGTTAAACATTAGATCTAATTTTTTAAAAAAAATTAAAAATAGAGAAAAAAAAATGGCACAAGAAGAGGTGTCAACTCAGACTGTGCTGGCTGGAGTTCAGTCTCACCTGTGCTGCATAATTATGAGACAAAAGACTTCTAGGTTGACTCCGAACCATGCAAGTTCAGAAAACATTCCCAAGGCTGAAATGTGTCAGCAAACCACCTAGTTTCACTAGCTGTCTTTGAAACAGAGCTTTCAGCCAGTGTGGCTAGTTATGGTGAATCAAACACATCACAATTCTGGTGGTTTCAATATGTTTGAAAGCATGTTTTGCTGCAGAACTCAGCACCCCTGCACTGACTTGTGGCTGCTCAGCTGGCACTGCTGCCCAGCCAGTTCCACAGACATGACAGAAAACATCTATGCCCATTGAATTCACCTGGTCAGCCATACTGCAACACCTTCCACTGAGCTCAGGACATCACCCCCACTCAGGTCTGCAGAGAAAAAGGTTATTCATGATTTCCCAAGCTTCTTTGAAAAATAATGGAAGAAGAGCTGGAAGAGATTCCTTCCTTTCAGACTTTTTAGTTACAATCTACACACAGAAGAAGCTATTCAGTTGTTGAAAGCACAGTGGTAGGAATTTAGGTCATATTTCTTTAGTTATCAGGCGCATAAAAATGAATACAAAAATTGTACATAAGAAATAGATTGCTTTTACAGAACTTATATATTCAGGGTTATATTTCCTGCCTTTCTACCCTGTTTTATCCAGCCTTTAAAATGCATTTAGTAATTCAGCTGTACTTATTTTCAATTTGAAGCAATTACTGTAATACAACAGCATGAATATATGCATTTCCAGAATTGCAGATACTCTTTTCAGTTGAAGGGAAACAGAAGAGAGATGGGCAAAAAGCAAGTAGGCTTTTCAAATAATTTTTGCAATGGATTTCAGAGAGGGAAAAATAGGACAGAGAGGGTTTGATCTTCAGCCCCTCTATTAGCGAGCTATGGATACATCTGAGTTCTCCTTTGAAGGCTGTGCCCACATTGTCCATGGAGAGGAAATAGACCATATCTGCAGACAGTGCAACAGAGCCTGGTGTCTGGTAGCAGTATGAGGGCATCTCTTTGTTGCCTGCATTTCAGTCATGTGAACCTCTACTTCCCCATCAGCTTTCTGCTCACAGATCTGCAGCTGTAGTATACAATATTCAAAAAGGACTACACCAAAAACAACACCAAACAAACAAACAAACAAATAAAAACAAAAACAAAACAAAAAGATACTTGGAGAAAATATTTTTCACATATATATGAAACAGCCAGAAACTCATTGGTGGTATTTGAATGCAGAATTCAGGATATGAAGTTCAACCCCGGTGACTCATGCAATTTGCCCTGCAAGGAGCTACAGAGTAGCACACCTCATACTTCTCAAGTTTCACAGTTTTTTGAACAGTTCTGGCTCAGTTCAGCTGGGTGCAAGACAAATGCAAAAGGCTGAGCAACACTGCTGGATACAAAGCAGCTGCACAAATGAGCCCAGCCAAGAGTGTGGTGATTTGATTTTTGCGAATGAAGAAACATTTTCCCATGACTCTGTTTAATTCACTTATACAGAGCCAGAATTTTCCCTGCATGTTCCAAATTACTTCAAAGATGACTGTCAGAAAGTCTTGATAGAAATAAATTGTTTATGTTGTAAGCCCTGGTATTTCTGCTAGATAACTCTCATATGGAAGTCTCTGACAACAATGAAGTTATTTATCTAAAGTAATTTATAGGAAAACCAACTCTTTTCACTGAGATTTGATTTTTAACCCATCAGGGATGGATGTACATTACCCACACCTGTAAATAGACATTTCCTTTTATTTTCAGGCAGGTGAGGGGGGAGGAACATTTGAATTAACCCCAAAGCAGGGTAGCAATGACATTCATAGGAAAAAAATACTTTTCATTTCTGGAAGGTTTAGCTGCCTAGTTTTCTCTGTGTCCTCAGAGGATTGAAATATAAAGATACTTAGAGCAACCACCAGCAAGTAGACTTCTTCTCCTGCTCCTTTCCAGGAACATGCTGTAATAGCTACCTCATTCATCAACTTCATTATTTCAGAGACAGGATGCTCTCCCTGAGAAAGCAGGAAAACTGGGCTCAGATCTCTGTAGAAAGTAGTAAGTACATTCTTTCCTACAGCCTCTTTCTTGTTTTATTGTCTGGAAAGAACCCTGGGCAGTTTGGTGCTTAGCTTCTACCTCTGTGAGTCAGTCGGGTCTTTGGCAATCAGGCAACACTGGGCAAGTGTAACATTACCAAAAAAACATGAAGCTGTTTTTGGTGGGTTTTGAAAGCCAACTCGACTGAGAGCAGGTCCATGATGCAAGTGCTAGACACAGTTTGAGAGTTAATGTCACTGTTAAATACCTACCTCTTGTGAAGTTAGTCCTGGTTTCTTCCTGTCCCCAGTGTGATTTTGTGGGAAAGAAAAGGTGAGATTTAAAAAAAAAAAGCCTACAGCATTTTTAAATGAGGAAGCAAAAATATAATTACTTTAAAAGTTCTTCTCTAACAGAAAGAATGAACAAAAAAAAAAAAATTCCAGAAATAATGGGATCAGTCTGCACTTTGGAGATTAACCCCATAAGGAGCCAGAATTAAACATGGGCAGTTTCACCAGTTGCCCTATCAAGTTCTATGGTTTTGCAGTCTGATATTTAAGTACAACTTAGTTTTTTTCCCTTAAAGTATTCTTGCTTTACTTAATGTAAGGTATTTATACATTATTAGTTCTTTTCCTTCACTTCAGTAACAGAAGAGTACTTCTCTGAATTTTGTTAGAGGCGTACAAAATCACATTTGTTTACACAACTATGTTCATCTTTGCAGCTACCCTTGATCACTTTGCCTCAAGCTATGTGACATCTACCAGAGAATTAAACAGAAAGCAGCATAATAAAGCAACAGGCTCTTGAAATCAGTAGGTGGAATACACTCTTCTCTGTTTTCTTTATTTCTAGTATTGTGGATGATCTGTAATGACAAGAAGGCATAAAAAGTTTATTCTGCTTAGAAAAGATTGAGGTTGTCTTGTGTTTAGGGTGTCACTGAACATAGTGAGACAATTCCTACTCTCACTCAAATGCATTTCAGTCTATACAAGTTTAAAAGCATGGGGGAAACCCATCCACCAAGTTTGCCACATGAAACTATCATGGAATTTCAAGGTTTCAATCTAGAATGGACGCTTAAGCCCATAGGCCACCTGCTGCTCTACCAGTATTTCTCCCAGCAATCTCTTGGTAGCTCTCTGCTAAGCATGTGGAATCTGCATATCATATTTCAAAAAGACATAACCTTTCAGACACATTGCCTGCAAATCCTTGACACATAGCCTTGGCATTCAGGGTCACACAGGATAAACAAGGAAGTGCACAACTCTCACATAACCAGAGCTTTTGTCATGACAGTTCCTGCCTTTCTTTCTTGTTATTTTTTGTTTGTTTGTTTTGGGGTTTGGGGAGGCATTTTGGATTGGTTTTGGGTTTAGTTTTTTTGGGGGGTGGGAGATTGGGTTTTTTTAGTTGTTTTGGGGGTTTTTTGAGGGGATTGGGTTTTTTCAGTTAAAAAAGGTTGCTATGTCAGTATATTAATTTTATTCGTACAATTTTTAGCTAGACACATAAATACAGAAGCAAACCAACATTTGTTTATGTGAGTATAAAGAATCATGCTTTTTCCTCTCAGCCCACATTTACCATGATGCATTGATTTCTTCTCTGTATAATGTGATATTAGCTATCCATTCTGTTTTTCAGTGTGTATATGTTCACTGGTATGGTATGACACCTCAACCCACCCTGCCTAGAGATCACAGAATCACAGAAGACATGAAGGCTAGTAAGGGGATATAAATAATGTCGTTGTCTTTAACCTGACAACAATGAAGTCAAAGATTTTAAGTCCTTCCTCCTATTCTCTGCTCTACCAGATACCCCAAATTTGTGCTTTCATAGGAGAAGAAAGGCCACACCATAGTAATTCAGTCCTAGATACTTATATTCAATCAATTTGTCTTCAATAACTATGTATTCAGATATTTTATTACATACACATAAATAAAAAATGGAGGGTACAGATATTACTAATAATTCTCAACCTTTTGTGCATATCTTGGCAGTCATGCCCATGACTTACTATTTTGCAAAGTCCACAGTTTTTAGTCACAAAATGTACTCCATTCCATAGGATGTACATTACATTCATATATGCAAGAACTAAAACAGACCAAAATTTTTCTCCCAAAAAGCAGTTAGCATTATTTCTTCACTGGAAATAAAACTCTTAAATATTACTTTGGCACATCAGTTATCAAATTTCCTCTTTAGGACTTTCTTTCCACAAGAGCTTTTACTAAACAGTACAGTTCATTAAACCTGAACACCTGTCCAGATTTTATTTGGCACGGATTGAAAAAAATATAAATTTGACTGGATGATGCTGTGTGAAAAATAATTGTAGAGAGATGACAATACATAAATCAAATTATTGGTGAATATATAGAGCACCCTAATTTTCCTAAACCTAGTAAATCAACTTTAAAGTTTTAATGTTGTTAGCAGGACTTAGTATTAGTCTTTGTACACAGTTCTGTGGTCACACATTTCTTGGTGTAAGTTTGAGAAGAAGTACTGACTTCCTTATGTTGGCCTTAAAAGACTCCAGATATAGCTCCAAAATCCATATACCAGAAATAACCAGCTTAGTTTTAGAGCTTGGAGAAGGCATTAGCTTTTATCAAATTTCCTGATACTTAACACATTGTAATATTTGTAAAGTGCTTTTCATATCTAAACAACAGCACACCTTCCTGAATTCTGAACATACTGCCTGTTTAAACTAATTATTATCTACATTTTGTGAACAGGTGAAATTGCTGCCAGTAGTGCAAACAAAAATACTATTGTCCAATTTGATCAGCTTCAACTTCAACATAATTGGCTGCACCCTCTAAAAAACTAAAACTGAACTGTAATTGCATCATCTGCTACTGTTTTTGCAGATCCTGAGTCTCCAATCTCTTAAATGTGTTACGTTTTACTTGAGGCAATGTATGCATCTCATTTCATAGAGATGTAGTAAAGAAGATTAGAAGAGATAGGGTGGATAGTGGTTTGTTGTTATTTTTTTCTGCAGAACAAATCCAGAACATCCAGCGCTGCAAGAGGCAGGGTTGCTTAGTACTAAAACTGATAAGAAAGACAGACATCCTTTTGCAAGATCTCCTGAAATGGGAGTTTTCTTCTGTCTGCTCCCAAGATTAGTTGCAAGAAGGGGAAAGATCAGCAATTCTTCTAGTCATTTCAGTGAATCTTGGAGAGAAACACTTGACTGAGGAGTAAGAGAAAATAAAAGGAAAAAATCAGACCTTAGTGATAAGGTGAAATTAGACATGAAAATAAATAGTTCTGCTATAATTATTGTATTCTCTGATGGTGAAATGGAGTTTCTCTCAAATGTGATTGAAAGTCAAGATCGTATAATCAACTCCATTTGTGTTGTAGAATTGTTCTTTTTTTGAAATATGTTAATGGTAAAAGGAAAATATGTAGTCCATATTAAGGACATACTAAGTAAGAATGTTAAGTGTCCTATTGCAAAGCAAATTCAAATATCATACTGCAAAATAAACATCAACTGCAGTCTCCCTTGTAAATAGCAGTCCTCTACTTCTCTTTTGAAGCGTAACTTTGGGAGCTGGAGAGCACGATGCAAGGCTGACTACAACCAAGAATTAATGTGAAGATCCAGTGATGGCAAACAAAACATGGAACTGTGCTTGTTTCTCTTGTGGCCTCCTAGCCCCTGGTATATTGGTGTCACAGGCAGCTTTAGCCAGTATCACAAAGCTCTGGAAACACTCAGCTTGTGCTGAGTTTTTAGCACCTGACACCAGTACAGAATATGGTATTCCAGACTTTCTTCAAAATTGTATGAATTCAACCAAAAACTAGTTTTAAATTTAACTGAATCCTATTTAAAATTAACTACATTGTGTTTTCAGTTCCTAAACTCTGCATCAGAAAAGATATAGACCACAATTTTTAAGGAGATCTTCCATTTTCTCTGTGAGTCCTACATGAGATTATGAAGAAAAAGGTAACTGAGTGCTTTCAGACATGAGGCCCTGGAGAAGGAGGAGGTAGGGAAAAGGAGGAGAGTAAAACCAAAAGGGATTCATCATAGCACTACGATTTTGAAACTGCACTTCAAAAAGTATGGGTCAGAAATATTGTATTTCTTATGCAGGAGCAAAGATTACATATTTTAAAATATATACTTATTACTGAATGCTATTCTATCTTCCTAAACAAATAAGTCAGTCTAAACTTTTTGAGCAATTATATTTCTTGCCATGATTACACTGGAATAAAAATTCATTTCTGACTGCATTGGCAGTGAGTTCCTTTGGGAACTGTCTTCTGGCATAAACTAGACCTTTTTTTTTCCCAGTACCACTAAATAGTGGAGGATCCTTGTGAAGTGATAAGCCTTTCACAGCTTTGCAGCAGGCAGCTGGAGTAGGAAACACATACTGAGTCTATTCTTCCTTAGCACAAAGCAGAAATATAGTCTCAGCCCCATGCAATTTTATCTTGCTGCTTTAAAGATCTGATCAGAGGCTGATGCAAATAAGGGCTTTGGTTTAGACTTATTGTTGTCATAAAGAGAGTGTTCAACAGCCTGCAGGAATATTGTGTGTCCCTTACAATCACGTGCCCAACAATAACTGGGTGTATGGGAGGGACAAATGAAGAATGTATCTGGATTTTGTTGTCTGGGATGATAGCAGTGTTTCTGGAATGATCTGCATCTTCACCGGTAGATGCAGCAGTTCTCTACAGATGTGGGATTTCAGTAGATACCCCTGTTAGTGACACAGATTCTGGTGCTGGGATTACCTAATCAACACTAGTAGTACATAATAGTTCTACTATTATATTACTATTATTACTAAGTAGTGAACATAATGGCTTCCACACGGGTGAACTGCCTGAACTACTGATCTAAGCTGAAGCCTTCACACCAAAAACAAAGAAACCAACTGTGGCAGCGGCCTCAGGGGAGACAAAGAGTTACATTGTCCCACCCCAAACCCCTTGTGAAGGACTGCCCAGGTGCTCTGATTGGGTTTCAGTCCCTGGGGGGTTCTCCCTTGCTGTGTTTCTGATGGTTCCTGACCCTGAGCTCCACCCTCAAAGGTGGGGACCCTCGGGGGTTCTGTCCTTCAAAAACCCCTGCTGTGCCTCTGTTCGGGGCTCTCTGTTCTGGACCTGACTTTGTTCCCATGCTGAATAAATGGTTTCATGAACGAGAGCCCGTCTCGTTGGTGTTTGATGCTGGTCCCCAGAATCCTGTTGCTTCCCTGGACAAGATCCTGAAGTTGCAGGCCGCAACAACCAACTAAATAGCAGATCTCAGGAGTGAATAATATATCTTGATCCTTTACCTTTGGCCATGTCATGAAGCTTAGAGAAAACCTCTAAGTTTTGTTTTGGCTTCAGCTCTCAGCATCCTTTCCCTCAAAAGCCACAAAAGTAGAATTAAGGACCATCTGGCTGGACAGTTAGTGGAAATTTTCTAGAGTATTGAGATTTTGCTAGATATCATTAAACCATTGATAGCAGCCATTTCACTCTCCTTTGTAAATGTGGAAGCACTCAAGAAAATTGAATAAAACATCATGACTGCTACTTTCGGTCAGAAAACTGTGGAGTTGAAAAGATTTAATTTCTTAAATAAAATTATGTCTTTTTGCACACAAAATGCTGAACAATCTGGAATTATTTTGTTTTACCATCTAGAAGGTCTTTTATAGGTTTGTGACAAGTCCATGAAAATCTCCTGTTTTATGATTGAGGTCATCAAATGTCAACATGACTTATTTTTCTGAAAGTATGGTCACAGCTGGAAGGAAGAGAGCTGTTGAAAAGAGAAGGGAGATGAAGAGGCTCTTTAACAAAATGCAGATAACATGACCATATTCTGAACTGTCTTCTATCTATGATAGGAAATCCTGTTGACCAAGTATTGTTTTATCTTTTCTTTTACCTACAGGCAAGGTTTGTGTTGTGCACAATGAAAGGATTGAGAACACAAACATAGAATCAGAAAACACCTATACCCAGGAAGCCTAACTCTTTTTTAATGAAATTTGGGGAGGGTGGAGGGAGACATGAATAGTGAGGGGATGTTCATAATCATAAAGTCCAATAACTTTTCCTGCTACTCAGATCATAGCCTCGAGAAGCGCCTAAAAATAACTTTTGGCTTCACAAATCCACAGTCCTGCAGCACACATTAATTTCTGCCAATAGACTGAAATTCCATGAGCAGTTGAACATGAGCAGATTTATTATTGAGAGCACAAGGTTGTCTTCCAATAGCTTCCTGTAAACCACTTACAACAGTCTTCTGGACTAGAAAACTAAGCCTGGTGGGAGATTCAAGTACTTCTTTAAACATAGCATTAACAGCATATCCATTTGGGGAAGGGAAAACTTAAATTAGATTGCTATAAATACTGTCAATCCCAGTGTCATAGGAGGAAGTTCAATTATCTTAGACTGGTCCCAAATTCATGTTCTGAAAATGAAATGATGAAACACCATGTTGTGTTGTTTTTTTTTAATTAGCCATTCTGTCAGTTGCTCTGAGGGAAAGCTCAGCAGCATAAGAAAGCAGGAGTCTTCTGTTAAAATGCAGCAGCTGTTTGTAAGGGCTTGTTGAAATCACCATGAAACTTGAACTATATTGGAGGCAAGACAGTGAAACAAAATAGCCTGTAATGAGCAGCTGTGCCTGAGGAGTTCAGCTTCAGTGTCTTTAAACTGCCAGCTCCACACAGAGAGCTTTTTCCAAGCTCAAGAGCAGATTCTCTTGATACAACGGTCAGAGGAATTTTTAAAACTTTCTGGGTCAGAGACCCCATTTATCTCTTGATTTCTTGCTAACCCACCAGACTTTCAAGCACTGATAGCATCCCTCTCACTGGTAAGGGTCTGAAACAGCCAACTCAGTAACTATCAGGGAGACAACACTTGATCTATTTTTAAAAATCTAGTGTTGCTTACAATGAAAGTTAAACCACCTTGTATTCCATTCTCTCTGCTACAGAGAACAAAGTCAAGAAATTCCCCAAATGTTGCTTTTCCTCAATGAGTTGAAAACAGGAAACTATTAACATGGCAAAAGGATTGCCAGATTCTGAGCTTTTTTTTATTTTTTTTTTCTCATTCCTGTCACAAAAGATTCACACAGAATCACAGCACACATTACTTTTCAGAAGTTTTCAGATATGTGATTAACAATTTTTTTTAAATTATAGTACTGGCAAGAAATTCATTTTTATAAAACAGTGTTGAAAATCTAAACTGGAGAAATGAGAAAAGGAGGTCAGAACTCCTTAATAAGACATCCTCAGAGATACGATGCACCCAGCTCTCAGGAAGAGCCACCCAAGAGCAGCTGTTGCATTCTGAACAGTAGCTAGCATATCTGACACAACTTCTCTCTTCTGTAACTACTGGCACATCTAGAGCAAGTGCAGCTGCATAACCTATTTAAAAAAAAAAATAAATAAATCCAGAAGAATAAAGCCATTTCTAGCCCAAACAACAAATTTTTGCACAGCAAAAAAATTATCATGTGAGCATAAAAGTGCTGCACAAATTTTATGTAAAAATCTCTAAAATTGTGGGTTTACAAATCTGTAAAATTGAGTTTAGCTGTGTTTGGGTAGGGCAAATTGGCAATTTGGTGTGTTCAAGAGGATAACATTTAAAGGAATATGAACAAACTGCTGTAGGCCTGCACAGCCTCCATGACTCTAGCACTAATCCTTTACACTTTTCCACCTCATAACTAAAACTGCAGCTCGTGATTGCAGAGGATGGCACAGAAACACTTGGAGGGTGCATAGCTCTCTTCCTGCATCTCTCATAAACTCCCCAGCCTTTTTGTCCCTCCATCCAGAAGGAGGGCAACCAACTAGACCTGCAGAACTCCTCAGAGAAGAGGTTGGCCTGCTGTCTACACCCATGCTGGCAGTCTTGCACCTGTCATTTGTCACAAGATACGACAGGACAAGGCAGGGTCACCAACATGAGAGCTGCATCTGCTCCTGGGTGGATTTATGGGAAGATGTCGTTTAGACAGGTCTGTCAGAATCCAGACTTGTTTCACCACAGAACCCAAAGCTAAAAAAAATCACAATCAAATAATATAGGTAGCACATTTGTAAAGGAAAAGAGGGATTTTTTAATTTTTTTTTTTACTAGTTCAAGTCAAATCTGAGTTCATCCCTACAAACTCAGAGGAGTGAGTGTGGTATGCTTCTAAACTCTGAGCTTTCTACTTTCTTGGTCATTTTGGTACTACACGAGGTTGAAAAGAGAGGGGAGGAGAGAGGAAATGGAAAGATTGGAGTTCACCCTTGGGAACTGTCAAGATCCTATGAGCATAATTTAAGAGGTGTTTTCTCCATTTACAAGATGTCTCACCCCAACAATTCACAGCATTTCACACTCAGTTCTCACAATATTGCACTTTTCTGCCAATGTGGGTGTCTCAAACTCACATGTACCATACTGAGTTAATATGATATACAGCACTAGGGCCAAGGGAAAGTGTTGCCTCTTTCACATATACCCATAAAGCCTCCACCCCCATCACTGCAGCTGCTCTGTTTCATCCCTTTCTGTTGTTTGGTTTGCTAGAATAAGTAGTGCCAGAAGGAGGTATGAAAGGGAAGGTTTCAGAGGAAGATTGTGTGGCTGCCACATTCATTTTTGGAACTAGAGAACAGACTCAAGAGGAATGGGGACAGGGAATCACAGATCTCCACTGGTGGCATGTTACACTGGGATCAAGGCAGTCAGCAAAGACAAGGTTAAGAGTTTTCCATTTCTAATACTTTCTGCAGTTGTAATGTTCTGTTGACAATGTGATTTCATAGCACATGTTTTTTCTGCTTGCTTCTAACTGAACATTTGAAAGAATTCAACTTTGATAGTCTGGCTGATACATTGCTATTTGCAGTATGTTTTCCTGGTCCATAGTCCAAAGTCCAGTTCGTGGAAAGATGATTATAAAAGAGAACCCATGAAATTATGAACCTGTAGCTATATAAATTTAAAAACTAACTGAGACAAAGGGTTTTTTTAAATGCTGTAGTATGCCAGGGCCCTGTGAGGAGGGGGTACTGCAATCTTCTACTGCTTCTTAATTGCCTGTGTCTCTGGTTGGCTCTGCCACAGCACATGCTGGGGTGAAATTCCCTGTGTTAACAATTTTGTTGTGAGAAAGAGCTGTGTGATGACTCCTGGAGCACCACTCACCCCTTGGCTCAGGAGATCCATTAAAGCTCAGGGTGTTGCTCCTTGTTCACTGCTTGAGCCATCATTCAGATACACATTTCCCTCTGCCTGCCTTTGTCAGTGACTGGTCAGTGACAAAAATTGTCTTAAAAATGAAACAACTTTTGGACCAGAGGTGCATCAAATATTAGTATCACAAACTTATCTGGAGGATATATGAGTCTACCACTTCTGCAATTGTTTTTCTGCTTTATTTCAGGGATGCCCACCCCAGAATGTCTTGAGCAGCTGCTCTCCTGCCTTCCTTGCCTATTTTTTTTCACAAGGCTAAGACAGTGTACTAGGGGCAGAACTCAGGAAAGCCTGATGGATTCCTTCAGAATTTGTTCATGTTTGTGTGGGGGTGGCAGGTGGGGAAATCCATGAAGAGCATATATATCTTCTCACTCACCCTGTAAAACTGCATGCCAATCATCCGTGAAGTCTGCGTGGGATCCCAGGGGTGCTAAAAAAGCAGAAACCAGGACATATTGGAGGATAATTAACAAATTATATCTGCTTCAGGGAAGGAGTACTCCTTACATATTTGTTTAGCTCTGCTGCACTGCAGCCCCTAGGCATCAAATTATTGGAATTTCTGTTCTGTTTTCAGAACATGTCAGAAATCTCTGAAAACACTCTCTGAGAAATGCTTGCAATTGTTCGAGTGAATTAAGTTCCAGTTTGGGGACGTTTCATTTCTTCAGCTTTTGAGGTTTGTCTAGGAAGGAGGGTTAGGCTAATCTGGAGCACTTTCCAAGTGCTGTTGATTTAGATCAGACATTTGCTGCTTTGCTGTTCACTTTCATATAGCAAAAGAAAAAAATCAAATCTTTTCTGGGACACAGATTCTTTGCCCTTTAGTTGTGATATGAAGAAATAATTTTTTTGCTGAATAGGAGGAATAGAAAACCCTCATTTCTGTTCTTTCACCCAACAGCTGTATTAAGATCCTGGGAATTATTTATTTAAACAATCTCAAAAAAATCTTTACGAATACATAATATCACATCATTTTAGCATGTGAACTATGTAGCAAAAAACTTTCCATAGGAAACATTTCGGTTTTTTGCTTATTAAAAATGTGGCACTGTATTTTATAATACACAAATTTTCTGCAAGTTACTGGCATATAAATGCAGCTACTCTGAGCTATCTCATCTTTCAAATTAAACCTTCTATTTTACTCTAATTTCCATCAGGAACATAAATTCTTGCCATGCAATGATAAATTTTCGAACAACGCAGCTCTTTATGTATAAACAGTGAGTTGTCTACATGCCACTCACACTTGCATTCCAGAAAAAAAACAGTGGTTAGGATTGTAGTAGTTTAAACAGTGCATATGTTGCAATCTGATTCTGTCATATATTTTGAATTTTTCATCTTTTGGGCAAGATTCTGTTTTCAAAGTATGATTTATATAGACAGGAATCCAGCCGTCAGCAGCACTGGAGTCTGAGGTCTGTCACTACTGCACTTTATCCACTGCTATTAAAAGCTGTCCTTAGTTTGATAGTTTCTGTATCCTTTCCCATACCATCATATCCATTTTCCTTTAACGAAACCGTCTCATCTACTTCCATACTCTGCCCCAACTGACCTGCCTTCTCAGCAAATTGCTCTAAAAAGCCCCACCACACTACTGCAAAAATGAACTGAATCTACCTTTCCTCCGGTTTTTCATCAGCTCTTCCAAATGCTGTATTGACCATGGCTGCCTTCTAGTTATTGTTCTTTGATAAGCAAGAGTTACTCTGCAGGTGTTTTTAAGGCATCACAGTGATTACAGAGCAAGAGTCTTTGGCATTGCTCCTAGCACAAACCATCGTAGTTAAAAAATTAGCTTCTAGAATGTGTTTCCAAGTAGTCATGGGGATTTTTTGAGGCTGCACATTTCAACCACATAGAAATTCTGAAATGCAAGATAAGATTCATAAAACAAATCCCCCAAAAGGCCAAGACAGCAACTAGAAAATTATCATGATTTTTAATATTGCTGAACACATTTGTTAGTCTACTCAAACTCATTCTGAGAACCTTTATTGCAATCTAAGGCTAATTGAGTGGCTACAGAACTAAATAAAATATTATCTCTCTACTGCATCAAAGCATTACCTTTCCTCACTTTAATTAGTCCCAAAACTTTCTTAAAAAGGCAAGACAAATAGACAAAATCTAGAATTAAAACTACTGATAAAGTTTGTTCAACATGCAGATAAAGCAAAGTTGAATATAGCATGAAAAGTCTGAAGAAAACAAACATTTAAAAATTACTTTTTCCTCCCTTAACCTATGCTTTTAAAAAAAGGAGACAGATAAGAGCCAGAGATTTTTTTAGTGTTGTTTTGATGTTGTTGTTTCTGTATTTTAGTTTGGTTTTGGTTTTGTTTTTTCTTCAAGTGCCGAATGTAGATTGTGGTTGCAGAGAGCAAATTACTGGGGAATTTTTCCATAACTTTCTACAGATTTCATGGATTATGTAGAGTCTCAGCACCACTGAGAGCCTGTTTTCTTGGTCAGACATAGAATACCTGTGGAAATACACGCCAAAAAGAGTCAGACACCTGTAAGCTTGCAGGGAAAGGATTTCTACATGCAAATAAGATAGACATATATATTTTTCTTTGAACATATATACCCTTTAACTTTGAAATCTGTCACAATCAATCTCCTTCCCCAGCAGAAAAAAAACCCAAAAAACCAAAAACAAAACAGAAAAAATAACATAGGAAAAAGTAAAACAAAAAATAAAACAACTCAGATGCATTTTTTTCCATACTTATATATATAGTTTCTGCTTGTTTTTTGGCATACTCACTACTCTTTTCCTTTGTGATTATAATTTACTATTGCTATTTCTATCAGAAACTACTATTTCCTTTTAAGAACCAAATCTCCTAGGAGACAGGTAAAAGCAAGCCCCATGCTGAGTTTCATCAGTTTAACAGGAAACAAGCCCAAGGCTTAGGTCCTTACCATACACCTCTATATAAACAGTTTCCTGATCTGCACTGTCTGGTATAGATTCACTCTTTGCAGAGAATGGTGCTGATCTTTTCCCAGTTCAGTTTCTAGTCTGTGCTGAAAAATTGCTTAGAATTGCTTATAGGCCTCCCAGACATTAAGATGTTAAAACTGAGGTGACTTGATACTCAAACATTTGTCTTTTCCCATACTAGACTGCATACATGCAGAGTTAGGCTTAGATGTTGTTACAAATGGGAGTGTTTGAGATTGCTTAAAAAATCATCAGTAAGGGTATGAGCAAAAGTCAGATGTTATATTTAAGTGGCAAAGCATGACAAGATTGTTGGCAAGAATCACTGTACTACTTATGGGACAGCTAAGGCACAAGGGAAAGTAACAAACCTACAATATCCAGGCAAACAAACAGAAATTAAATGAGAAATATCTAAGGGGAAGGGGGAGGGGGGCGGGGGGAGGTGTTTAGGGGGGAGTGTGTGGGGGTGTGTGTGTTTAGGGGTGGGTCAGTGGGTGTGGGTGTGTCAAAAAACAGGGCAAGTAAGGATAAAAGGCCTTAAAAGCTTAATAACTTTCAAACTTAACAGTACTTTAACTTAACTTATATCTTAAGCCTAGCAATTTAACATAGGAAAAATGCTTAACTGATACACAGTTTATAACTTGAACTTAATTTATAGCTTAGCCTTAACAACCTAAGGGGAATAACACTTAACAGCATTTAACCAAAGTTATACTTCAATGTTGAACTTAGCAACTTAACAGGAGGACATTTAGCAACACTTACTTTAGCTTATACTTATGTTTAACAATTTAGAAAAAGAACAACACTTTACAGCTTTTAATTAAGTTTATAACTATAACTTAACTTTAATTACAGGTCTAACTTACTTCAATATCCAAGGTACTTGAGCATCTAAGAAAGCAGTATTTCTCTCAAATTTGCTGTGGCATATACACAAGGGCATGTGTGCAGACAAAAATAGGCAGTGCAAGCAAGGTAACCTGCAAAAAATTTCCCTCAGAGGTCAGTGAAATTCTCACTTTGGATGCTTTTCCATCTCCCGACAAAGGGATCCAGCCTCGAGGAGTGAGGCCCAGGACATGTCGAGTTTCAGCGATCCTCCAGGTGCAGCAAACCTGAGGGTTTGCTGGCTCTGAGAGGTGTCCCACTCCGAGGGAGATGGCTGGCTGAGGCTCATTGTGCACAAGGAGCTCAAAGGCTCCATTCTGGGTCACTGTTTATACGGCCACAAGAGAGTGGGCTTTAGTCACATTTCATCGCAGCAATAATTTTGATTGGCACTCTCTTTGAAAGTGTAAGAACAGGAATGTAATACCATTCAGGCCAGAGGAATATTTTCCAAGGCTCATCATAAGGAAATAGGAGCTTGTTAGCAATTCCTGGGAATAGACAGTGTTTTTGATAAGCTTGGAAAGAAAGAGCTGAGCCCAGGTGCTCTTTTCAAGGCCAAGGCCTAAAAAGAGTTTCTCAGATCACATTGCTTGGAAAGTGAGGGGACAATGAACCACCACAGAGATATAAATGCCAGCACAGATGAACTTAGTACTGCAGAATATTTCCTGCTCACTACCTTCAGACATATGAAAATTAACAGGTCTTTCCTGGGCCTGAGCCTCTGCTGTGCTTGAAGACTACTTAGATTATGAGCACAGATTTCCACTCCCATCTGAAAGGTGTCTTTAGTATTGCATGCTGCATTTCTTGCTGCTTGTATAAAATGTGTAAAAGTAGCTCAAATACAAGGTATTTTTCACACTGAGATTCAATCATCATTGTAAAGACCAAACATGTTGTGTTAGGTTTATGGGTCACAGGAAATCATCCTGCATCATCCTTCTAGACTAAGGGTTCCAAAGAGCTTTGTAATCTTATATAATTCAGAGAACATTTTAAAATAAAAGTAAAGAACAAAAGCAATGCATTCTTTAAAAACAAATTTGTACTAGTGAACTAGAGGCCATCCACTTTATAACTGCATGAAACCAAAATTTCACCTTTTCTAAATACGTTTCCCATTTGCAGAAAAGTCAATACATTTTCTCTTTCAAGGTGGGATAAAATTAGTATGTGAACATCAGGTTGGAGTGAAATGATCTAGATGAGATTCTGGTGCCATTGAATCCATGGATAACAAAGGTATTTACAGTACAATGCTTGGAACGCAGTGCCTTTAGCTCTTGAAGTCCCAGTGCTGGACCCGAAGAAGTTGCAGCCATGAAGTTCACTGTCCTGCTGTGGTATAAACCATTGTGGGTAGATCACATTCCCACAAAAATGTCAGTTTTGCATAAGCAGGCTTCGGGTTAGTTTTATCCTGGCTAATAAATGAAAGACAAAATTTAGCCTGTTCTATTTTCTTTGCCACATCATTTGACAGGTTCTACAGAATTGTGGTCCCATGCCATGCCTAATTCAGATTTTCATTCATGAGTGACTTGAGTTGGTACCATGCCCATCCTGTTTTCTGATTGCGGAAGCAGCAGTCAAAAATGGAAGAGAGGTTTATAAGACAACAAATCTTACAAGTAATTTAAGTTCCATGTGTAGCACGTGCAAAGTTATTGGGAGATAAACAACTCTACCATCTTTATTAAATGCCTCTTCAATGGTTTTTCATTTTGTAACTGTACCAGTTCCTTTTTCTTGAGCCTTCTCTGTTGCTGCTGGAGATGAATAGATCACACGGACACAGCTCGAGGTGTGGTGAAAGGAAGAGTTTATTTCTTCTCCCAGGATTTATAGGTTTCTGACCACGGCCAGGGATTGGATGGTCAGGATAACACTTTCCCAACCGCACTGGCCGTGAGAGATGTCCATCACAAGACACGTATCAGAAAGAATGTACACATCTCTATGTTTAGAGTTACTGTCCTGGGAAAGTCTTTAGAAAACCATGTGAGCAAGCTCAGAAGCTGAGTTTTCAGGGCGACACTTCTCCTTTAACATTAGTTAACACAAGACTGTTATTTATACTGAGGGAAACTAACCACATCTTCATGGCCTGGCACTGTTAAAATCAATGTCTCAAATGCTGTCCCCCTCTGCCACAAGTGTTTAGATGCCCGCATTCAAGGTCATCTCTGCCATGGTGAAATGGAATTGAATGGAACTATGTTTTCCTTCCTGGCTTGGGAGCTGCATGACAGCCCAGCAGACCCTGGCCACTTTGACCTGCTGAACTTGGCTTCCTGGCTGTGCCTGGACCATCCTCTTCAGTGGTGCAGTTGTGGTGGCCACAGATCCCTTGGCCATCCCTATGCCATTCTCTTTTTCAGGTTGTGATGGGTCTGTACGTGGGCTGATGAAGGCATAGTCCTGCCAACCTTCTTGACACCTTCAACACTTGCTCCTGGCTCTTAAAAGAATGCTAGGTCCCTGATGATATCCTAGACTTTTCAATCTTTTCTTTTGCACCAGAGTTAAGCAGTGGTGCTCATTTTATTTCATCTATTTTCAGCTTTGAGATTGTGTGCTTCGGTTGCTCCTTTTAATCTCTGTTCCAGAATTCTCAGGGGAGATTATCTCTTTTTATTAGAAGTTCTCAGTAAATTAGCATTTCACACTACTTACAACAGTAGTTGTAGACTATGTAAAGTTAATTTTTTCTAGTTAGGGAGATAACAAAACATTTTTGCATTAAAACTTTGTCCTCTCTAATTGGAAACTGACAGTCACCTGGAGACAAGAATAATTACTTGGTTTCCAGTTAGTTCTTTCATAGAGAACACTGAATTTCTGGATTTTTCCTTCAGCATATGGATAATTCATAACAGTTTTTTAACCCCTCTGATGATAATTTACCTTTGGATGTTATGACACTCAACATACTGTAAATGCAGGTATCACGAAGGCAAATACTAACTCAAGTACATGAAATGTCTCTGTTTTTCCAGTATCGTAGCCTGAAAATGGGCACCGTTCAAATCCCACAGCATAATTCACCTTTAAGTAGGTCTCTTTGCTTATAAGTGTTCATTTAGTGCTTCTAGCAGTTTTCTCACAATGCTTAAACATTTTTTGCTGTTCTCTAATGTCTCATTATCATCTCTTACAGGGTTACTCTTCTTTCCATGGCAACCAAGTCACCAGTACCACTGATCCTCTCTCATGGAATAGTTAGTAGTCTCAAGACTAATCAGTGCTTGAAAAGCAAGCTAAGCTCTGCAGAAAGTGATATTTACCAGCTTTTCCAAAGCATCCAGCACAGAATTTATTGCACCTCTATGGCTTCTATTCTGTTTTTTTATCACAGTAAACAACTCAATTGTGGAACAGTTGTATCTAGTTTCCTATCTCTCCCTTCAGGAAGGCAGGAAGCTAGATGGTGAAGCAGAACTCTCCAGACCAAAAGACATTTTTCCTTTTTCTTTTATTTTTCTTGTACCACACTATTATTTTTATCCACATAGGAGTTGAATTTCCTTTAAAGCTCAACATAGGGCACAGGTTAGAAAACAGTAGCACTGAAATTTAGGACCCAGCAGTTAAGTGCTGAAATTATGGTGCTCATCTTCATGGCTCAACAGTTATACAGGGATTGTAGGAAGATTTGAGAAATGTGGTCTTGACCTTTATGCATAATAAGATGAACATATCAAAAATATGCCAGCAACCAAAACAAAAACATATTTCTTTTTCCATTCACATCTTCAAAGATGCAAGGGAAGAACAGGAGCTATATGGTCCCACAGACCATGATGCTTATTTAAAAGGTATACTGATACTTTCTCAACACCTGCTCTTCTAAGCTTATAGCTGATCAACTCATTCAGAACTTCACTTTTGCGAGATGGCTCTGCAGCCTGTTAAAGGCTTAAAAACTGTTCTTGTGCTTTCCTGAAGGGCTTTGGCCATTCCTTGGCATTGGACACTTTCCTGAAAGGACTAGTATTGGCCATAAAGTGCAGCCATCTGGAGGTGACAGTTCCTCAAGCTACAGCTGATTTTAAGACACTTTCCTCTTTGTTCAGCTTTCCTTCTTCCCCATACACTTTCTAACCCTGACACTGTCTAGCTGAATAACATGCTAACTTAAATTTTTCTTCACCTTAAATTCGCTGTTTCATAGGGCATATGTGATAAAAAATGGTTTTCCATGCCCTGGCTGTGTCATCTGGTTTAACTGATTACTTTAAGGATATACTTCTATTTACATATAATTCTTTCCACCCTTCTTCCACTTTCCACCTTTCCACTCCATTCCACCACTTTTCATCATGGATTTCACAAATCTCAGAAAGAAGTTTTCTTGCTATTTGAAGTGCTCACATATAGTCTAGCAGGTTTTTTCCACGTGTTTACAGCCCCTTTTTTTCACATGTAGACTGAAACTCTTCCTCAGTGAGATGCTTTGAAGCATTACCTTGAAGACCTAGTGAGTCAGTATTTCCTTTTTTATGACACCAGCCCACAAACTACCACAAGGTCCTATTATAAAACTCTGTAACTCTTACCTTGTCTACCAACACAGCAGCTCATATACTGATCTTATCGAATATCACATTTGTCATGGTTTAGGGCAAGTTTGGGAAGAAACCTCCAAATGGGGTCCCTCCAAAAAGAAAATTCAAGTGGCCCCTCCCCCAGCTGGTTTGGGAAAATATTTCCTTGGAGAAAAGTGGAAATAAACTGTTCATTTAACAAGCAAAGTATTCACAAACATAGAAAAATTAATATTAAACAACAAAACCTCTCACAGTTCGGAAGAGATGGCAAATCCCAAAATTCCTTTTCATGTGGTGTAGCTTGGCTCGCTCAATCTCTTGATTGATTTTGGTTGGCTCCCAATCTCTTGACTGGGATTTCCAGCGCTGGAAAATGCTGTGTCCTGGCCCCGGTGGACCCCAGGTTTGAGCTCCTGGTGTTTGTCTGGGTTTTCAGTCCAGAGCAGGTTTGAACAGATCCAAGAAAAAGAAAAACCACTGTCCATGGAACTTCTCTGCCTCAGCTAGCTAAAAACTAACTAAAAGCACAGGATAGCTCTGTCCTACTGTCTGTCCTTGCTGCAGACAGCACAGTGCAGGAGCAGAATGCAGGGCAGTGAGTGCAGTTTCTGAGAACAAACTGAACACCTCTCTCCACGCTTTGCTCTCAGAACCAGTCTGAAAGGTGTAGAACTCAATATCCAGCATAAACAGAGCAGACAATTGGGTATACAGGCATCATAAAGGCACTCCAGGACACCATCTTGTTATGAAAACCTTGTGTTGTTTTGTTCATGTCTGGAACTCCTGGAACTCCCCATCTGGATTCCTAAAGACTCCATATCTTGACCAATGTGTAGGACAGCACAGCTATAGAGAAGCAGATTCCTCATGAAACAAAACAATTCACACTGTTGGTATTACTGTAGAATAAGATTTCTTTAAAGTTTTTTTAAATCCATAACCAATAGAAAATACTCATGAATATCCATGAAGCTCTTCAGGATACTTACCTTTGGCTACATAAAAAGAAGATTAAACTCTGAGAACATATAACCTCTAAGAAAGGGAAATGAACAAAATTACTGTGCTAACAAGTCTTCACCACACAAAAACAAGGAGTAAAAGGACAATGGGGCATAAAGGTATTTTGTTTACTTTTTAAAAACAGTAAGGCCTTCATTCTCACATAAATACTATTGAAAGTTCTAGAGACAGATCAATGAAGAAAATAGTCTAATGTTTGTCTCAATTTTTTGATATATTTAGTAAAATCACATATCTGTAAAAACTGGGAAGGCAGAAAATATGAATTCCAAAATAGCAATGCTATTTCTGGATAGTTCTGGAAGACTTAGGCTGGAACCCAAGAAATATTGGAAGAAGAGGAAGAAATTCCTTAAAATAAAATGACTATAGGCCTGAAATTGTTTGTCTTGCTACTTGTAATAAGAACACTTTTCTTCATAATATGCAGGTAAAGGATGTTGAAAAGTCAGGAGAACCTCAGCAGTTAAGCAGCTAAAAATTTTATTCTGTTAGCAATGGTGAATTGCAAATATGTGCACATGCAAGACCATGGGTTATTATAATTAGGAGTATTATTATAAAAGGAGTAGCACAGTAGCACTTCCTTTACAGGGGAAAAGGAAGTCACAAATTTCAACTAAGAAGAATTACTATGGCTGTATGAGAAACAGAGCATTTATTTCTAGGATATTCCCTTATGGGGAAATAGGAGCTATGGAGCACATAAGAAAGAAAAACAAAAGGACAGGTTTAACAAGAATTTTGGACAAAGTTGATCTAACAGCAAAATAAGAAAGAGCTGCTGATCCTGAAATATCTATGTCTGATAATACAGCTATTGAGACAGGGTGCAGGTTTAGAACCAGCCACGCTGCTAAAAAAAGCGCCTTTCTCTACCATTTTCCTTCCACTCTCTTTTAAAGAGTACTGCTGTAACAAAACTGAGAAGCACCTAAGTTTCTGTTCTGCACTGTCATTTCCTTGGCAGATGCTACAGAGAAGAGTTCAGGATTCAGGGCTCCGACAGAGAGGCAGAAAAGAGGAAACACTCAACCCTCATGTATCTTGTCCCACAGGTTGAGTCACATGCTCAGGCCTGAGTCACCTGTTCCTCTGCTCTCCTCCATATCCTCTCTCATTCATGCAGACCCCTCCTTCTCAGAAATTTAGCCGTTGACAACATCTTCAGCATTTCAGTTTTCAACTTACTTCTCAAGTTGCAGGCAGACCTATGTATGAAACACTCATGGTTAGCATCTTGCAGCTTTCTTTTGTTTCCCTTGTTTACTAGAAACTCTGAAGCTGTCCACAGAGTAGTTTGCTTCTCTCTGTCCCTTCATGCCAGTTGTGAGCAATGTGAGCCAACAATCTGGGCCCCTCCAAAGGCTGCAGTCAAGCAGAGCTCAGGTCTGGGATGAGTAGAAAGGAAAGTATCCAGCTGCTTAGAGTAGGGAATATGTGGAAAGGCACATACAGAAAACTCAAAGAAGGTCTGAGAACTGCAGAAATTGCAAGATTCAGGATGGAGAAGAGTCCTGTGCTGCTCCAAGGCCCCAGCATCTCTGAAAAGATAGCCCAAACCACAGCCTATGACATTCAGGATTGTGTCTCTTCCTCAGGACATACCATGCTACTACTACTAATTTTGAGAAACTGAGATGACTGTAGCTGACTTCTAGCACAAGGTGACTTTCGTACAAATTAGCATGCTTCTGTATATCAGTGATATGCAGAATTTTCCCTTCAAATACTAGGAGATAGAGATCCCTTTATTTATTATTTTTCTTTATATAATAAAGCATTGGACCATGGGAGTGAAAATAGATGTTGGATATATCCCAGGTATATCCCAGGAGTAAAAGAGGAATGTGTTATCCTGTGCTTGGGATTTAAATTTAGGTTGCACAGAGCACTACTTAAACTACTTAAGCACTACTACTAAAAAAATTACCAGGGTAATAAACTAAATGACTTCTAAAATCTTTCTCATGAAGTTACTATTATCCTTTGATCTGTTTTTTTCAAGAGCCTAGTCTTTGGTGTGCTCAACAGGCCATGCAATAAATTGGGAAAAAAATAGGATAGGCTTAAGAAGTCTATTGCTGCATAACCAGTGTTCTGTTACTGGTTTGATGTCACCAGGGAATTCAAAGAAATCCTTAACACAAGAAGAAGTCATTAGAGAAAAAGGCAACAGTCATTATATTTTACATTCTAAGTTACGTGACCAAATTTCCAGAGGACCAATCTTTTCTTTTTTAAAATGTAACATCCTGAAGGAAGTAAGTGAATTTGAAACTTTAGCTTTGTATGCTGGAAAGAGACTAAATAGTGTATGCCCATTTAAGCCCCAGGTAAAGCTAAGAGTAATGCCCCCAACATTTTTAAAGGAAAGACTTAGAGAGAGATTGTTATCCTAAAAGTCAATGTGTGAGCTCACACCGACTTCAGAAAGACCCTCCTGGATACCCAACAAGACTTGTCTTTCAAGACTGGTGCTAAGATATTCCACATACATTTTCCACAGCAGACTAAATGTTATAAACAATCTTTCAGCATTTTTTTTCCCTGAGGTCATTTCTACTGAGAAAATAACTATTCCACTTCCATGGTGAGAACCTCTGTGATAGGAGTCTTTTAGCAATCTGCCATTAAAGCTTATCTTTGTACTTAAAAGAAATTCAGAGCATAGCTTCTTCATTTCCTCCTCAAAACTATGTCACATCTACAACTATTTTTGTAAAGAAAGCCCCCAAATCTTGTTTCTACTGCTTTTAAGGATAATTTTGAGTACACAGCTACTTGTTACTTGAAGTTTCAAGTGGCCTTCTGAACCTCAAGCATGAGCTCCACTGTCTGAGCTCTGTCTCCTACAGCGACTCATCTCAGCAGACTGAGGGGCACAGGCTGGCACTGCACAGCAATACCTGGAAATTTGGACCACAGGCTCTACACACACAATGGCAATGCCTCAAAATATTCAGCTGTCTACAGAAACTGTTTACCTCTACTCCAGTATTCTCTGCATTCAAATGAGAAACACAAAGATTTCCAACATGTATTTAGATTACAAAGGATAGTTGTGTTCTTATAGCAGGTTCAAGGACAAGCATGGGAGCCTTGAAAAACTTGAGTTAATCAAACATCCTCTTTAAAGAATTTTTTTATGTAGACAAACACTAAGCCTCTCCTATCCTTACAGCACATAATATTTTGATTATCCTATGTACCCTAGTAGGGTAAATAACTAGGAAAGAGCAAAAAGTGTTTTATTCTCTATTAGGTCACTGGAATGTATTTTTTCAAAAATCTTCATCCACACATTTATTTATGAGACAAACCATAACCTTCTACTCAGACAACAGATTAAAAAATTAGGTATTTTTATTCTTTTAAATTTGAAATATCAGGGGAATAAAAGGCATTTTTTTCTTAACTACCTTGTTCTCAGATGATGTGACTAAACCAAGTTTCCATCTGTCAGACTTTTGCTGCTTAGGATGCAAATAATAATTCAATATATCAAAAGAGCAGTTTCATAAAGATACTATAGACTCCTAAAAAAGTTCTTTCACCCACTTGAGACAAAAAAATTTCCAGAACGTTTGAGAAGTATCTCACTCAGAGACTGAAAACCCAAGAGCTGTGAAGGTTAATGATATTTAACCAGGTGCTTCTAGAATTGAGCACATCCATTAACCACAACTACTAGAAGTTAAGAATTATTTAAGTAGACATAAGGCAGATAAGGTTCTGAACCTCAAATATGCATAATTTTCATAAGAAATTAATTTTATTTTCTCCACAGTATCATAGTAGAGGCCTAAATGCAACATAACAGAAGTGTATGAGGTCATTTCCTCATCCAGAAGACTTTAGTGTGAAACAGCTGTACTGAGCAATTCTCTGTCTCTAGATGTAAAAACATGCTTTACACTTACAGTGTACAGATACACTTACACTTTATAGATAAAGGGCATTAATTATAATTTTAGCCATTCACTCAAACAGAACTGTTTTTGTACATTGGTAGGACTCTAGATATTCATGCATTGCTGAAAATTGCTGTCACTGACTAATCCTTGCATTTGCCCCTGATTTTCCCTCCTGATGTGGGAAAAGGAGCAAAGCAAAGTCTAGTCTCTGTGATTAGTTAGAGCTTACTCAGCATTGTTTTCACTCATGAGCAGCTGTTTCCTGGCCCTTTCTGCCTCTTCTGATTGCAACCAGTTACGTGAATACATAGGTGCTTGACTGTCATCCCTTCTACCAGAAATACACTTGCCATTAAGGCCACGGTAAGGGGGACATATATGCTTTTATATATAGGGAGAGATAAATAAGTAGTTCAATTAAGGTGAAAAAAAGATAAATTTGAGTAATTTCTTGGTCCTCTAATTATCAGAGTAGAGTAAACAGGTGATACATTTCTGGTGCAATTATAGATATTCAAAGTGTGTAAGTGTTCATGTAGAAGCTGATGAGGACTGATTTGAATTAACTGAAAAATAACCACTGGTCAGACACCACAAATAAATTCCAAGAGTGTATTGTGTATGCAGAAACGGAAATAAATCTGCACATTTTTTACTCAGAATAAATTTTTAAACTAACTTTTAGCACACCTTAACCATTACTTTATTGTAATTGAAAAAGTGGTCTTGAGATTGATCCTATTACTTTATGCTCAGAAAACTTTAAAAACAACATTGTGGATGATAACAAATTCAGTTCTAAAGAAAGATTGTCTGAAAATCTTCATAATGAAAATTTCTTTAAAAATTACCTGGAGATTAAAAATATTTAGTGCAGAAAAATCCCTGCTGTCCTTAATTTGTCATTGAGAGGGGAGAAGAAATAAAGATAGAGCCAGATATTGACAAATTTTTTCAAAGACTTTTTCTTATATTGTTAAAAACTGGCATTTCAATTAGCGGTGCACTTGATGAGAGGAAGTGCTTTAAGTTATGCCTGTATCCTGCCAAGTCATAGCTGATAACACAGAGGCATGGTGCTCACTCTGCTGTGCCAGTGAAACGCTGCAGAATGTGCAGGTAGCACTCTCCTTGACTGAATGAGAAGTGAGAAAGAGCCTGCAGTCTTTGCTACACCATCCTGGATGGTGTTACTGAATGGCTTCTATTGGACAGACATGATCTGATGGACAGTTTGCACTGGTTTTGCTCTAATTCCCAAATGAGAATGGCTTCAAGGTGTTTCATGAATAAATCCTGTTCAAAAGGTTATACCTGTGTCATGGGGACATACCCTACTGTTCTTCATAGAACTACTGCTCACTTTTTGTAAAAAACTCAGTTCAAGGAAGTTAAAAAGCTTTCATATGTGGACTCTTTCTTTGAAGGAGATAAGGTTCACAGTGGTTTCACCTGTTCACTGATGTTTCACTTGGATTTTGGATACCCTGAATCTCACATCACTATTTTTCACTTCAAGGACAGTGAATTATTCTACTTGTAGTAACTATAAGACATCTGACTTTCATCTTATCCCATTTTTTTCTCTCTTTTTCACCTGAGGGATCCTTATAAATCCTTTCTGTTATGAAACAAATCCATGTTTCTCTCCTTAGGCACTTCAGCTAAGCCTTCCTCTGAAGGGGATATTAAAACCCTCTGCTGGCATCAGTGAGATTCCCAGCCTCCTAATGGAGGTTGTGCTTCCAAGAAAGAGCAGAACAGCATTAATTGCAGCAATCCAGACCTGAGCTACAAAGTAGATGTCACATCTGTGCTTTGTATTGAACAAGGTACCAAAACCACACTAAAAAAATCACCAAATTTGGCAAAGATATGGTTCACTTAATTTCTGTTAAAAGAAAAGGGTTCCTTTTGTCTTTAACAGCTGCAAACATAGCAAACCATGTTATATGTATATCTAATAGTCCATGTTGTCGGGTGGCACAAGTGAACATTAGACACTTATCACAGTAGAACAATGCTGTTGGCCTAACAGGATCTGCGCTTTCTGATTCTTTCACCGGTTAGACTCTTTCTCAGGCAAGTATTGTGGAAGAGACATTCGGTTCCTTATCCTGCTTGGTCTCAAGCACATTATGACTGGGAAAGGGCAGATTTTACAGGGAATGGAACCTCTTTATGTGATCAGGAAATTATGCTTGAACTCACCTTATGTCCTTTTGGTACTGGATGCCTCTGGTGCATTTCCTCTGGTGTTTCATTTTTTTTTTTCTAAGTGTTCAGGTATCATTTTAATTTTTACACTACAACCTCCTAAGAAGATACATGGGAGGACAGATTATGCATAGGTTTTATCTTGTAATTCACCATTTGATTCTGTCCAACTGATGCCAAACTGATTTCTTCTATTTTGTTTTCTTATATATTTTTATATATGTTTGTAGCTCTGTAGCCTATTATTGTATAACCACATAGATTCATTGCTAAAATTTCCCCTACTCTGTTAGACAGAAAGGAAAAACACATTCCTAAAGCCTCCGATACTAATCTTGCTTCCTCTGGGAACCAAGGTTAAAACAGCTTCTCAAGATGTTTCTTCATAAGCTAAGTTTAGTTTAGTATCTAAAAGGTGAGTTTTAGAGAAGAGTCAAACCAAAGGGGAATTACCTCATCACCTGTGTCCCTAACTGGGGATTCTTGTCAGTTATGCTAATTTACTAAACATATAAAGTTGTGCCTGCTTTATGTTATGGTGTGCATCTTCAGCACATTTTCATTGTGTATTTCTGCGTGTTGTGCATCATAAAGGATCCTTTATAAAGGTAACTGCATTTTACATAACACTTCACTGTGTCTGGCTCTGATTTTAGGACCAGGAAAAGCCATCACAACCATGTTTACAATTAAACTACTCTAGAAGTTCTGCAGTAAATCTAGCATTATAATGTGAATAGTTAGATACCAATGCATTCTTTTCTGGATGTCACTAGTGAAAAGAATTACAAAAGAATAATTGTCTACAATTTTTCTCAGAGATCAAATAGTAACAATGTTTCATTTTATGGAGAAATTATAAAGTGCAACACATCTATCCCCAGCATATAGTTGTGGTTTGGGGTTTTTTTAGTGTAAATGTATCATTAAAAAAAGCACATTAAACATCTAATATATATATTTTCATTATTGTTCTAAAGGAATCATTCAGCTGAATCACTGCTGAGTCAACCTGTTAACTCTAAAAATACAGAGGTATTCAAGTAAGTTATATATAGGACAACCAGTTATGAATTATAACTATCAAGGTTTTATAAAAGATAATACATTAAAATAGTGAATTTATATTTACTAGCAAATTATTGAAATTAACACAAAACTGGGTAAAAGGTTTGCTTTAAAATAAAATTCTCTAGGTTTTGTAATTAAGAATTTAGAACTTTGGTAATTCTCCATGCCCCCTTTTTGTTTCAGCAGTCAAACATCACTGAGTAGGCTTCTGTGCACTGCAGCTGAACAGTTGGGATAATAACACAAGTCATACACATCCTCTGCTATAGTTCTGCTATGCATACAGTAGGTTGAGCTCTGCTCACTAATGTCAAACTTCCTCAGTGAAGTGTAAAAATCATTTTAGTGGAAAATTCCTACGTTACGTAACATACCTATCCACTTTGAAAGTTGTTCTTACACACTGCTACTTTTATTAGGTAATTTTTGATTTGAACTGCAATATTACACAGGAACTCAACAGTGGATGGGATCCCACCCCAGTTGCCACCAATAACCATAGGTGCAAAAATAATGTGTGCCCCAAGGAATTTTAAAGATAAGGTTTTTTCACTATTCTCATGGACAAAATTGCCAGATTTCCTCTATCTGCTTATCTGAGAATTTCTTAGCTTGCACAAATGGGCACAAAATTAGAAGAGTATAGAAAAATATAATTCTAAAATATTAGATCAAATGACAAAGGATATAGGGTATGAGACATACAAGGGATAGCTCATAATTATTCATCACCCTGCATGTGGAATGCAGTCTCGGGAAAAATCCCAAAATACAGGATAAAAAACTGCAGAGCCAGGTACACATGCAAAATGTATTCTCTGGTTTTGTACGTGATTTTCATCTCTGAAGTCTTGATTTTTTTGGTTTTTATTTAGGGTAGTACTTATGGTAATATTTATGGTAATTTCAATTCATCAGCAAAAATCAACATTGCACATAAGCCAGTAAATTTGAAGACTTACTTTCACACACAGAAAGACTGTGGGACTTCCATGGTCTCTTTCCAAAAGATGTTAATATTGTAGGAAAACTATAAATGCTTATATACCCTTAAACATAATTAAATAATGGCATAGAGAAGAATATGTGCCAGCTCTAAACTGTGTATAGCAATAAGTCATACAGACAATAGATTGGTTAAAGAAAACTAAGAATTTTAGAGGGATACTTGAAGCTCAGAGACCCTATTCAGATGTCAGGTCATGATTGTTTCTTGGGCCTGTCAGATATTATTTCTCACAAAAGTACAAGAGAAGGATTCTTGGTCCAAACCTTTCTGTTGAGGTATGAAAGGTATTTAGAAATTAAAGGCTGTCCTTTTTTATTTTTGAAAAAAAAATCAATATGATTATTAACTCATTAGTATTATATCTATAATAGCCTTATATTATAATATAATATATATATTATATATATATAATATTATAATATAATAGAGTCTTTGTCATGACTCTCAAAGGTTTTTCCATAGGCATTTCATACAATAGATAAAAGCACCTTTATAAACTCTTCTTTTTCAGCAATTGAAGGCATCCAGAAATTCAGTAAAGGCAAGGGACTGCTATTCCTGCACTTGTATGTGTAGAGCTAAGACTTCTGTATATGGATGGATATCAAGAAGAAAAGCATTATTAAAGGAAATGACCCACAGAACACCTACCCTTCACAGACCACAGTTCCTAGCTGAGTGTAGTTCTTTGGTGACTTTTATGGAATGCCATGTTTGGATGACAGAAGACTGCAAACTTTTAAAAAAACCCCAACCTAACAACACAATGAAGTACAGCAAAACACACTATTGTTAACTTAAATACAACTCTCTGAAAAATCTGATGCCTTAATGCCTGTGTATATACTTGCTATATGCTATGTCCATATTGTCCATAGATGATTTTTCTGTGCATTTCAAAATTGCTATAATTTGTTTTTAGCAACTAGAGGCAGATTAATTTCATACAATTTATTATGCAAAAACATGATGAACCAAGAAAACCAGCAAAGCTGAATTTTGTGTAGTGATTGTAGCAGAGAAATTAAAGAGAGTGGTACAACTCTTGAATTTTGCAGATGCAATAATTAATTTAGTTAGCTCTTTGAGCTGCAATCTTAAATTTAAATACATACTTATATGATGAAAGGGCACACTACTTCAGGCTGTCATTTTTGTCAAGGCCTCCCTGAACACCACATGCCATGTAGCAATTTCATTTATGTTGGTAAGAATCATCAATTTGGAAATACCCCAACAGAGAGTAAATTAGTCCACTAAGATGCTTTTATTGTTGTAAGTGAATGCAATATTTATTAGCATTAGCAGATGTAACACTTACACAAGGAACAACAGTGAGCAACAAGTCATTAGATTGCATAGATTGCATTCTAGAAATAGAAATGAGCTTGAACTGAAAAATCTGTCATTTAACAACCTAAATATTAGTAATGTCTGACTGCTAGACTTTGGGTTAATTTTCTTTATAAGGGGTTGTTTTAGCAAGACTGTTATATTTTTTGATTCAAATAATTGACCAGGTTTCACACTGCAGAGATGACCTGAAAAACAGGTAGAGATAAGGACAGCAATGTTTATGTCATAATATTTGAAATATAGTTCAGTCTATGTCTATTCCTATGGATGTCATTGAGGACATGTCCTACTAGAAAGGTCATGTCTGTGCTGTGACATATTTATTGTTATCTTTCAGCCTCCATAAGATTCAGAACTGTTCGCCTAAGGCTTCAGACTGGTGAAATAACTTGGTAGAAGTTTATATTATGCCTACAATTACCAGTGAAAGTTTTGTTCCAGATATCATATTTTCAAAGCACTGTGATACAATCATAGATTTAAATTATTTATTGATATTTTATTAAACTTTCAAGGAAGTATCAAATTTAGATATACTAGAAAATATATTTGACTTCTAGCTGAGTTGTTTATCAGTGAGGGTGTTGTCTGGGGATGCTACAGGCCTACATATCATTTTGACGTTTGCAGGGGACAAATTTCAGTCCCTGGGCACATTCATATTGCCATAGCCTGGTCATCTAGCCTGCTGCTTTTGCAAAGTTATGACAGGACTATATAACAGAAAAAATTGTATCTATCTACTGGTATCTTCCTTAAGTGTTTGGAAATTTCTCTACTAGTGTTTATTCAGAGCTAGTTTGGTACCCTTGTTAGAGCGAGGTCATTTAATACAAGGCGGAGAGCAGAATATGTTTTTTCCTTAATTAAATATTTACTACTAACATCTGTGACTATGGTATAATTCCTGTTGTGTCTTTTTGAAGTCTACCTCACAAATCATATCTTCACTTTGGCTCAGTAAATTGCAGCCAATTTATACTGCAATTGAAATAGTCGTATAACTAAAATCAAATGTTCACTTATTTCTTCAAAGCTGCTTTGCATAGAGAAGATTTAGGTTCAGGGTGCTGAAGAATGAAGAGGATGTTCTTCGCAATGGTAACCAGGTAATTGTTCTTTACTGGCTTTCCTCAAACAGAAAGAAAGGTCATTCACAGAATGAAATGAAAAATGTGTGTCTTGTTTCCCAGGCATGGAGGAATGTTCATGATCAATATAAAATGAGTTACAAAATATGGGAAGCACACAAGTTTTCAAGGAAATTTTCAAGAGAAAAGGATTTTGCAACATGTATGTTCTGCACTCCAAAAAGCATATGAAATGCTTCAGAATGCTATTTTCATTCTTCTTTCAGAGAGAAATTGTGAGGTAAAATCTTGGTCTTCTTTATGTTTTTTGTTCTTACAGATACTTTAGAAATGTTTGTAACTTTCTACAAGTTGTTTGTTTTTTTTCTATTTATTTTCCCTAGAAATCAATCTTTTAATTTTAAAGGGCAAAATATAAACGAACATTTATAGGGTTTTTTCAAAGTAAAATAGGTCTTGTTTATTTGTCATTCAGGGTGATATTCCCCTAAAAGTTGGTTAATGCAAAGATTCAAAAATAAAGATTGTTTGACTTATTACCCAACCCTGCAAAATAATGACTGTACAGGGAAAAAGGGGAAAAAAGGAAGCCTACAATTTTCAGAATGCAAAAAGTCAGTGATTATTTTGTTCAGAGGCCTGCAAGTATTTCAATGGGAAGGCAATGAAAGCTGTGTGTAAGAAGTGAACCTACACCTTTTTTGAGAGTTCAGAGTACTGAGTCTCCAACTCCACCAAACAATCTGTGTAAACAAAATTTTGGTTTTACAGATGATTTTTTTCATAGAAAATCATAATCTGTTCTTTCTAAAAAAGTAGTGATTTTAGAAGACTGATGGGAAAATGTTCATTTCTAATGTTTAATATAGTTTAAAAAAAATTGTCAGAAGCAATACTTAATGTGTTCAGAATTTTCTCTGCAGGATGTATTCTGCTTTAAATGAAAGTCAGACCTGTTAAGAACCTGTCTCTATGGATTGCACACAGAGAAGGTTTCCTCCCTACTGCTACACCAAATTACTGTAAATTGCCCTTCAGTTGATGGTGGCTTCAAGCTCTTACAAAACATTTAGAAAGTATGATCCCCATTCAGTAGGGTTATTACACACAGTTTGAATAGGTGTCTAGCAAACAAAGTGGAAATAAAGATGTGGGATTGACAGAAATTATCACAGAATCAGAGAATATGCTGAGTTGGAAGGGGCTGACAAGGATTATCAAGCCCAGCTCCTGGCCCTGAACAGCACCATCCCCAAGAATCATGTGCCTGAGAGCATTGTCCAAATGCCTCTGGAACTTTGGTGCTGTGATCACTTCCCTGGGGAGCCCGTTCCAGCCACCCTCTGGATGAAGAACTTTTCCTACTATCCAATCTAAACTTCTCCTGAGTCAGCTTCCATCCATTCCATCACATCCTGTCACTGTCACCACAGGGAACAGATGTGCACCTGCCCCCCTCTTCCCCTCCCAAGGAAGCTGTCACTGCAGTGAGGTCTCCCCTCAGTCTCCTCTTCTCCAGGCTGAACAGACCAAGTGACCTCAGCCACTCCTCACACGGCTTCCCCCCAAGGCCCTTCACCATCCTCATGTCCAGGAGGTGGAGGAGGAAAGGGAAGTGAGACAAAGCCCCTCATGTAAGGCTTTGGGGGAGCTTCTGTGCCTTTGAGAGAGACCCCAGTGCTGTCACTGACAGGTATGAGAAGATTTCACTTTGAAACCATCAGGGAACCAGAATGACCTAGTGCTTGCTGCTTCCCCCTAGCAGCCCTAGTGAACGCTGTCAGGTGGAACACCGTGGCAGTCTTGCTCATGCTCCCAGCTCTGAAGAAATCAGTCCTACAAAATTCCCTGGGTTGAACAGCACAATTGAGCCTTCACCACCTCATGACTGCTTACATGATCTGATGATGAAATGAAGCATGAGAAGAAGAAAGGAAAATTTAAGAAGGAAAAAAAAAAAAAAAGAACGGGAGGTTATGGTGCATTTCAAGAGGCCAGTATTGGGGATGAAGCTGGAAGTTCGTCAAAGTTGAAGCAGTCCAAGGGAATACATGTCCTTAAGAAACCCAGCTTTAAAAAAAAAAATAAAAATTAAAAGGAATTTAAAATTAAACCCAAAAATTAAATACATGCAGAAAGCAGACGTAAGGAACACAAACACAAAGAGAAAAAGATGTAACTGCAGCAGACACTGTAAAACAGTGAGAAAAAGCGCAAGCAAGGAACAAGTCAAGCTATTGCCCAGTAAAGATAGGAAAGAAATTCCATTTTGATCAGGATCCTTGTATATACATAAAATCAACTGAGCTGTGAAAATTACTGTAATTTGAATCAAACTGCACAAATTATTGCTGGCTGTGTTGACTATGTAAAGAAACCTTTCTTTTAAGCCTTTTAATCAGACATCAGACTTTGGGGAGTTTATATAGGCCAGAATAGATTTCCAGTGACTTTCAGAGTATTTCAAGAATCATTTTCTCCAGGTGATTTAAAATTATTTAGCAGTGGTTTTCTTTCCAACCAAATTAATTATTTACATTATGATACTTGTCTTACTGTGATTTTGTAGGAGGGGTTTTAAGCTACACTGAAAGCACCTGAACTTTAAAACCCTTTTGATGCATAAAATTTTCCTTCCTAATTCTCTGACTATGACTAATTTCCTGATTAAGCTTCTTTCTTAATTTCCAAAACATGGCTTCTATCACTGCTTCATTGTAAACTTCTGTTGGTTGCTAGTGTTTGTTAAATGTGTTAATCAACTCTACAGTGTGCAAATTACCTGAAAGTCACCATCCAACGCAAAACAAAATTGCCCACTCTGCATGCTTTCAACCTTAAGCCAAGGCTATGTGGGAGAAAAGAGGAAAATAGGAAATTGTATATCAGACACTTTTTGTGGAAAGGTAGATTGACATCTAATTGTTTGTGTGGGCTTTTCTTGGTACAGCAACATAAAGACCTTTAATTAACCACTTTAACACATGCTATGTACAACTTAGTTTTCATAATTGTAATTTTTGGTGTTTTATTTAAAGTAAGGAAAAAAAAATAATTTGTTTCCCTCTCTAGATTATTTAGCTTCTGATTCCTTTTCAGTGAGGAAGGTTTAATTAAAAAAAAAATAGCAAAATTTCAGGTTTATATGGTGAAGGTACTTTAAAATGTATGAACTTGGAACCAATGATCACATTTGATGATCCAAGTCGATACCTGATTTCATTTACTGAGAAGCAGTCATCAAATTTCATCAGAACACCCATCAGGCTTGTGACATTTGCAGCCTTCCAAGCAGAAGACAACACCCAGGAGACCATTTGTTAAAGTGACTCTCGTGGGCTGGGAAATTTCAACGTGCTTCTCCTCTTGCACACATTTCACAACTGCAGAGGCCTCAAGAAAGCAGAATGTTATGAGAGAAAACATCACCTCTTTTAAGTAAGTGGAGAGAGTGAAAATAAGCAGATATTTCTGGAGCTCATCTCTGCAATTTCCAGCCATGCCCAGCACACTCTGGAGGAAGCAAATGGCAGCAAATTAATTATGCAGGTAGCTGAGAAGGGTAGCATGTTTTTATAACTAGATATAGACTTTTGTAAGGTTTTTCTGTGATCACTAAATGAAAATGAAAAGGGTTGCTGTAATAAGTAGTGGTCTGAAAATAAACTGTTGTTCAGATAATAAAAAATAATAGACATTCGTATGTAACATTTCTACAAACTGATTATTACAGTTTGAGTAGCATCCTAAAATAAAAAATATGAAAGACTAAGAATTGTATTACACTGAAAATTGTATTCGGTTCAAGAAGTACGCATAGCTATGACATACCTGGAATACATATATAGACTTTAAAAATATTACATTTTTCCATTAATCTGCCATATGTCCTATTTCTTCTATATTTTCCTCCATAAGTATCACAGAGGAAGGAATGTCTTCAGACATCCTGGGATTTGAGGTTATGTGGGGAGGGCGAAGCTGACATTAAAGAGCAAAAAACAGAGTGCCCCACACCAAAAATTGCAGTTCCAAGTAAAGGTAGTACATGGCATACATGAATTATTTTAACTGAAGTCCCTGCTTGTTCCTGCAACTGTAGGATGCCCTGTATAACCACTTGGAAACTAAAGTTTAAATGATTACCAATGTTTTGGCAACAAGCAGGAGGCCTTGCTCAGTCTAGATAACAAGCACATTTAAATAAGTTAATTAAATTCCTTAAGGCTTTTTATAGAAAGAAAAGTAGGCAGCACCTGAACACTGTAAAGTCAAAAAGTGGATACAAAAAACCAAAAACATTACAAGGCTGTCATGAGAAATCTGGGGAAATCTAATGCTGATTTTATTGTACTGAAGGGAAGAAGATTAGAAACACAGTCTGGCAAATTACATCACCTAGGCAATCATAGGCTTAAGTAATTTGTTTTAATAAGTCTAATTATAAGGATCTCTAGGCCTATTGTCATATTCTTGGTAGCTGAGTGACATCACTTTAAAACATGTTTCACTCAGAGGAGCACTTAAAATGTGTTTAAACATGTGAACCCTTTAATTGTAATCAGTGGAATTACTGAATGCTTACTGTCAAGCAAATGTTCAAGTGCCATGTCAAATCAGTTTTCTCATTGCTGTTCAGTAGATTGAACAGACCAGCATTTTTGAAAGAAAATTCAACAAAACCCAATTGCATGGCTGAGTTAAAGAACAATGGGAGTTTCAGTTGCCAGTGACATGGCTTCTCTTAATACTTTAAACCACAATACCATGGGACTATTAGTGCCTGCAAATAATTCCTAGGCTGCTCAGTATAATGCTTTAGAGTTTATTCAGACAACAGGAAGCTCAGCTTATTAATTGATAAGAGGAGAGGAATTAGGAGAGGAATACATACATATTCAGAGTTTTAGATTAACCTTAGTTATGATGCTTGACCAATTTACAAAGAAAATGGAGGCAGCCAAATGAAAACCTAGAATCACAAAATTACAGAGTCATTTAGTTTGGAAGCGACACAGTATCACTGAGTCCAACTATACACCTGACAATGCCAGCTCCACCACTAAATAATATCCTTAAGCACAGGTCTTTTAAATACTGCTTCCTGGGCAGGAACTTTTAATCAGACGAAAGGGCAAAATAGGAAGCAGAGCTCTAAAACTGGGGAATGTGCTTCAAAATAAAGAGGGACAATTTGTCAAGAAAAAATGTCAAAATATTTTTCTCTTCAGTACTAGTCCTAAAGAGGTCTAATGAGCTCAGGAAGCTAAGACAACTGCTCTGAATCAGCATTACTTTGAAACTAAAAATGACAACACAGTAAAGACAAGTCTTCACCCTAAGTACATCTCACAGTCTTCTATGCCAATACACTTTACAGAAAGATTTCAGCATTCTCTTGTTTATCTTTCATATGTTTAGCATGGTGTGATGGCCAGCAGGTAATTGATAGCAGTAATGGCCATCAAGTCACATTTTTATTATGTACAGCCTCAGAATCTGAAATACCTGTTTTCCAGGATTTCTGTATAGACTACCTCAAGAGAGAAATGAGGCACAAGCATTAAGAAAAATATTACTTGTAAAACAAAATAATATCCTTATTTGGTGCTCATATACTAATCTACTGTTTCAAAAATCTTCCCTGCTGTTTCATGTGTCTAACAAATGTCTGTATGGTTATTTCCTGGCCCAGAGTAGCTGATGAGTAGAGAATCTGTCTTGCAGCAACAGTTCCTCTCAGCTGGAGACAAAAAAGGAAAAAACTTCAGGAAGCGCTTCCACTCTCTATGCAAGGATTTCCTGTCCACTAGCAAAAAGCAAAACAGAGAGAAGGAATAGATGACACCAAAGGACAAAAATGTGAGGAAAGAATCCACAAGTTTTCTGAGGTTTTGGATTCTCACTATTCCACTGGAAGCAAAGATTACTATCAACTACAAGCTTCTACTGTTGCTTCATACATCCTGCTCACACTGGTAAAACATCTACCATGGTGAATATGGCAGAAAGATCAAACCACTTAGAAAGATGCCCACTTAGCTTTAAGTGAGGAGGTCTACTCTAACGGTCTCTACAATTGTATAATTTTTAATTATACAAAGAAAAACCATGATGACAGACGTGTGAGTATGTGTGAGTGTGAGAAAAATACTGCTATGAAAAATATCTGGGCAATCAAGAAAATTACTTCTGAAAACTCCAGATTCTTAAAGTACCAAATGAAAATGTTGGTTCCCATTAACAACATAAACAGTACTCAAAGTGTTTCTATTTCCAATATGTGAGTGATAGCAAGTAATGCAACACCTTAACATATAAATAATGATGACTAATTGCTGGACTGTTCTGTGACATATGGAAATCAAGTCTAAGACTAAGAAGTGATATAGTGAAACAGTAGAGATGTGTTGTCTCTATATCAAAATATTTAGCTACAGAAAGGAAGTGGAAAGAAAGAGAGTCAATTAGCAGCTTTTACCAAATGATCAGTGATCAAAGCTGATTGTTTTTCAACTACTTTGTGATTGTACTAATTTTATTGTACAAAACTTATTTTTGCCAGTAATACCAAGTCTGAGTCTGATAGCACTGTGAATGATGACAGAATCTGTCTGGGGACCACACAAATCTCCAATATTCAAGAAAATTTATCTCCTCAAAATTGCTTCTTGGTCCTGATAGGAGATGAATAATTTCCAAGAAAAAACACTTTCACCAAGTAATTTCATAAAGAACCAAGTTGATTGTCCCATGGAAAGCACCAGAAAGTAACAGCTCAGACGCTTAAAGTCTTTGTGCAAGCTGTTTTAGAAAAATATTAAAAGTTACCTCTAGCAAAAGAATATTGAAATTAAAGAACTGGAAAGCTATGGTTACTTCTCCTGTTTTACAAGTTATTTATATTTACTCTTATTTTCATTACTTCACTCCTTTCAGAGTTCTCTATATTCCATTTGTTATATGTAGTTTTTTAGGAATAGGTTGTCCTGGGGTGACTTTATGATACTGGTATCCCCAATCGTCTGGTTTATGTTATATATTAAGTTTTGCGCCTTTAAGACTGGCTTTGAGAGCAAGAGAGGGGGAAGAAGAAGCGCACAGTGTGTTAAGGAAAACATCACTCCCCCACATCCCGCCTCTGGACTGTGGTGTCTG
>NC_031799.1:57120390-57153446 GCF_001522545.3 Parus major | reverse complement strand
ACTTTTCTTCCTAGATTTGCCATCCCATCGAACAGCAAGAGGTTTTATTATTTAATATTACTCAATTTCTGTTAAATAAACAGCTTTTTCCACTTCTCTCCACGGAATTTTTTTTTATTTATTTTTTTTCCCTTTCCCGGAGCAGTTAGTGGGGAGGGGCATTTCTCATTTGGAGTTTTCCTTCCTGATTTGCCCTAAACTAGGACATAGGTCCACTAGTAGTCAGGTGTGGGTGAAGAACCTTCTATTCCACTGGTGTTCCACCGGCTGGCCAGGCTGAAGCCAGATCTTGTGCAGAGGCTGTGTAGCTGCACCAGTGACCAAACATTTGCTGATACACTGTGATCATGACAAACACTCTCTGTCAGAACACCAGCTGAGCCAGCTTCCAGGCAGGGCAGGGCATGCCCATCTGGCACTGGAGTGGCAGTAGTTTAAATATTCTCTCACACATTCCCATGGGTGGCTCCTCTCTTTCCTCTGGGGGCAGCTCTGAAGAACTCTGATACTGTCAGGACGAGTGCTTCTGCACACCTCTAACTGCTCTGTAGGAAATTGCTTTGGGTAGCCCCTATAGTTTTGGCAAACCTGACTTCTAATGAAAGAAATTAGTGTGGGTTTGAGCTATGGATAGATTTTTTTTTGCCTTAAGCCATTCCTATATGTAAGGGAGAAAACTCTATACTTAGACAGCCTATTGAATCTGTAATATGCTATTTCATCTGTTGATAAAAGATCTTTTAAAAGAGGGAGAATAGAACCAAAGTAAAAGAAAGACTTTGCATGACACTCTTCAGCTACTTACCTGAGTTTGGTACTATTTCAGGAAGAAATTAGTTTTATATGTCCAGAGGAACATTTGATTTCAAGACCAATACCAAAAAGAATTCCTGATCTCATCCAAAGGCTATTTACCTTCTAATCATCTCTCTTCTTTGCCTCTAGTCCCTAGTTTGTCAAAATTTCTCTTGTGCTTGGAAGAATGCCTGCACCAATCAAGATGATTGGCCTGCAGACTGTATTTCCACTGCTCCTTGGGGAAGGAATTTGATCACACTCTCTGGCTGTAGACATGCAGTTGCTGCCTCTGCTGACCTCAGCTGTTGTCATGATCTGCCTAATAAAATCAAAACTATCTTTATGTGAGAAAGCTTTGCAGTTGGACAGAGATTAAACACACCCTTATCAATGTCTCCAAATTAAATTTTCACATCATAATTCTTTAGCCCCAGACCATTCCCTAATAAATGTACTGGGCCAAATTAAATTTCTGAATGCACTGCTCAGAATTGGTTTTTTAGTATCATAAATATTAATTCTTTTATTCCTCATGCCAAGTCTATGATACCACAGCTAAAAGTATAAAGTATGTTTCAGCTCATCAATTGTCTATAACAGAAAATTCTGTGAAAATGCAAGAGAAAAGGTACAGTGAAGCACTGAGTAAATCATCTGTTGTACAAAATGTTCTCTTTATAACACAAGTGAATGGGGTGCACAAGTAAATATGCATTTCTGAAGTGAAACGATGTCATGCTTAGAGAAGTCACACGGCAAAGAGTAAGCAGTTCTGTAATGAAAGCACATGCTCTTTGCAGTGTGTAGTGATGGTAAACTGATGAAAAAACCCAGCCAGAAAATCCAGACACAGCTCTGTGGACCAAGTTTAAGAATAAATCATGATGTAAGAAATATTGAAACTGGCAACACAATACAGTAGAAATTGTTCAGATGTCACGAACTTCTGAGTTTTGGATACACCAGTGTTACTAAAACCTGGGAAAAGTGAGCTAATAGCTGTAGCTGTAGTATAGCCTGTGCTCATCTTCTATCCATAAACTCTCTTTCAAGGAAGGAAAAAAATTAAGAAAAAGATCATTTTTAGGGCTTGTATTTCCCTTCTTGGAATTTCAAGCAGGTTCTCAGCTCCACTGCAGAAAGTGATGGACTGCCTGTGTGACAAGGCCAGGGGGAAGCTGGCTAGGTTCTAGTGACACCACTGCTCTCCATGACTGCAGTAGGCACACTGTGCTTCTCATGAATTGACAGCAGCTGTCAGGACAAATAAGCCCAAGTTTGTTGTTCTGGCTCTACAGTCTTTCTCTACTTGTAAAAGTTCCCAGTTTTACTAACATCCACTTCTAAAGATAGAAATATTGCTTTTACAGCTTTTGAGAACTAGTTCTTCTCTGGCATCACTCTTAAGCAGTATTGAATATGGAATAGAATATTAGAATATACAGGCTGGTTTTGGTGGAGGTGTAAGACCCAGCTCCTACAAACATAAAATACTGAAAGTAATGAGAATTTGTGAATTTCAATGCATACTCCTCTGCAAAATGCTTACAAGCATGCCAATTAATTCACAATTAGACTTCTTATTGCAGGAGAACAAAGTCTAACATCATGAAATTCAATATGTAAAATTACAGGGAAGTGAGCGCAATAACAAAAGTACAAAAAGAAAATACAAAAAAGAAGTACAGAGGTTTTTCCCATTTGGCACAAAAGAATTTCTACCTACGTTCCCCTAAGGAAACATTTATTTCTTTAACACCAGCATGTATTCTTCTATTTTATTTGCTTGTATTTTTGGCATATCTAAGCTGCCTTCTGACTTTTCCTTAGTAGTACTTTGGTCTGAGAACTTAAATATTTTTATTTCTTCACTTAGCCTTTTCAAAGTCAAAACTGGCCATCTTTAACACACTTGTTCTATAAGGGTTCATATTCTTAAAAAATATTTAGTTCTAAGACCTTCATATCAACAGGTTACCATGTTTTAGGATATGGTGACAGAGAGCAGCAGCGATGATTATCCTAATTTCTACAATGTCTCACCTTCACTTGTTTTTAAGTCACTGTTTAGATATTATCTGAAGGAAAACACCTCCCTATCACACTATATACAAAAACTGTATACTTTAGACAAAAACAACCAGAGAGAAAGTGGAGAAAACAGTAATAAAAGTGTATTCTGCACAATTCTTGCCTTTATTAAAAGATTCTGCAGCAAACTATTTATATGTGCTTATAACTTTTTCCATTGTAAGCTTCTCTTCCTTTTCTATTGTATATTTCTCCAGACAATCCCAGAACTACAACATTGTTAAATGCAAAGACATATTTAAAACTTTCTTACTCTTTTCCATCTGGAATTCTGTCCCAATTCAATACACAGAAACATTGCATAGCCATTAATTGTGTTTGTAGAGTAGCATCCTGCAGCTGGGGTGCTAGTCTCTGCACAGTATATGTATAAATCATGTTAATGTTAGCTATGTTAATTAACACTTAAGAAGCTCAGGCTCTCTAAGAAAGGAATATGTAACCCTTGGGTTTCCTTCTACTTTCCTCTGTTGTCTCAATTTCACATTATGCCCTTTCTAAATACACACTTTCGCACCAAGCCAAAGAGAACAACTAATTTTCCTTTGAAAGTACTTGCAATTACAGGATGATAAACAGTAGCACAGAGCTATTAGGTTTTTAGGAGGGGAAAAAGAAACATTATCTGTACCACAATACATTACTCCACAGGAATCTGTGTCATTTCCCCGCTCATCTCTCATTATCTGTGATTAGGGCCCTCACACTGAACACCCCCAGCAAACAAACTTTGCAATGTTTGCAATAGTAATTAGTCAACATTTAGCACTTGAGCAGCACTTCTCACCCATACATCCCCAAGTGTTGTAAAAAGGATGCAGGCCAAGCTTCTGCAAGCTCAGGGCTAGCACCAAGCTTAGGTGAAAATCGAGATGCTGGCTGCTTACCTTTGGGCAGCTCTAAGTCTCTCACTATGTCTATACCACTGGATGAAAGAGGGACAAGCGCTGCTCACCGCTGCTGAAGCGGAGCTCCAAGTGGTGCTAAAGCCTGTCTTGGTGTTGCTTTAGCTCTTGGAAGAGATTATCTGTGACAGACCCCATTTTAATGGTTCAAAACAGAGCCAGGGGTTCAATTAACAATGAAATTTTGTGCATAATGATAGCACTGGTGTTGCAATTGGATTGCTTGGACTTCCTCATTAGTAGTGTTGATGCATTCTCTTCTGATATTTTTCAGGTGACATGGTTGTTCCTAACAATAGTCAGCAAGCCTACTTGTCCTTACTGTTTATCTCCAGACTCCAAATGACAAAACCACTTATTCACTTACTGTAATTTATTATAAAGATAAAAGAAAACATTTTCTCACTTCCTAACTGCCTTTTCAATCTTAAGATTCATTTGGTTGGGAAAAATTGTCTCTACTGCTATATGGAGGAGACCAATCACATAATATAAAAGAAATGAACAGTAAAAAAAATTTCACCAAGGGGAAAGAAATAAAAATATTTCAAATTGTTAAAGAATTTTCAATATCTTAATGAAGTCACACTCTGTACTGTAACAAAATGCAGAGAACTCTGAGGTGCTCATACTATATCACAGGATAATAGTTTTGTTAAATCTATCATGTCAGTTATTTAGAAAAAAACTGCAATGTTAAATCTGAGGATCTCCTTCCAAGTATGTCATGAGCAACACATAAAATGCAGTTAGATTAATATATTGCTTATTATGATTTTGTTTACTTTCCTAGTAAAGCAATTAGCTCTGCCTCTAAATGCAGTAACAACCATAAAATTATTTACTGACTCCGTCCTCCGTTTTACTAGGTTATATACCATGCTTGTTTCTCTTTATGAGAAAATGAAAACACTGTAGTTTGGGGTTTTTTTTATCAACCTTCATTTTTCTTGCTGAATTCACAGTAAGGAATCTATCAACAATAAATTCTTCTGATAAATGCAGGTGTTGTTCTGGTTGCCTATACCTCATCTCTAATAGCAATAAGCCTTTCTTAGAATTGCAAGTTTCAAAATTAGATTCATTTATGAAGCAAAGCCAAAGGGAACCCCAAAGGAAGATAAAAGTCTCTGATTGTGGACTGTTGTGAAACAGGTCAAATCTCCACTAGTGGTATACGCTTTGTAGTATTATTATACTTTGTAAACTCTGTCTGGTATTAAATTAATTCTACTCATAAAGCACTTCAAAGACATTTTTTAAGCCATAGCTGGCAGTTCCCTTCCATAATAAGATAGATTCTGAAGCCTGACTGAGACAGTCTTCATTTGGAAGATATATATACACATATATACACATACACACACACACAATATATATAGATATATATTATACATAATATTTAATAATACTATATATATATATAACATAATATAATATAATTCAATTTCCACCATTTTTCTGGAGCCAACTGGATACCATTTTTGTGTCTATTAGTCAGGAGGTGATCTAGACCTGGCTCACAAACAGTTGAAGGTATTCCAGAGATTTACAAAGCTTGCTACTGCTCCACTGAATATGGAGGTGACAAGAGGTCTCAGAAACTGACTTTGACTTACTTGGAGCCTTTAACATCCCACCTATCTTTCAAAACAGATTGGAGAAGTTGTAACCAAGAGAAAAAGAGGAAAATTTAACCATCATGTTATTATTATGTTAGTTTGTCGCTTGTCTGGACAGTGGCAAAGATTTGCTTCCTTAGAACAACCCAGAAAACATGAAGATGCAGAGGAAGTCAACGCATTTCCCTGCTCAGCCACTGAGTACTCAGAAGGAGCATGGACATTAGTATCACATGGTGGCTGCCTGCAGCACAAGAAATGCAACTCTGGGAAAGTGCAGCTCATGCAAAAGGAGGGTAATTCAGGGCTTGCTTTTTGTGCTCCCCAGACTGGGGTTTCCTAAGAATTTTTTTGTTATTTTCTTCATTTAGAGAGAAATCCCCATTTGTTACCGTAATTCCATTTTGCCATCACTGCAAATGGCACCATCTTCAGGTATTGTGTATGAGAGACAGTGGGTGACAGGTACAGTACTGCTATCTTTGTGGACTAAACAAGCTCTTCATATCCCACAAAAAGGTATGACTGTTTAATATTCTGCTCCAGTGATCAGTCTGCTGTTAGCTACAGGGAGTCGCTATTAACTGTTTTCACACGTAGAAGAAAGTAATTTAGATTACAAAGATTTTTGGCATTGTTACAGTTGGTACAAAGTAATTGTAGAGGGTTTTTTTATTTCCCCTTTTTCTTTTCTAGAAATGAAAGAGAGAAGAACATTTATAGAAGTGTGTGTTTCTGCTGAGCTGCTCCTGAAGGCAACATGGAGAAGAGAACAAGATTTAATGGTAATTAGTGTGAATTGATATTCTTAAGTAGATAAAGGACTAAGAAAAAAAGTCATTCAATAATTTCCAAAATACTTTGTATAAAGATGGCTACTTCTTTAGTAACAGAAAATATGCAAAAAGTAAGCTTGAAAGATTTGACAATTACTGAACCCACTCAAATTCAAACCCCTTGCTCTTAAGAATGAGAGTTTTTTTCTACAACATTGCATTTAGCATTGTAATGCATCACTGTGTAGTCCAAAAAGTCTATTTCTTCTGTTGACACCTGTTGACTATTAAATCCAACTGATATGATATTTCTATTTCAGATGAGGAGGCCTTTAAAATGTATAGAAGTGCTCTTAGCTTGAAAGAGGTCCCAGGCTGGAAAAATGTCAATATTGATATTTTGGTGACTTTTTGCTTTTCTGTTGTTTTGCTTCTTTCTTGATTTGTTGGGGTTTTGTTGTTTTGATTTTTGATTTGTTTTGGTTTGTTTTTTAAAATCCTTTCCTTTACTAGCATAGTTGCATTCATTTGGATTTTTCTTATTCTCCAGTTAGGGACATTTACCTGCTTTCTGTAGAACCATCTAGTGAAAAGAAGCAGCTACATCTTAGAGATCAATGATAGGGAAAATGCAAAAGTCAGGTAAAACAATTAAATGTTCAGATCTCATGAGTCTACAAAACAGTGTGAGAGACCTTAAAAGAAAATGGGTTTTGACGCCTTTGAGATTTCAAATATAATTAGAGGACTTATGTTTCACCTGAACTCTAAAAGCAAATTAAACTTTGTTCCTCTTTTATTTTATACTAAATATTGTGTGTCTTGGTCAGAAAGATCTTAGTATTTGATAATTTGATGGAATCCATTTTGGTGTAATAGTGTTGATGCAATACATGAAGCCGTGCACACAGCTGTAACAAAGAGTAGAATTATTATGGAATTCTTCAAATCTTTATGGAATGAAGATAAAAATCTTCTATCAGTTGTTAGGCAAATGTCTCTCAAGAACCAACTCCTCCATATGATGGAGACTGATATAACAAAAACAAAAGGAGTTGTAACACAGCCAAAGGAATTGATACTGGTTCACAATCTAGGGTCCATGATATAAAATTTTATATTCTATTAAACATTTTCAAAATATTAATGGTTAAGCAACCAACTATTAAAATTATTTTTCAGGTGTATTTGAAGTAAAAACTTCTTTCATTCCTTTTAATTTCTATGATTTGTCAATACCACTGCCACCAATGTGAATCTTATCTAAGCCATTACTGTGCATTATGTCCACCCATATTAAATCTAATTAGAGTTGCCTTTTTGAGACACGGCCCTGGGCTTTTTCCACAAATAAAAGCATATTTTATCGCTCCAACTAAAGAACAAATATGATAGAACTATCTGAGTAACAACTCTTATTTCAGTATTTAATTGCACTTTTTTAATTGATTAAGTCTTTACATGTAAGCATGTTTTGTAATTTTCTGTGTTGAAAGGACCTTAAAGATCACTTAGTCCATCCCCCCTGCTGTGGACAGAGACACTTTTAATTAGACCAGGTTGCTCAGGGATGCCAACATGGCCTTAAACCCTTTCAGTGATGGGTCATTCAAAACTTCTCTGGGCAACCTGTTGCAGTACCCCCACCACCCTCACAATATTTTTTTCCCAGTATCTCATCTAAACCTACTGTCTTTCAGTTTGAAACCGTTCCCCCTTGTCCTGTCACTACATGCTTTTGAAAATCATTCCTCTCCAGGTACCTTTTCGTATCCCTCCAGGTACATCCCTTGCAGATTCTTCTTACTAAGTATAATTGGTAATGTGACATAAAACCAATAATTGATATTTGTATAAAGTATATTAAAAACACGTATTAGAAAACAAATGGGTAAAACAGTTCAGCAAGAAGGTTATAGATAACTGTGGCATCTAGGAACTCTGCATTTAGGCTAGGGTTCCCTTTTAATTGGGTCTGTGAGACCGGGCACACAGTTACCAGTCAGTAACTTGGTTAAAAGATATTAATAACCTTCCTCTGAGGACAGCCAGCATCACTCTTCTACACAGCTCACCTAATCAAAGGAAGAAAGTGTAAGGGGGCTTGGAAATATGCAAAAAAAGTTCATAATTGTTAATTTTCTGTATTAAAATGTTATTAGAACCTTCCAAAGTCATTTTAGCCCAAGCTGCAGCTGAAAGGCTCTAAGAACTTTGCATAGAATTAGTGAATCAGAGAATCAAACCAGAGACTGGTTTGGGTTGGAAGGGGCCTTTAAAGCTTGACTAGTCCAGCCCCCCTGCATTGACATCTTCAAGTAGATCAGGTTGCTCAGAGCCCCAGCCAAGCTGACCTTGAATATTGCCAAGGTTGGGGCACCTGCCAGCTCTCTGGGCAATCTGTGCCAGTGTTTCAGCACTCTCCTGCTAAAGAGGTTCTTCCTTATGTCTAATCTGAATCTTTTACTTTAAAACTACTACCTGATTTCCCAATACTAGCAGCTCTTCTTCAGAACAGCCTCAGCTGTCTCAGCCTTTCCTCCTAGGAGAGCAGGTGCCCCAGTCTTCTGATCATTTTCATGGCTCTCCTCTGGACCTGCTCCAAGAGGTCCATATCTTTCTTGTTTTGGGGGCCACAGAGCTGGATGCAGTGCTCTAGGTGGGGGTCTCATGACAGCAGAGCAGAGAGGCAGAATCCCCTCCATTGCCCTGCTGCCCACCCTGCTTTTGATGCAGCCCAGGATGCAGTTAGCTTTCTGAGCTGTGCTCATATCCACACTGCTGGCTCGTACCCATGCAATAAGACCATCCCTCACCCAACATATTGTGCAAACAAGTGCTACCATTCTGCAGACCTGCAAGCCCTACAGGGCCACTGGGGAGGACTCACTGGCACCATTATCAAAGACACCAGCTGCACTGGGATCTTCCTCATCTTCATTCTCTGGATTAAAACCAGTTTGGGACTATTCTCCTGCCTGTCTCTCAGACACAGATGGATTTGAATGGCAGGTACCACTCTCCTTCCTGCCTAGAGTCATCTCCCCATGGGTTAAAGCACACTGCTGTTCACCATTGTGCCTTACCAATGCTCGCTCTGGCAGTCAGCCTCACTTCTGCCACCCCACACTATCCACTTTCCAGCTTAGGCAGCCCCAGCTAGCCTGCTGCACCAGCTGAGAGCCTGTTCAGCTGCCAACTAGAAGCTGGAAAAAGGGCTGGTGGAAGGCCAGATGTCATAAAGACTTGTAAATCTCTGTGCTATCCCTGTTATCAGTCCCTATTTTTATCACAGAAATGCATTTTTTTAAGTAACAGTAACATATCCTGCAAAACCAATGCATGTACATGACAAATCCTCTCTTGCTTAGGTGCAACCCTAGCTTTAGAACAAGTGCCAAGAAAATTAGTTCTATCACAGCTACTCCATGCCATTGGTTAATTTGTCTGGAAGGGCCAACACTTAAGGGAGTGATTTGTTGGTGGGGTTCTGACTGCTATATTCTGGGATTAGGAACGCAAGGCATAAAATATGGCTGAGAAATTCAGAATAGCTGTTGGTGTTCACACTGCTGTTGTCTCCAGATCCTGTAGCATCATGTCCACTAGACTCTGACATCTTCAGTCTCTCTCATTTATGGCTGTTCAAGGCCTCCATGGAGTGCATGTGTTTCCTGACCGTCCCTGTTATTGTATCCAAAATCTTCTGCTTGTCTGATCCTGGATATGGCAAGAAGGAAAGGAACTGTAAAGCTGTGACTGATCAGACATTGCTTTGTCTTGTTATTCTAACCCCTGACTGCCCACCCCTAGCTGCTAGCTGGATCAGGCAAAAGTTCTCAGGACTGAGTTGACTCCCAGGAAAAAGGTTGAATTAAAAATAATTCAACAAATGAAATTGATGGAAGGTAGTCTTTTGGGTCAAAAAAAATCTTACAAGAAATATCACAGAGCTGTTCAATCTAAGCTATTCCATGGTATCTCTGAATTTTGGCAAATTGACTGCGAGGAAAGATTTGGAGTACATGTTGATATAAGGGCCATTATGCTTATTGGAGAATCGTAGGGTGAATAAAAAGGAGGAAAAATTTGTAGATGGTTTTCTTACACTTTAGGAGCCAAAAAAGGCAGATGTAAAAAAGAAAATTATTTGTCACAGATTGATATAAATTTGACACATTTCTCATTTGTGATGTAAAAGAACTTCTGTTTGAGCACTTCGTTCCTATCAACTACTTAATCTCTTATTTTAACATCCTTATTTGTTTTATATCTGGTAGAAGTCTTGTTTCCTCTTTTGCATGCAACAGTAATCTACTGAAAACAAATTAAACAGGAAACTACAAAGAGAGAATTAATACCCATGTCCAAATTCCATTAGTTCTACTCCCACTACTTCTGTAACATCAAGACTGGCAAAGAATTAGAGAGGATTAATGATTCTAGCAGCTGCACCCTATTTCATAAGGGACAGCTACCTATGCAATACTGAAATATTACATTTACTGCTTTCTTAGTATATTCCTTAACTCTTTTTCTCTCTTTCTAGCCTAACAATGGTATTCACCTTATACTTATGAGCCAACTGGTGATGCAAGTCACTCTTCTAGCAGATACTGTTCTCCCCCATATAGAAAATACTCTAAAACTCCTTGCAGGGTAGCAACTCTTTTCTTAGGACTGTCTACAACTATTGCTACACAGACCCTTCTACAAACAATACCTGCAATGTGGTAGAAGAATAGTTACCAGTTAAATCTCTATCTATTTCATTCACATTCATGTGAATCTGTAAATGATCACATTGTGCTAAATCAATCACTGTCTTCAGCAGTGGCCATAGAAAAATATAAAAGGCCAAACTCTGATATTTCATTACAGATTTTTACATTTAAAATTAACTGCAGGCAACACCTATAGGTCAAGAATATCATCAAGTTACTCTCAATTGGAAAGCCTGACTGAGAAAAATGGTATGTCAGACCATCTCTACCAGAAAGTAAGCCTTACCAATCTTACATCGGGTAGGCTAAGTTCTTTTAAAGCATTGTAAAATGTTTTCTGCCATTTTTAAAATTGTTTCAAGTATCCTTGTATGCCCAGAACTTACAGAATATAAGAAGCCTTTATGAGTCAGATCTCTTGGAAAAATCAATGCTGAGCATTCAAAACCTGTGAAATGCAGGTTTTCCATATATTCCCACAAAACATGGCTCATGAAGATCTAGATGAAGCAGTGTTTCTATGACAAATTAATTCACTTCAGCACAGTTTAAAACCATTTTTTCCAGTGTTAGGTGTTTTCTAATAGGTATTTAAAGAAATATTGGAAATTCAAAGCACTTGCATTTAAGAATCCCTTCTAACAAGGATATTTATCCATTCTACTTGGTTTTGAAACTAAAAAAATGGAGGAAAAGTAATCTAATTGGTGATATATAATTTTGATACATAACACATGCAAATAAGACTTAAAATCTAAAAGGAAAAAGAACCTGTCAAACTCTACTGTCAGTTTTGTGCCAAAGTGATTACTGTGACTTGGCAGGTAAGGGCTGATGAAATGGGCTCCAGATTTTGGATTTCATTACGGTTATGGTTAAAACTGGGAAAAGTAAATGAGATGCAGTTATTTAAAAATGTTAAAGAAATCAAGGTAGATGTCAAAATTTATGTTTCTTACATTTGTGGGGTTTTTGTGTTTAAGGATTACTGAACTACCTCAGTAGGTACTTTGAGGTAATCCTACCTACTTAAGGATTACCTCAAAGTAAGACTGAGTTTGGGATTTTGGCAATGTATAGAAAAGGAAGTATTCATAAGTTCCTGTTGGGCTGAAGAATTCAAGCTAAGGCTCAACTGATTGCTTATGAGAAACTGAGTTTAAAGCTTCAATGCAAACAAATTAGAAAGAAATTCCACAGTATTTGTGTCCATCAGACCCTTTCATCCCCAGTGGAGCTGTAACCTGGAAAACACTGTCTGTAGGTCTGTATCTCTGATCCCCTCTGTCACCATGGTCTAGAAACCACATAAGATGGCTTCAGCATAAGATGAGAGCAAATCTGCAAGCCTAAGCTCCCTTTAAACCCCTATCCTACCTATTCCTCAAACCTCCTTCTCTGTAATGTGGTGTTCTGTGATAATTTCAGATTTGGCCCACTCTAAGACTTTATTTAAACTTCGGTCTTTGTTGTAGTCAGTGAGGAACCTAAAAACTACCAAAAATATATTGAAATACCGTAATGTCTTTTTCATGTCTCTTGACCTAATTGGTAACCTTGTTCAAGGTTACAAATTTATCTAGTGTAACTTCAGAAGGGCTGTGTCAGCCTGCACAGTGTGTCTTAGAAAACTATTTCTTTTGGACCAAAATAAGAGTGTTTGGCATAGTTCTTGACAGAGATCAGGACTGGCATCAGTATTTGTTTTCTATCCAACACAGGTGAGGGGAAGGGGCACTGCCTATCTTCTGAGCATGCAGCCAAGTTAAGTTTTGGCATCCATACAAACAAAGACCATATGTTTACATTTAAACTGCTTGGAAAATATAAGAAAGGTTTGGATTTGTAAAACAGTGAGGTTGATTCTCAGGATAAAAATAAAAAAAAAAAAAAAAGGGAAAAAAAGGTCCAAAGATATATTAAATAAAGAAACAAAAGGTACAGAAAGACACAGCAGTGGTCAGGGACCAACTTGGTGCCTCAGCACCATCTTGTGTTAGGCCAAGAGGGATCACCATGTTGGTGTGAGAATAAAAGTATGACTGAGGATGTGCAGACAACACAGAACAGCAACTTAGACTAACAGACAGCTCACTGAAGTCCTTCCAGGAATATGTAAAGGATTATGTCATAAAGAACTTCAGTCAAAACATGGAATTCAAAATGTTAAAGCTACATTATTTTTTCTTAGTTTACTATCATAAAATAACTTTAAAGTTTTATTTCTCAAGCTGCTTGGAAAGCTTTTTAATAGTAACAATGATTTCTGTGACAATTACTCTTCTTATCTGCTTCTTTCCCATTTGTAGGACTTCAACTGATCTTTACAAAGATGTACCAAAACTGCACCTTGAAAGCATCTTCCATGCTATCAGAATCTCTCATGTTGCCTATACAGACTGTGTTCTTGTGTGAAGAAATATTTTACACTGTACTGTGACTGTACTTCACTGTGTGAAAAACTAATTAGTCTCACAGGAAAATGGCATGGAGATTAACAGGAGCTGGGCAATCCTAATGGAAATAGTAGCCAACTAATCAATTTAACAGTATAAAATTTGCTTTTAACAAAATGTATGCTTATACAGAAGCCAAAACAGGCTGATAGATGCACAATGCTACTCTAATATTTTTATTATTTGGCAGCTGTGTTGAGATGGACTAAGAGGCATTTTAATTTTGTGAATGTTACTGGCACCAGAGAGATGGGCTTGTGATGGAATTAATAACTAATTGTCCCTGAGGAACCAGGGTATTTATATAAAGTCTAGTTTAGTCACTAGATTTTTGAAATCCGAAGCAAAATAGATGAAGAATTGCATTTTTAAGAGAGGCAGATTATAAAATCAGTAACATCTTGTACAAGAAAATAAACCACTAGTATTGTATTCTACAACCTTAATTATGTATATTAATAAAATGTATTTCTAACAGAGTCAATGCAAAAAAAGAAGAGTTTTTGACACAAAATATGCTATTAAGAAGCCACAGTAAGATAGGAACATCGATGCTTGTAGCACTGCCAAAACACTGAGAAACAGTTTTAGTCTCATAGAGTTTATATTTTATAGTGGGATATTTATAGTACTACAAGAATTATATATAACATTATAGTGTTCATAAGCAGAGAAATAGCAATCTGCTTTTTAGAGGGTTTCAGATACCCTAAATACTTTTTATATAATCAGTAGTCTAGACAGATTCCATTTCACACAACTAGAAGTCTACCAATCTGCTGGAAAACTGCTGTGTTTTTTTCCTTTGGAATGGGATTCACTCAGCCTCAATCACACCAAACACAGGAAAAAATGTGCAGGTAGTCAATTACTAGGAAAAAAAGGTTTTAAACCAATTTGTTGCTTCAGTATGTTTCACATCTAGGGTAAAGACAGATTTAGCCACTTGGACAAAAATATGGGAATTCCAATTAACTAAAAACTGCATTGAATTCACAACTAAATAAAGATTATGTCATCAACGCTGACCTGCCTTAGATCTGAGATGTTTTATTCATGGTTTAAAGAAAAAGACTAACTGAAAAGTCATAATATAATGATTTCTTGTGCTAGAATTACATAGGAATAGATCTTTTTCAACTTAGTAGAAAAGTCTGTTAATTCTTCTTTATGAAAAACCTGCAATTATACTCAAGTAATTATTCATAGAGGGAAGTCCAGATGTGAAGTATAAGAGCCAAAGTATGGGATCTATCAATCCAGGTCCTGTGCTAGTCTGAGTGGAATCCCTTCAGAGGGTTACACAAAAACTTGGCAGTGACTAAGTCATCTGGGTGCTCCAGTTTTACTGACCAAATCTGAAGAGGTCCCAGCCTACAAAGTATGCTGAGCATCTGCCTTCTGGATGCAGATCGTTTTGAAAACTCAGGCTGGGTCTTCCCACAGGAATTTTAAAAAATCTTTCTTCTAAAAAGGTTTCAGTTGTGCTAGACCTAGCTACAACAAGTATAATATTCCATATAATGATTTATGGAGGTTTTTCTTCTAGTTGTTGCTTCAGGCTCTCTCTCTGATGTATAGTCTCCCTCTGTGAGCTACCACACACATGCCCCAGATAAACTTAATTTTTAGATCATGTTCAGTTCAGAAAGTGGCTCAAATCAAAGTGCTACTAAAGCATCTACACAAATGTGTTCCAAGTTTGCTGTTCTCTTTCAGTATATTTTTTTATACTCCTTTTGACTGGAAAGTTCCTGCTTTTCTGTTTATGCTGTTGGCAATTCTGCTTTGTTTCCTTCTGCAGCTCAAACAGAATTTTCCTAGCTTTAGCAGGGTTGTTCAAATAATCACATGTATTTCCTGGTGCTATCTGGCCAGATTTCTACAACATGGCTGAGCTTACTTCTCTTTGACATTAAACCTAAATTGTCCTCCACCCCATAAAATTAGAAGATGGAAACCTTAGTACAGTGTGCCCCATATCACTAATTTTGTGCAATTTCTTAAGGGAATAACTATAAACAACTGTATATTGAAGAGTTATATTTCAGTAATGGGTCATTGTGCATTTTGTGTAAATATCCTTAGATGCAGATGAAACTCACCTCGAGGAGCCAGTACATGGGCTTTTGTAGTATGGACAATGGGTTTCTACACTGTACACACATAGCATGCTCCCTCCCAGCTGCTCCCTCCCAGCCCAGAGGTGAATTTTATTTGTACATCTCTCCTGGAATGCAAAAGCCTGCTTTCCTGAGCTTATGTCCTAGGCACACAAATGAAAAGCATTTCAAACCATAATAATGCAATACTGAACTCACAAAACTGCATACTTTTATTTGCTTGGTCCTATGTTCAAGGCATTGTTTAATTGATTACATAAGCAAAGTTATAATATTGCTGAAGTAGTTACAAAATTCATGTATTACTATAATATATAATAACAATAATATGACTATTGTAGATCTCTTAGTTCCTGATATTTAGGAAATCAGCTAGAATTTAATTCAAGAGTCTATCCATCTATCTAAATCAAAATGAAACACCAAAAGGCCAAATATGAAAAAAACACTCAACAGCTTGATACAAGCAGTTCTTGACTCTTGGAATAAATATTCTCCAAGACCTCTATCTCCTATGAATCAAACACCTAATTTTACCAGGAAGTGCAGAGGTTAAAAAGAAACTAAATATTATTGCTCTCCAAACCCAGAGGGTTGGAAACTAAATGCTTGTGTTTTAATAACTACTAGTTTTGGTATAATATGAGATATTTATTACCACTTGCAAAACATGGCTTCCCAAGAGCCAAAATATTTCTGAGGTGAGAGACATTCATGTACTAACAGGACAAGCCAGCACAGAACTTTATCTAGGCAGAAACTTATATCAATTTTTATGTCAGATTAGGAGAATATTAACCTTAACTGAAAAAAATACATATGCTCATGACGGTGTTTAGGTTATTTTTTCCTCCAAAGTGCTTCTATTAGGAGACACATTTTTCCAAGGAAATTACTAGTAGGTGATCAAGTGAATGCACTCTCAGAGGGGTTTTGGACCCATTCTAAGATAAGACAGAAATTAACAACTGCTTCGTAGAGAGGGTTGTTGTACTTTGTAGTTCTCAATTCCTTCCTCTATTTTTGTGTGTGTGCATCTGTGTGTGTGTGTGAGAGAGAGAGAGAGAGAGAGAGAGATAGAAAGTGAAGAGTTATGTGAGAACTAGAAAACTATATATTAGGGCTTTAAAAATTTTAGGAGACTAAATTTTCATAATAACAGATTACTTAAATATGACCTGTTGCTACACTCTCCATGGTTTATTGCTTGGTTAACTTGGTAATTGCAAATGTACAGACTTATTTCAAATACCACAAACTGAAGAAAATAACAAATGTCTTACCAATATTTTACCTGGTGGTATGAGACAAAACTTAAAAAATAATGTAACTCCAGTCAATATAAAGCACTGCTGGTAAGAAAAGAAAGAGAATTATCCAAGTTTGGATACAAAATAACTGAAAATTTCTCAAGATGAAGGGTCATGTGCTATTGCAAAACAGTTGTATAATATGCTGGACATAGATTAAGATAGCATCACCAAGTAGAATTGAGGGATGATTTGTGGTTTGAATAAATGGCTTAAAACTCCATGAAATTTCCATACATTTCTGTGCAGATTTTGCAGAAGGGAGGGCTGGTGTCAGTTATTGTATCTTCATTACCATGTTTCCATTTATATGGTGATGTGGCTGTATTGAAAGAATGACAGTGCTTATTTACTTGATGGTGAGCTGCTTTTCCTCTTGCTTAAATAATTTCTTACAAATGACTGGCAAATACTGGGTTTTTTCATTGGCTAGATTATCCAGTTAAGTCTTTTTTAAACCAAACATGAATTTACAAGTCCCCTTTTTCTTCTGTAGCTACATGAATTTACAAGTCCCCTTTTTCTGAGAATAATGTTAGCTCTTGCTGTCTAGCTTTTACTGTCCTTGTTAATAATTAGTTTCATTTGATATTTCACTTAATCTTTTGTCATTATTAACTTTTCTATCATATAGCTAACACATGCTGCACATTCTTCAAAATAAGAGGTGAAGTCCTTATCAGGAATGGTTTGCACACACAGGTAAAATTAGTGCAAGGAACTAAAATATTTTTTAATCCTATTAAATATAAAAGCATGTACTTATTAATAAAACAAGTAATGCAGACAAGATAAAGGAACTCCATCTTCAAAAGAACTGTCTTAAAATCCCACAGATGTTGTCCTAGTCTAGCATTATAGTTGAAAAGGGTAATACCAAGCAAGAATTGGACTGTCATGTGACCAAGACTAGGTTCTTTAGGAGGATCAAAAAAAAAAATGAGTGAGATGACATTTCCCTGGAAGACTCCAGTGTAGGGTGAGAAAGGGGAATAGACTATGGTGTAAAGTTTGGCGGAAAGACAAACTTGTCTGAAATGGAATGGAAATACTATTTATGGATCAAAGAACGATTCAGACAGTGACACTGTCCTCAATCTTTGATCCTGCACTGCAATAAATACTCACCAAGATACCTTCACCCCTTGACAAATGAGTGCCAAAGAAGGAAAGGAGCCATGACAAGCAGACCATTCTCTGGGCCTGGCCATCCAGACAGATTTGAACTCAGTGAGAAGTGCCCCTGTCCAAGCAAGCCATGGGCTGACAGCTTCTGCAGGACAGTACCTCAGTAAAGAGTAACATTCATGCTTTATCCCAGTCCAGCATTTTCCAATGGCTTCCTCAACTGCTACAAACTTTCTGAACCTCCTTATTTTCACCCTTATTTATTTGATATTTGCCATCTTGTCTCCTCTCTGTTTCTCTCAGGGGGTCTGGGCTAGATCTTCAGCTGCATCATGTCTGTACTTCTCTTCACCTGGCCTAACCCTGCACACTAGAAAGATGCTCCCAGATGAAAACATTCAGAAATTTCACATGCCCCAGCACACAATAGGCAAGACAAGACTGTCCAAAAACACATTTTCACTGAAGAATATATCTAGCATACATATATATTGGCAAACAAAGAAAATCATGCTTTATGTCAAAATCTGCCATTCAGTGCAATTCAATTCATAAAATCTAGGAGGTACTTATTGCAGTGACAGGAAACACATATAGGAAATGAGACTTCAGTTCTTTATCCATATAAAGAGATTTTCATTTTGAGGGAAGAAGCATTTTTGTAAGATTGCAGGCTCTGCTTTGTTTGGCTTCCCGGATGCACATTTGTCTTCCAGGCGCCTTAAAATCTTTCTCAAAATGCACCCAGAGCTGGTAGTCTTGACATCTCCCAGAGGGTATCCATATCTATGCCTACAGGATCATCCAGTGAACATGCACATTCACAGTATTAATGTTCAGGAATGATAATTAATTTTTCACTAAACTGTCATCACTTCTCTCTATACTTTATCACAGCTAGACTTTCCACTCTTGTTTTTGCAGTTTCAGCAAAGGTCAAATAGAAATATTTCTGAGAGCAGAAGGGGATACATAAGGAATAACTAAAGCAATGGTGAGACAAAATATATATTTTGTAAAATTGTCTGGCTATTCTCATTTAACATCTATGATTTTCTGAGCCCAGTGCTTCAAGGATTGGTTCACCCATAGTAGCATAAGCTTTAAATGCTTTCAAAATTCTTCCTCATATTTTGGTAAGTGCTGAGGCAATCTGCATGTTGTGTATTGCAAACTATAAATTACATAAATCAAAGCTGACAATCTAAAAACTATCACTGAAGCACTTAAAATCCATAATGGTCTAATTTAGATGCCTCAATATATCCCCTTCCAGATTTTGCTGAAAGTCTTCTCTATCATTCTGTGGCTCTGGTTTGAAAAGCCAATGCATTATCACTGATGGGATGTGATTATTGTTGTTAAGAATGTATCAGCATCTATTAGGGCAGACACTGTGTATCAGTCCATGCTCATCAAATTGTCCATTATCAAATGATTCAGACTTTCCAATTATGTTTGAGTTTGCAATATCATGTGCTAACCCCTATGACATTTCTTTAGAACTTACTTGGTCTCTGAAAAATGAAAAGCCTGAACAGTCATGTTGAGAAAAAGATAAAGAAGTTATGCACAAAATTGTGTGTCAGAAAAAGTAAAATGCTGTCCCCTAACAAAAAGGATCCTTTTTGAGATGTCTCATCTTTATTTGCAGATGCAGCAGGTAGCTGAAATGGGTTATCCTCTGGAATCTCTTCATTTTCTGTCAGCCACCACTAATGGTCTATCAGCTACAATTCGACAAATTACCACGAGAATTAGTACTGTTGAGAGATATATCTTGTTTGATTTAGGCAGTCAGAGTACTCTTCTGTTCTGTCCTCTGCCCTCTCATCCCATCCTGTGGACAGAAGCACAAAGACTTGCTATACCTGAAACATATTTGCCTTCAGAAGAACAAGACTTTGAGAATTGAAAGACCCTGATGTGAGTATGTGTTAATTGAATTTGACAGAAAAGGAAGAGATTAGGTCAGTGGAGTAAATGAGAATTACTTTGAAAAGGAGATATCTGCAGAAACAGGGCAGCTAGCACTAATGCAATCTTAAGAAAGAGCCAGTTGAGGTGATTTGTATGAACTGAGACACAGTGAATTTACTGCGGATTGCCATGGAATAAGAAAATTCTGTTGGCATAAATCAAAAATGAGCTGCAGATACAGGTATGAACATGTGACGTATTGTTAATCCTTCTCCTGATAATACCCTGTAGTTCAGGGTTAATGACGTTATGCAGTAGTAGTTCAGATTCCTCTAAAGATCCTGATGTGCGAGCTATCCATTTCCAGGGGAGTGGTCTCAACGTATAAAGCTGAGTCTTTGGAAGATCATGGCCTCTGAGAATAACATGTCTGAACATCCAAGTTTTACTTAAACATATGAAAATATTTTTAAAAAACATCATAAATTCTGTGATGCATGAACATATCATTTTGAAACATTATGAAGAAACTTATTTAATAACAATGACCATGCTACGTGATTTTCCTTCCTGGACCCTGCAAGCAGTCCATAAGAAAGTTTATTTCAGGTCACAATTCCCATATGAAAATTGGATTAGAACTGAACACTGCTGAGCTGGATTATTATATACCATTACTAGATGGCAGCAATTTGAAGATCAACTTCTATTTCAGGCTTGCTGAAAATGAAGGCATGTCTGTAATCAAAAATTTCTTTGAATATTTATACTGTATGTCCTTTGCATGGATCTGTTTTTCAAAGCAATCCATCAGATTTAGTCTAAATTTATATTTCAGTATTATTTTACTTAAATATGGGAATTCTACTTTAAGCTTGTTTTGTCCTTCTCCCCAGACAAAATTAATACTGTTTTATATGTTCTTTGAATGAGACATTTGGTTTTGCTGTCTGGGCAAGTTAAGTTGTAAAGTGTCTTTGTTTTGAAGTAAAATTAGTTGAATCTGTGGATTAGTTAATTCATGGGATAAATGTCCAAATATTTCAAACCAGTTCCAGATGAGAACTCTGGGTATTGACACCATTAGGGGATTTCTGATCTTTTTCCAGGTGGATTCTCTGTTGTGCTACAACACAGCCAAGTTTGCACATAAATTTAATATAGAACCATCAAGCTTCAAATGATTTTATTTTGAATGTAAAATAAGTGGTCAGGTCTACGTGTCATTTTACTGTACTCTTCTAAAAGAAAATTACTTTTCATTGAACAGGATGAAGTTCAGAACATACTGTTTTGGTGTACTGTTCTGTGATGTGGTAACCTCACAATAGCTCCCTATTACTTTCAAAATGTTAACAATTATGATGGTGCAGTAATATCATGACTTCTTATCCTTAGAATACTATTTTATTTTTATACCTTAGAGGGGATGGATCTGCTCCACCATATCTTTAAAAGACATAAACTAAGTTCTTGTAATAATATGCCATGGAATCAGCTGGATACTATTTGACACTACTGCAAATTTTGTAAAACTGCATTGAGATTGGTACTGTAGTAGAGAAGAATATTCGAGAACACTACACTTAGAGAATCACACATAACAGAAAAAACTAGAATAAAAAATATGTAATTCCCCATAAATCCACCAGATTAAACAGATAAAGAATTAGCATACAAAGAAATGTAAGACCAAAAAGACTTATCTCCCTCCTTTCAATTAATATGAGAGGGATAACTTTTGTCTATATTATCTTATCTCACCCTAAATTACAAGCCCATTTCAGAACAAATGTGATTGGATCTGTTCAAAAAGAAACAGCCTCCTGCTTTTTTATTTGAAGAAACTACCAACAAACTCAAAAAAATAAATGTGATTCTACTGGAAAATAAATTGTGTCACTACCATCCTGAGTACCTCAGTGCTTCAAAGTTTCTCTATAGCAAAATATTTTCATATTAAAAAAAATCAGAAGGCAAATTTTCAGATTTTCTGGAAGAAAAAAAATGTTTTGCCAAGCCTCTACTATTTCAAACCTCCTTGAAATTTTCTTTATAAAGGTCAATAGGGTCTCAGGTGTTTCTCTAGACCTATTGCAATAACTATTCCATTCTCACTTATTATGAACAGTGAATTTTTTGCTATTTTGACTTTAGAAGAAGTTTAAATTCTATTTAAAATAAGCATAAATTAGCAAGTAGCATAGGTTCCACTGGTATCAGAAGGGCAGAGTAAGACTCTCAGTACCAAGCAATAGCAATACAGAACAGGACGTGGTGAAATGTCCTTGTGATTTATTAGTGCAGAACATACTTCACAGATAAAAACACTACAAGTTCTGAGCAATGCTGGCCAAGTTTCAAACAGTGAAGGCCAGCTTGAGCAGCAGCTGAGATTATTTTTGTGTTTGTTTATATGGTCTTAAAATTCAGACAATCTGGGGCTCTCCAGTTGTGTAATATTTAAGCTACAGTGTAAGTCCATGCTTTGATTTTTCATTGCCACCACATCTTTCTGTTAGTGAACTCCAGATAATCTTATTACAGATTGTTTTATAATACCTATAATACATTTTAAAGATTATCTATTTCTTATTACAGACTATTTTCTTATTACAGATTCTTGAATCTTCTCCTTAAACTACAGGCAAATTTTCCCTGTGACAGAGCAAACAATGTGGTTCCCAGCACAAAAGTGCTTTCATGTCTACTTGGGATCTAATGCCAGACTAACATTAAACCAGTAAATTAATACAAAACTGATAGGAAAAGTGACAAGAGGGTCAGCCAGGATACCCATAAAATTGATCAGAGATACTGAAAATTAAGGATAGAATACTGAAAAATCTTATTATTTTACTGTTCAGTAAATTAGTCAAACAGAAGAGCTTCTACATTGCTGTATTATGCCTCAGGAATTCATTTTCTAAAAAATCCCAGACTTTTGTCTCTAGTGTCAACATGCAGCATTCTGCAGCCCTGAGTGCCTCTTCTTCTTCTTAGGATGACAGATTTGAAAGAGCCTCTATAAACCTGAAGTTTGAAAAGGATTCCTATCTATGTCTTCCTCTTTGCAAGTGGAATGCAAAAACAATATGTAGCATTTTGAATAGAAGATACCATTTTGCCATTGATCAGAAATGTTAGGGGGAAATTTACTTAGCTGAGTAGTTTAAAATATTAATACATTAATAGTGTTGAAGCACCTTCTTTCAATCTGCATTGGTTTTCTTCCATTTAAAATATTTCTTTAAAATGTTAGCTATAAAGAAGGAAGAAGATAAATGTGGTCAATGAAAATTTACACACTCTGTGCCTACCCCAAAAATAGCTGAGATTTTTTAGTTCAGTCACACTCTTGCAAATTCAAAATATGCATACAGTTCCATACCTAATCTGCAAGTACGTTGACCAAGGCCATGTGCTCCTAATACATAATCATATTTAGAAGTCACTACTTGATATTGGTGTATTTCTTTACTCCAGAGATAACTGACTCATTAGTTGCAATTTCCTCACTGCTCAAAAGAGTCTGAATACTTTATATATAAGGAGCTTGCTAAGTTCCTTCAAGAGTTTGTATGACCTGATTGCCCAAAATAGGAGGGTGAGCTGAGTCAGTGATGCAGGAAATCTTTCTCAGTTCAATGTCTCTAAGTGTTTAAGCTCTGTGACCTTCATAAGACTTTCAGAAAAGCTTAAAATTATATGCCCTTTGAGGCTTTGCTGTATAAGAGCTATAAGGGTTGCATAATGGTTTCTTTGCCAAGTGGCATCTCAGAACTATTATATTAATAATGGGTAGTGTGCTTTGCAAGACTGATACATTTATCTGAAGAACATCTCAAGATAGCTAGCAAATTAATGGTTATATTATTATTAATATTTATTTTAAAGGGGTAGCACAGGATATAAGTAAAATGGGGAATTAATGGATTCCTTGGGCAGGGAGGCACAGTGTAACCATGGCTCCTGTGGTTTCCAGCAGATACCAGATCTCTTGGCACCCCTGATGAGGGTTGAAATCAGACCATAGCTTACCATTAGTTTTATATTTTCAAGATTTCTCTTATATGAGAAGCATTTTAATTCATGAGTCTTTTTTTAAATTTTTTTTTTAAAAATTAAAAATCTGCTATTGAAAAGGAGAAGGACCAAAAAAGTCCAAGAACAACCTAGCAATCAGTGCCAGGTCACTGGCCTGCCTCCTTACACCTTGCAGGCCAGGGGTCCCATGGCATCTAATGCTTTCTTTCAGAGGAGGAGGTGTACAGAACCACCTCTTTTATAAAAACAGGTTTTTTAACCTCTTTGTGAAATTTCAAGCACAAGACAAGCTCAAAGCAACTCAGCACATCTGAGCAGCTTTCAGGTGCCCTATCAATGTTTTATGTATGATAAAGGCATGTAATTAATGAGAAAGCCAAATTATTAATTCACACCACCCCAGCTGCCAGTGCTCTGTCTTCTCAGAGGCATTTTTTTCTGATGCCACGCTGTGGTGTATCACCCCAGATACTTTGGCCAGGACTGCAGCCCCTGGCATTTGTTTAAAATAAGCCTGATGAGTTGATAGGTGTTGCTGATGCATGACAACTACTGAGAAGCTCACAGATTCTATCTGTTAACATGTATTTTTACACGTATTTCTTCCTGAGTATAACCAAAATGAAGAAGTGTAGGGGACCTTCCTTTCAATTTTCTTTATTAATGCTTAGTAAACAGTACAGATCACATAAATTCTTAAAAATGCTGTCATTCTTCTAATAAAAACCAATGGGAAAATCAATGTCAATCACAGAATCACAGAATGGTTTGATTTGGAATCACCATTAAAGATCACCTAGTTCCAACACCCCCTGCAATGGCCAATGTATCACATAATTCCAAATCTGCATAACCAATTGTTTAAATATTTACTTTTACAAAAAAACTATAATTTATTAAGTGCTCTGTGGTAGGTGTTCACATTAACAAGGTCTGAGAAAGGATAATAATAATCAAGAAGGAGGTAAATAAGGACAGTTAGGAGAGTCAGACATCGAGGGATACTACTGGGCTGCAGAGGAATATCTGTGATAATGATGAGCAGCAGACAACATCAGCAAGAACATATTCCAATATGCAAAGGACGCAAGTTTTGGAGTATTGAAGTCAGACAGAAATGGACAGAAAGTGTTGGGAAGAGCAGCCAAACATTAGTGACAGAGTTATTTAGGAAGAATATTAAGTTCAGACAGAGAAAGCAGGAAAAGAAAATATTGTTCTCAATTTCCAAATTAGGCAAATTTCAGAAAATGAAAAGGTGCAACCTTTTCATATATATTTGTGTGTGATTGCATACATCTGCTATGATGTAATAATTTTAGAATTAATTATGATATAGTAATATTAATTACGATGTAATAATTTAAGAAGCAAACTCTGGAAAAACTCAAAGATCATGCTCTCTCAAAATACTGCCTAATACAAATTACTTCAGATATTTGCTTTCAAAACAAAGAAGGAAAATAGAATGAGAAAAATCTCATCCTTTCCTTATACAAGGCTTGACCAAGAACATCTCCAGGAGAATCCATGGAATCACATTCATGCAAAACTGACAGTATCATGTTCTGAATCTTTGACTGTAATGATGTTATGAGGATTATTTCAGTTCAGTGTGAAATTGTTCAGTGATGATTTCAGTGCTGCACTCTAGAAGGCTATCAGGGTAAGTGATATATATATATATATATACAGTAAGTATCCATTTCAGTGAAACAGAAGGCAGAGCAGCAACATATTATTCCCAAGTCTAAAGTCAGAAACACCCTTCCCAGAGGAGTAGGGAAAATCTACTTCCTCAACACCAAAAGTTTCTACCATACATCAGATCCCAAATTTGAGCATATATATATATATATAGATAGATAGATAGATAGATGTATATAGATATATATGATGTACACCAAAATTTCAACCTGTGAACCCAGAGGCAAAAGATTGTTTTTCTTTCAAGCAACTTCTTCAAAGCAATTAAATAATAGAAAGATCTGCTGTATTATGAAAATGGAAGAATCTAGGTGTTATGAATACCAAGTATTTTTCTTTTCAAATCAGCCTCTTATATTTCCTATTCTGACATGTGATTGCAGCTGTAATATCTGACAACAAGCCACAGAGGCAGACTAATATGTAAAGGTTAACTTGAATGCAATGCATTCTTTTCTACCGTTGTATGAGCACTTTCCACAACTCGCGTGCTATTCTCTAGCTATCCTGTATATTTGCCCAAATTAATACATGTGTAAAAAGCCCATTACTCCTACTTTATCAGCACATTTCCTTCATCCACACAAACGGATTAAACTGTGGACTAGAAAGTCCCTTTTGTTTTCCCAATACAACTGCAACTAGAAGTCAATGTTTATTAACTAAATAAAACATTAGGACTCTTAATTCACAATTTAAAATCTTCTGAATGAGGCTACCGTTTTGTATTTTTTTTCAAATAGGGAAATAGCTACAGCAAATTGCATGCAAGATGTGCTTCTAATTAAAAAAAAAAAAAAAAAAAAAAAAAAAAAAAAAAAAAAAAAAAAAGGAAGAAAAAAGAATAAAACAAGCCCTCAGAACTCAGTACTCCTAGAGGTCTGTTTTAGAATATTTTTCCCTTGTGATCCTCCAGGTTCATTTAAAAGTTTTCCACTACCTTCATAATGTAAAATTTAAATTGAACTGTGCAAGAGGGGAGAAGGAAATGGAAATTCTGAAGATTGCTTTGACCCCTTGAACCAAAGCATTTTTTAAGAAGCATTTTCCATTTGAGATGAATATAACTAACCAGTCCATGCAATTCATGTCTCCTTTTCCACACTTGGCTCATAAAGGCCATACTCCCTATTTATTTCAGGCAGCTAAGACCACTTTCAGCTTCCCAGATCTCTTTGACCAGCCTGCAGTGTTCAACAAGACAATGGCTGTCCCTGAAAAAGGATTGATGACAACAGACAATCCAAGCCCAGAGAGAAAAGCTTGCCAGGCTCAGAGAGAGCTGCCCACCTTCACATAACAGCAACAACTCAGTAACTCAGGTTTCCTGTTCATTCACTGGCCCCCCAGTTTGTTACACAAACAAGGGGTATTGAACAGCAACAACTCGCTCTGATAACTCTGGATGGCTTTGGTTTTAACTTGATGCCATAAAGACAAAATAACAGACATATTAAAACAGACTGATGTCCAATTACCCAATAGCACTGTTGTTTCCATATCTTAGCAATTAAAAAGGAGACAGCAAAAGTGATGTTTGAAATAAAAGTCAAATTAAGGCCTATTTAGATGCTCAAGAAGGTACAGAATATTAGAAGATCTCAGCAATTTCATTACTCTGGGCTTGAACTCTAAACTGTTTTCTACATTGGTGAATATGACACAGTGGATGAGATCTCTTTACAAAAATAGTTCATTGCAATGAGAAGAGGCACAGATGAAATACTGATAGCTCACTAAAATGGAGAGAGCACCATGAAAGCAAGGAGGCACATATTTTTCACTCAATATGAGGCAAAAACTAGTTGTGAGTTTACTGTATGTAATGTGTATTACTCCAATGCACATTTTCCCTTTTCCACAGTTACTCATAAACAGCCATACATACCACCCAGACATATTTGTTGTGTCAATCTAAAGAGTCTTTAAGAACAATACCTGCAAAAACTACTTCTTCCTTTTATTTACACTATCTCTATTAGATAATTCAAATTTCTGCTATGAAAACAAGGAGTACAATTGGTTGTTATTCAGGAAAAACTCAATTTTTCTCCATATTGCTTCAGTTTTATACCAGCATAGAACTAATGAAAGCAGTTGAAAACCCTTAGCATAAAACTGGCAGTGGAAATATGAATTAACTCTACCCATTAGATTTCTTTATCTGTATGGAAATGATAATGGTTGCTCTGGCATCTCTCAGGGGAAAATGTGGTTGGATTTCATCTATTGAAGGTCTCATTTCCACCTGCTAATCTCTATTCCCGGTAAATACTAATTACAATTATTTAATATTATGATTATTATAATTTAATATAATTTAAAATAATATTTTAAAATAATATAGTTTAATATAATAATTATTAATAGTACTATATAATAACATAAACACTATCTATTCCTATTTTACCTCATCACTGGTGGATACACAACTTTCTGCTGTGCAGCTACATTTAGCTTTGAAGTTGAATACTGTACATGTAAAAACCCCTGAATCCACACCTAATACGCTCTGTTGACTGACACTCTAGATCTGGATACTCAGTTTTCAGGATAATAATATATCTAGAACATGGCAAGCCTGCAGTCAGGTGCAAAAATTGCACTGAGGAAAGTGAATACCACTCAAGCTTCTAAAATAATGTAGAAAGCCATGGAAGAGGCACATCATAGTTTGCACATACAGTATATGAGCTGCATAAATGGAATTTCCACAGAACAAGACCACCTTGTTGTCCACACATTCAAAAACCTAAGACCATCATACCCATCTTAGAAGATTCTAAGCTGGTCTTTAAAGATCTCTTCCTAGGACAAATAGTTGGAGATCATATTTCCTCTGGAAGAAACTGCTGAAAAATGCTGCATTCTTGAAACTAATTATCTAATTATCACCCTCATTTCTGTAGTAGACGAGATTCTTCTGGAAGCAATCTAATCAATATGAATTACATCCACCACACACTGTTTTTATTCTTTCTCACATCACTTTTAAAAAAAAAAAAATAGAGGAAAAAAAATACATTCTGGGGGTAGTGTGCATAAACTTTAGGAGCTACCTCTTGCCCTTGTGAAGTTTAAAGGAAGAAAAAATGCAGTTATTTTCCTTAGTGCCTGTCAAAAACAGGCCAAATACTGATGAAAATTAAGCTGTTATACAAAGAAATACATAACATATGACAGTGAGTAACAACAACTACAGGATTTCTTATATATAAAATGTTAATCATGAAGATCCACAAAATGCTAGGGATTTTTTTAAAAGAATAAATACTCTCAAAAACTTTTATTCAGCATTTAAACACTGCAAAGACAAACAATGCAGTGCAGAGTACTAATTTATACTTTCAGACATGCTGTGCACACTGACATGATTCTGGGTTGCTTCACTTTGCTGACATAATTTCCATGAAAAGAAGCCATAAAAGGAGAAAGAACAGCATGGCTCTTCTAGGGAGAAAAAAATCCTTGTTCTTGGATTTTGCAGAACTAGTTCATTTGGGAGCAAAGCTTGTATTTGTGGATGAGAATGGTAGGAGAGTAATAATCTATAGATATTTATTCATCAGTAATATAATTTTAAAAGAAAAGAGGTGAAGATGAACTTTGGAAAGACAAATACTTCTGACTTTAGAAAGTATTTATTAAAAAATTATATGTATTTTGTAAACATTATTTCCATGGCCTGGTCTAAAGGAAATTCTCTCATTAGAAAAATTAACTTCAGAAGTCTTGATCTAAATTTCGTCTGAGACATGAGACTTCAGAAACATATTTTTCCTATTCATTTGAAGCTCACTTCCAGGAAAATACTGTGTACCATTCTTCCAGTGGATACCTTCCCACTTAATTTTACTGTTAGCACCTGCAATCTGTAGAAATTTAGAAGTCTAAGACGCTGATTCTTCCCACATGTAGAAGAATATTTTTGAAATTAAAATCAGTAGGCTTCCCATTTTCAAAGAACAGCTTTCCAAATAGGAATAAAGAGTGACTTCCCTTCTCCATAATTCATAGCAGTAGCAGACTCCTGTTAGTTTCTGCAAGGGTTGCCTCAGAAAAAAATGTTCTTGCCTGGCCAAGCACTTTTCAGATAGGATGCCTGACTTGCAGCCAAGGAAGATGTCACTTTGGATATCCTGCAAAAACAACAGACAGCCCAACTTAGCAATGCAGCTCATTTGAATAATCAGAGGTCTCTGTCTCTTAAAGAGGAAGATTCATTCTCTATGGCAACAGCAATTCAGAGCCAAATGTTCTACAGAATTTTCCAGTGAGAGAAAACAGAGCAATAAATCATAGGAACATGTGATTTTATGTTACTTAAAGAAACTATAATCCTTGTTCCTAATAAACATCCTCAGAAGTCCTCTGAAGCTGAATAGAATATTCCTATGGAGTTCTAGATCATTGGAGTAATTCTTTGCAGGAAAAAAACAAAACAACATCAGCAACAAACAAACAAAAAAAACAAACAAACAGCAAACCCTTAACTGAAACTCCAAGACAAATGTTTAGCAAAGAGTAAAAAAATCAGCCACTGTTAAAATCCTCTTCAAAATTCTTTTCACTTATAAGCTTTATGGATACTAATAATAAATACATCATTAATATCTTATAAATCATGTTAAAATCCAATTACAGATAACACTTATTTTTGCCATGCAAATTACTAGAAATAAATCCTAGAAGGTGTAGAGATTTATGAGGTTTATTTAAGATGTTGCTGTATTTCTCTCCTTTACTCTTCCCAGAGATCTTTCTGAGGTTATTCCCTTTTTTCCTAAATATGTCGTAAGTTTTTAGAATTAGCCATCTGGAAACTTAAGGGCATTTATTTTCCCCCATCACTGCACTTATGTGTGTTTCAAGTGATAAAATGAATACAGATTTTCTCCTCCTTGATCCTGCTGGACCTGTCAGAATTTTTTAAGAGGTGTATCCAAGGTCTGACTCAAAAGGGCATTGCTGAAATGCTGCCAAAGCCATCATTGCAGCTAAGTGACAATTCAAGTTTATTTACAGAATTTATTAACAGAAGAGAAACTAAGAAACCATTCAAATATATGATTTAAAAAAAAATCAGTCATTCATCAACTGCCTGTCTTTCATTCCTTTCTTTCTTTCATAACCATTACTTTAGTTCTTCTGTCACCATTTATTCTTACGTTGCATAAATCATTAATATATGTAGAAAAAGCAGTCTTGAGAGACTGCTCATGCCTGTAGTTTGTATTATAAGAAAGTATTAACATAAGCCTATTTTTCTATTTTTTTCCTCATATTTTCATGAAAGGAAAATATAAAAAGCTAGTCACTGACACAAAAAATAGTGGCCTGAAAACTCCAGAATAAAACTTATTTATGATAATACTAAAAATTTTCAAATAAGGTTATTTGCAGATTGCATTTCCAGTGTCTTCATCTCGGTTACACTTAGATTCATAGCAACAGTAGATAGCACGCAGAAGTCTTCGCAGGAACCTTGCCAATTTCCTGACATAACCAAACACTAGGAAGACCACATGGGTTAACTTCTTGTGGGAAATCCTATCCATCAGCCTTGGCATCTAAACTAGGGCAAAACCCAGGCACAAGAACTAGGGAGGAAGTAGAAGTGCAAAGTGCCTCTGCCAAGGCTGGAACAGTTGCAGCTCCTCTGCTACTGCCATCCCTCCCTATGACTACTCTCATGATATAAACAAACAGAGAGTGGTAGTATAAATCAATTTAGACAAAGGATATGAGCTAGGAAGGACACCTACATCATTCAGGAGGATAACACTAAAAGAGGCTAACCAGTTGGGAAAGAAATTGTGTATCCCACACAAATAACTTTATAAATAGCCACGTTCACTTAAGGAGTTGGGACTTGATCTTTGATGTTCCTTCCAATTCAGAATAATCTGTGATTCTGTGATTCTGTGGAGATGAAAAAGAAGGGATGTAGGAGATAAATTAGACTATCAGGAAATGTTTCATGAAAATGTGTCTTTGCAACACCTGTTGTTAATTCTCATGGAAATCAAATAATTTCAAGGTATGCTAGTATTTTCAACAAAGAAATCATGTTAAGAGGATGTAGTCCTACAGAAGTTACATGCTCCCAAGTGGCATTTGACTAGCTGCAACCACAGACTTCTCTCACAGAAATTCCCAGTTAGGGTTTTCTGCTGGAGTAGGCCTGTGTCTACATGTGCCCCAGTGAAAGTCATGGTATTTGGGGAGAAACTCTGCATTTCTTGCGTGCAGAAGTTAGAAAGAAATTCTGAAATACTAACTCTGTTTTGTGGGGGGCACTTCCTGGCAGGGCCTGAAAGCAGTAATTTACCTTCTGTGTGTCCACTCTCTGTATCATGCGTGTTTACCTCCCAATTCAGAGACAGGCACCATTTGTTTCATTACCCAGCAAGAGAAATCTCCAAGAAATTATTGTCCTGCTAGTGGTGGAAAAAGATCAATGGTAAGAAGTTTTGTTGCTCTTACTGCAGTTTTACAGAAACAGGAACACTTACTAATGAATGCAAACTTCTTTCCTTTCAAAGTAAGGTAGAATATGAAATATGGAAACAGGTACTTAGCAAGTCCATATTCTTGCAGAGAAAGCCAAATACCACCTGCAAGCCTCAGTGGGGCTTGCAGAATGGTCACAAAGCAGTAAACAATGCCACTTCTACCAGTATTAAACTAGCTACTCATTCCCAGTAACTGCATATTTAACTGCATATTTAACAGCATATTTAATAGTGCTTGGGGAGTACAGAATTCAAACCAGTTCGCCTCTTTCTCTTACTGCCTGGTCTTGTCATGTGTAGCTCTCTGTTGGGCTGCTGCCCAAGGAGTCCTTAGTTAATTGAATATAATTATTCTGCATCCTACTTTCAAATGCTAATGCAGTTTCACCTCTCCTTGTAACATAATACAGATGAAAGCCCCAACTGTTGTCTGGTACATGTAATTCTTTCCTCTTCAATAGATTCACCTCCATAATAAAGCAGCAGTTTGCTTGGTGTTGTTGATCTTTAAGTATAATGTACAATGATGACTAAATTAGTAATGAAAGGTAGTTAAAAGTAGTAAAACCCAGATAGTTCTTCACTGAAAGAAGAATTTTATAAGCATTCAGCACTAGTATTTCTGTCATTACTCATTAATAAATTAGCAAGGCAGTCAATTAACATGTTCATCTTCACCTGAGATTGACAACCTGTAGAAAGCAGGGAGGACACAGAGGATGCTTTTTCACTGAGAGAGAGTCCTCAAATATCAATAAACGTCTGTCAGGGCTGAGAGAGCTCTTAATCAGTTTGGAACATCTAGATGGCCAGTTAGTGTTGCATTGCCTCCAAAGTGATCTTCTGTGTCATTTTAAAAGAGGCAGGGCTTGGGGTTTTGTTTTAGTACTGGTACGTCAGTTATTTTGGTTTTCTTTTCTCTTTTCTCTTTTCT
>NC_031799.1:57100209-57120320 GCF_001522545.3 Parus major | reverse complement strand
TTTCTTTTCTTTTCTTTTCTTTTCTTTTCTTTTCTTTTCTTTTCTTTTCTTTTCTTTTCTTTTCTTTTCTTTTCTTTTCTTTTCTTTTCTTTCCACACTTTCAGACAGGTTTCAACTTACAAACTTTATTTTTTTTTTTTCAAGATTATGCCATAAGATTATGCCCCTACATATAAATTAATAGATTTGGGCAGAAAATGTTCTATGTTCTTTTATATTTATTTTCTTTATTCTGGTGTATAACATATTGAGGTTTCAAGGGAAAAATATTCTAATTTGAGATTTTCAATCAAAATCTCACATTTTTTCTTTTTTTTTTTGTGGAGCACGTTTTCAGCAGTGCTCCTATAGATCCTTGAAAGGCTTCTTTTGAAGAAGAGTTCTTTCAAAATACATTTGGAAATGGAAAAAGTAAGTTTTCAAGAATGTTACTCTGAAGATGCTCTTCAAAAAGCTTTAAATAAATTTTTGATAAAATGTGTGATGCTTAAAAAGAAAATGAATATGTTGTTATTCAGTGCAAAAAATACTTGAATTAAAATATTCTGAGCAGTTCTGCCAATAAAGAAATCCTTGTGACAGTGTGCTGTGAACAGCACTGGGGAAGATGTTTACTTAAAAATGTGTTTTCAGGCAATTCCTGACACTAATAGAAATTGGAGAGCTCTTGTCAAATGTACCTAATTCAAGATTTTGGGGAATACCTAGGAAAGGCTTCTGCCAACTTAGAAATGCCTAAATGCATTAAACCCACTTTCATTCCTCTTTCTTAGTCATTTTGACATCTAGGCTCCTAGAATATGTAGATATTAAAATGTTTCAGCACTGGGTCAATATATCTCAGATAATATGTTTAATTTTATCATGGAATACTGTTTTATCACAGCCTACTGTTTTAACTGTCTCACTACTCAGTATAGAAAAATGTCAGCATATGCTGCCAGTGGCCTTGCAAGTGATGTAGTCCCAGGACAATGTGCTTGGCCTACTCCTGTCAGCCAGGATTTTTTAATTATGCGATCGTCCACTCCAAAAGTGTTACCTGAGTGTGGAGTTTTCAGCATTTACCTAACAAAATTCTTCTTTCATTTTGGTTTTCCAGTGTACAACAGATTGTTTCAGTTGGGTAAAAGTATGGCAGAAGGAGTCAAGGTGTCAATCCCCTGAGTACAGGCTTAGCACATGCTTGACCTCACAGCAGCTGGCCCAGTGGGCTTTGCCAGAAATCTGAGGAAGGGCAGATGAAATTGTTCTTACAGGATAATTCCAGATATACAGCAGTTTAGTGAAATAACAGTAGTACTTCTGGGTTAATGTTCAGATCTTTCACTTTACACAATTAAAAAGAAATAGCAAGGTTAATTTTTGTTCTGATAATCTCCAGCTGCAGGGTGGAAATTCAACTCCCACCACCAATTTTATCTCATGTGTCTTGTAAGTCTCTTTAATAAGGACCAAAAAATATATTTCTGCACATCTGCATTGGATTCTGTGACAAAATAGGAGAAAAAGCTGTGGCTTCTATATAAATGATTATCAGACACTTAATACAAACATTCATAGCATCAGTGAGAGAAGACTAGTTCATAATCTTATTTCTAGTTATTTCATTTGACTATCCTTTCTGGATATCATTACAGGTCTGTAGTATTATCAAAATCTGCTGCTTTATTACTGCACAGACATATAGCCTGCCTTCTAGCCATATTTCTACAGTGGATATCAACCAAAATCATAAGACACTTAAAATAATCTGTATCACTTACAGCCAAGAAGAGGTATTTTCCTTTTTCACTTGCTCATTACACCTAAGTGCTAATTTCTTCTTTTTTGGATTAAGATGGTATTTAATGTGTGTCTCCAAATCCCTCAGCCTGATAAGGAAATATGCTGGATGGTTTCAGACTCATACTGACTAGACAGAACTGCAGGAGAAACCCAAATCCTTTTGTCTTTATTTGAAAGACAAAAGTTTCCTTTGCATCTTTGTCTGCAAAGCACATATAGAAATGTGTGATGGCAGAAATTCAATCCACACCAAAATGAACAACATTTTCTTGAAGAGTTTCTGCCTCATTTGTGGGAAAAAGGTATATGGATTAAACACTATTGACTTATTCAGTCCTGCTATGTTTTTTTTCAGTTTCCTTTTCTGAATGGTGTACTGGCCAAGTAGGGGATTCTTGAGACCATTAATCATAGATTCCTAATGCCCTGAATAAGTTCTGTTTGCTAACAAGTTTATAATACTTCAACCTATTTATGTCTAAGGAATGCTGTCTCACTGAGATCTGTCATTTTGTAGCTCCTTTACCAATCTTATAAGCAGTCTTATGAATATTCCATTAATTGGAACATGTTGCAAAGTGGGGGAAGCAGACAGAAACACTTGGAGTTGCTCATGTTTCCCTGTGTCCTGTTTTGTTTTGATGTGGATAGTCTATTCACTTTCGTGATTTCTTCTGGTTTTAATAGGATTTTTAAAAGTGAATTTCACCTGTAATTTCTTATAATTGAGTCAAAATTTTGGTGAATTCTAATGAGGAATACTAATGAGGGCTGTAATAGCAATAAGCTTACTACTGGTTACTGCCTACCAGAAACTGCTATTACAAAAAGGCTGGTGTTGCACTGCATGTGTGGAAAACAGAACATGAAGAAACACTTTATATACAAAATTATTCATTTTCTAACAAATATCAATAATTAAATTAATCAGCCACCAATGCTTATAGGATGATAACATACATATTCTTTAATAACTTCAGTAATAACAATTCTTAAGATGATTCTAAATTATAATCACAAACATGATATTGTAAGTGCTGATCATTTCCTTGTGGAATTCAATGTTTTGCAATGGAGAACATGTATTCAATGCACTGTTGGCACTCTGTCAGGTGACGCAAACTTGGGATGCCACATAGAGATATGAATCAGTTTTGTGACAAAATTTGAACTACAGCTTGAACAATCAGTTTACACTAACAGGAAGCAAATTTTGATGCAGATGATGAGGACCTTTATAGTCCCTCTGCAGCATTCTTTAACAAAGTTTACAACAGAAATTAATTTAAAACAGCAACCCATGAACTAAAGCTCCTGATGCCTTGTCTCACATTTCTTTCAGTCTCATTAACTTGGTGTGGTAACTGTTATCCAGACAGCTGCACATGCAAATATTGAGAGTAGCTCCTTAATAGCGTGCCATCTTGACTTAGGTGGTGCTTTAATATGGAGCTTGATGGCCATTTGGTGAAAGGGGCTTTAAACTATACCACTGCTGATATCTGAACTGGTAATGGTAATGAAAGAGGGATAAAGCAACTCGAATTTCAACATTGCAAAAAAGATTGCATGTGCAGCTTTTCAGATGCTTGAGCAATTACCCTGCCAAGAAACCACCTTCCACTGTTCTAATGCTGTTCTGCATCGTGACCATTACCATTCTTCTGTCCCTGGAAAGAGACTGCCTTGAAGGAAAGATTCAGATATATTACTTTATGCGATTTATAAATTGCATTCACTTTCACAATTACAAGAATCTTCCATTCATAAACATGTAGAGTTTGTTTGTTATTTTTACCACCTTTACCAGGTGCAGGTTGGAAAGTGGAAAACTTCATCTTGCATGTCTTGCTTTGAATTTTATGAAGTTTATGATTACATTCATGGTTAGACAAAAGGGAGGGATTTTAAATGTTCCCCTGAAGAGAACATTTAAATCCATTATCTGCTTCACGACAGGAACAAGCATGCATCACACACTGAAGATAACACTTCTCTTTGCTGTTTTGGAAAAAAATTTAGTAGTATAGATTCTATAAATTTCCTAAGCAGCAGATTCCATTGCTTTACTAAGCTGTTACTAAGATGTGTCCAATACCTAGCCTCAGCCTGTTTTCTTAATTTTAATAATCTTTTGTCCTATCCTAATAGATTGCTTACCCATTCTAACTTAGACAAGCTGTAATTTTTCAGCTTCCTTGGTTTTGCTGTCCTTATCTAGATGCAGGATGACCCACTTTTTCTTGAAATGCAGATTGTATTTAAGATGCCACTCCAGCAGCATAGAGTAGAATAGCTCATACTTGGATCTACAAAGTAAACTCTGACCACTCTATTCTTGGAGCATGCACAAGACAGAGGAAATTTCTGGAATATTATACACCAAAAATCACTACAGGTCTCTACTGTGATTCTGCCAACAATATTTTTTTCCCAAGGATCTAAAAATTGGCAACATCTAGGAGTAGAAAAAATATATTTCTGATATGAAGACCAAATCCATTTCGAAAAGAAAGTTCCAGTGTCCAGCACACAGGAAGATTCAAGTACTAGGTCTTAACATTTCCAAATTCCTCTCTTTGAAGGACCTATTTTGATTGCCATTCTCTCATGTCCAGTTTCTCCTCAGGTAACCAGCTTGCAGCAGAGACCTGACCAGAAAATAACAATCCAAAACACTGAGGTCTTCTAGATCTGACAGAACTCAAATTAGACAATGGGAAGACATTAGAAAATTTTGCCACAGACCATTCAAAATTAGATTTGTTTACTTAAATAAAAAAAAAAAAACCCACTAACTTTTTTTTGGTCCTGATAGGTATGCAGGAAAGAAAAAAATCTGTCAAGCAAATCAACAAGCAGACATAGAAAAAATAAGACAGACTATATCTTGGCTTTAATTAAAGAGTTTCCTCTGAATTTCTATAAGACAGTGGAAGACTGAGCCAGCAATTTATTTTGGATAATTAAATCTGTTTCTTTCCTTCACATTTCATTATAGCAAAGAATATTTATGCCAACGTTTTTCAGAAAATGTAATGCATTTGGAAATAGTTGAATAAATGTCTCTCAGTAATGATAGACTAGAAGTCCAAATCTGTAGTATGAAAATTTATTGAAGGATGAAAATGTTAAGCAGAAAAGAAAAGAGATTATTGGCATACTGGAATGCTGGTAACACTGGGCAGCAAAAACTAAGCTGAGGTAGTCAATCGTGTTTAAGAAAACTGTTCCTGATCAAAATAATCAGGACACAGGTAATTTCAATAGAGCACTTGAAGCAAAAACAGAGAGACCCTGGTGTTAAGACTCCTAGGAATTTCTATTGACAGCTCTGGGTACTGACTCATGCTGGGTGAGCATAAAATATTTCAAAATAAAAGCATTACTATGTGTGGTTTAAAATTTCAAGTCTGTAGTAGTTACTTACTTTTACAAAAACTAGCACTTGCAGAGTGACTATACAGAGCACTACTATCTTACCCAAAGTGTTTATCTTTTTTACATTTAAAGAGTAAATGTTTAATACTTGTCAATAAGTATTCTTATCTTCCTACACCTCCTACTATTTTTTTATATAAATTTTCATAAATCATAAATTTTCATTTTTTAAATATCTATGGTCCAAAATCAAAAGTTATTCAAAGCTGGTCTGGAATTTTGCAGTTTCTTGAAACTATAGCTTAAATTAAACATACACATACTTTTCACATATGGGGGTGAGTATGGAGGAGGTTAGGCATGAAAACTTGAAAGCAAGTTCTTCTTCCTTTGATCATTGTGTAATGGAGAGCAGATTCACCAGCTTCATAGGGAATTTACTGCAGAACACTGCTTATAGCATTTTGTCTGGCTTACCTACCCTTCTCATGATGACAGTTCCTACAGTGCCTTGGAACCTGCATAATACAGCTGTTCTTTCAGTGAAGAAGCTGATTGAGGCAGTGTGTTACTGGATCAAGGAAGAAACACAAAGTAAAAAAATAGGCAACAGGCTCCAGCTTCTGGAGACAGGAAAAAAAATTGCTGGAAAAGATGGGGAATTTTTCCTCACTTTAGGAAATAAGATAGTGCTCTTCCAAAGAAGAGCATCAACCACTGGCACAGTAGATTTGCCATTTTTTAGATGCTGGAGGGTGACAAAGGGCAGTAAAATTCTAGTGTCAGCTAGAGAGTCCCCAGCATATGTTTAAATTTTTTATAAATAATCTAATATGGGGTATTTGTTTGGGTGTTTGTTGAGGGGGAAGATTCTTCTCAAAACCCCAAACTGTATGGAAGTTCTAAGACTGATTTAAAATCCTTAGGCTTAAAACTTAAGTTGGTTATGAAGTACAAAGAAAGAAAGAGCTGGGTTGTTAGCTCCCAACTGCGAATCCACCATAGCTCATGAGGAAACTCTGTAGAGTCACAACAGTCAGTCAGACCATCCTTCTGAGCAGGACCCCTGCAGTAAAACCTTTGTTTTCATTGCTGCAACAGGTACACCTATCACTTAATAACTCTTCCCAGACACTCCATTTCATAGTAGAAGGTATGATGTCAATCGGAAACGAGGTAAAAGTTTTAGTATCAAAAGGGAATGTGCACAAGAATGATGTGGTACTCACTTTTTTTATTTCCACCTTCTATTGACCTTATTTTTTCAGATCATGAATACAAATGGACATTCTGGATTTCTTTATTGATTTTCCTATTGTCCTCTGAGGACACAAAGGCATAAAGCTATATTGTGCCCAAAACACAAACCAGAACTTTACATCACTGGGAAAGGCACGTGATTTTCCTCTCTTTCAGAGGGAATATAGGTCAGCAAGGTTAGGCAAACTATTTTGTTTTGGCTATGATTCACTGGGAGAAAATCTCTGGAAATGGCATCAACACTTTGTAGTTGTGGTCAGTTTTGTTCAACTTCATTCTGCAGCTAACACTATAGATAGAAAAGATTTTTGGTCCTGGATCCCCATAAACTGAGTGAAGAACTTGACAAGGATTTGTTGCTTTCCTACCCCAGGCTTCATAGTAATTTTTACTGGGCATCTTAAGTGTTCAGCTACAGTTTAACAAAAAGGTTAAAAAATCAAAGGTTATAAAATAGTTTAAATGAAGGTGTTAAATGTATAGGAAGACATATTAGAAACAAATGTTCACACCTTTGTTTAATAGGAGGCTCAAGCACTTTTTTTAGATGTCCATTATGTGGTAGATTTAATGTGAAAACTATTATAAACAAGCCCACATTATCCAATGTGACCATAGAATTCCCTGTTCATGAGATGTCAAATGCCTCATTGGATGTATTTAATTTGGGAAGATACAACAATGACTTTTGGTTGATATTAAACAAAATTAAATACTTGTGCACTTCATGATTCAGACATTTTTATTAACTCAGTCTCTGTGTAACAAAACCTGTGATTCTCTCCCATTTCTGACTTACTTCTTCTTTACACCTCTGCACAGGGAGAAGCCATTAAAGAGACCATCCCTGAAAGTCACATGTCATAAAATAAGTATTATTTTTCTCCTAATTCTTGTTTACAAGAAACATAACACTGCAAGAATTTATGTCAGTGAAAAAAAAGCATGTATTAAAGAAGAAAAATACTAAGGTTGTGTCTCATGAACTTTCTTGGTAGTGTGGTTTCCTGGGGCTTTCTTTGTATAGAGAGCAGTGGCTGAGGTTAGGAAGCTTTTGTACCAAAGCTAACTATGGGGGAAAATGGTATAGCTCATTGCAAAATGATTGAAAACCCTTAAACCATGTACTATCCCATCAGAGAACTTGCTCTAAGACTTAACTAAGTCAGGAAACTTTTGACACTGTAGCTTTGTGTTTGGGAAAGATATCAAAAAATCCATGAAGATTAAATTTTTCATCATTTGACACCACTAAATTGTCTAGAAAATTGTTTAAAAATGGATTTATTGAATCCATGACTAATGCTATGATGGACTTGTCTGGAATGATATAATATTTTACCAACATCAGCCAGTCTAGAGAAAAAATTACATTCTGTCTTCTGAGAAATTTATTATATTCTGACCCTTCCTTTCATTCATTAATGTGGTAGTTTGACATTGATTGATTTTTAGGGAAAGAAGTTAGAAACATTGACATCACAATTCGTCTGACGAAACCACAGGGAGAATTATTTTGGAACTTTATCTGTATATTATTTCAGATGCTCCCTTTCAGGTCAGGAAAAAGTTTGAAAGTTTTTCTAAACAGAAACAAAAAATTATAAATCCCTACAGGACAAAGCAAATCAAACTGTCATGAACCCTATTTTACCTAGATCCAGGCCTACAGCTCTAGGCTTTTATTCTTTGTCATTTCTCAGGACAGGTTCTATTTTTAATTTTTTACCTTTTTTACAAAATAAATTCCACATAAATGCATAAAGACAATTTCTGTATTTCTATACTGTTTTATAGTTAAAGAAAAAATCTTTAGGCTGCTGAGAAAGTAGTATATTTCCTACACTGAGATTGACTGATAGAGATAAAAGATTAATATCTGCTTGCAAATGTTAAAATCATTGTGTCTGTCAATGATGTGCTGGTCAGAACAGAAAAATAGGCTGAGATCTAGTAATTTTTATTTTTTTTTATCTACTACATAGTGCTTTATTTAAATTCAATTTTACTAGAAGTTTTTGTTTATTAGAAAGCTTTTAGTCTAGAATGTATAGCTACATTAAGAGTATTCCAGTATGCAATAAAAATGTGTACTCAGTCTGGGATGATGATATTAGGAAGGAATTCTTCACTGTGAGGTTGGTCAGGCCCTGGCACAGTTGCCCAGAGAAGCTGTCAATGCTCCATCCCTGGAAGTGTCCAAAGCCAGGCTGGACAGGGCTCTGAGTAACCTGATCTAGTCCCTGCCCATGGCATGAGGGCAAGAAATTGACCTTCAGACCCCCCAATCCTAAAAATTCTAAGATATTATGTGCCTGTGTTAGCTCTCTCTCATCTATCTGCCTTACCCACACCACATATATTATTTTTCCTCTTCTTGTTCTTGTCCATTTAGGACATTCTCCTTACTAATTACTATTGCTGAGAGGATTAATGAAAGATAAATGGGTCCTAACAGCTTCTGTAATACACAGCCTGTATTATGGCTTTTATAAAACCGGTTTCAGTAATAAATGCAAAAAGAAAAACCATACAAATATCACCATGACCATTGCCTTATATTTTCCTTACATATATTTGTTAATACAGCCATGACTGTGCAGCAACATCACAGAACAAACGTAAGTTTCAGAAGCTTGTGAATGACAGTGAATGACCCTTTGTCTGTGTAAAGAGTATGCAATTTGGTATATATTGTCTTAAGGATTAGTGAAATTCAAGAGAAATGGTGCTGAAATGTGAAAATGTCTCCACAAAGTGATTGGTCTCTGCTTGTAAATTGCCAACATTCAAAGCTTGCTTTAAAAATATTTCTTTAATTTGATCACTTCTTTTTCTACCTGAATGGGACATAATTTAAAACCTAATTTTTGATGATCTGCTGAAAAAAGAAAAAACATTCATGCCTAGCTAGTTCATCAATATGTCAGATAGACAGCCTGAAGCACCTACAATAAGGTTAACTGAAATGTGTTCCTAGGAGCATTAGGACAGGGTGGAACCTTCATAAAAGTAATAAAGGACTATTTCCACCATAATACCTTTTCCTAAACTGAAAGGCTTAAAGATCACCTCTAAGGCAGTTATGTCATTTTCCTGCTTCTTTTGGAAAGCCCAAAAGCTTTGATCTGATCTGGTTTCTACTTCATTTACAGCAGGATGATCTATGGAAAAAGAATAGATATAGAAACATATATAGAAATCAGACTGTACAGAAATCAGACTTCCTCTCTGCCTTAATGTAAAATAATGCAAACTTCATACTTTTTTACTTTTTCCATAGATCATCCACATATACCTAATGCATTTAGTTCAGTTTGAGCCAAGAAGTGTCTCTAAGATTCCTAGTGAGGTTTATCATCATGGTCTTGTGCAAGAAAGTCATCTATTGAAAGAAAGTCTTCTATTGTGCAAGGAAGTTTTCTATTGAAAGTCAGTTACTTAACACTTTACACTTATTTTTCTCAGAGTAAAGTCAGATCAGAGTTATTCCACTGAGTGAATGAATTCACTGAGGTCAGCACATTTTCCTTTGCTTTCAATGAATAAACTCAACTATCCTATCACTAGAGACACCTGATTACAAGCAACTCTGCATTTTGAATATCTGCATTTCAAACCAACATTTTGCCATTTTAGTTATTAAGCAAATTCAGTCTTAAACATACAAAATATTTAGCATATCTTGAACCCTCGGAAGCTTCCAAGAGCCTTCTGTCATGCAAAGTCCAGTGCAACATCCAGTGCAAAGGGGAGCTCCCCTAGCTTACAGAACCTGGACCTGCATTCTCCTTGTCCAGGCCCTATTGAATAAAGGGTATCCTTGGAAAGCAATGAGTAAATCAATGACCCCAGATTATGGGTCAAACCTCACTTGGCACATCTCAAATCATACATATAGCTACAGTGACAAATATTAATGCAATAAAATAATGAGCTCATCATGTAGTCCCCATCCCTCACTTCGAGGCAGCCTCACAGACCAGCTGAGGTCCAAGTGCTAAGGATCACATCTGCAGTACACAGAATGAACTGTTCATAACTCCATGCTGTGGAGGTGTCTGCTGCAAGGCAAAGTAGTCTGGGAAAAGACAGTGTGATGTCAAATGTATCTAGAGCCAAAGAGTGGAAACTAAAACTGTCACTTCATGACATGACATGCATGACAGGGGAACCATTGGGATGGGAGTTATGGTGAGGGGTTGCCAAAATGCAGGCAACATCTATCCCCACCCTGCGCCTGAGGCTATCATGGGTCTCCAGTGCCCAGGACTTCCAACATGCCAAAGACAGCTTTTCCTGTCAATCACAACTGGCTGTGAAGGTGCCTCCTGGTCTGCTTTCAGATACAGGATGAGCAGTGCATCCATTGCCTCCAAAGAGGTCTTATCTGTGGGTTTAGCAGGAAGGTTATTCTCCTGAATAACCTTGATAAGCCCAGACTGAATTACAGAATCACAGAACATGCTGAGTTAAAAGGCATGCACATTGATTATCAAGGCCCCACTCCTGCTCAACCACTTCCCCAGAGTCACACAATTTGCCTAAGAACATTGTCCAAACACCTCTTGAGCTCTGTCAGGCTGGTGCTGTGACAGCTTCCCTGGGGAGCCTGTTCCAGTGCCCAGACAACCTCTGGGTGAAAAACCTTTCCCTGATATCCAACCTAAACCTCCCCTGATACAACTTCAGGCCATTCCCTCACATCCTGTCACTGTCACCACAGAGCAGAGATCAGTGCCTGCCCCTCCTCCTCCCCTCCCAAGGAAGCTGTCACTGCAGTGAGGTCTCCCCTCAGTCTCCTCTTCTCCAGGCTGAACAGACCAAGTGACCTCAGCCACTCCTCACACGGCTTCCCCCCAAGGCCCTTCTCCATCCTCATGGCCCTCCTTGGACACTCCCGAACAGCTCAATGTCTTTTTTGTGTTGTGGCACCCAGAGCTGTCCCCAGCACTCGAGGTGAGGCTGCCCCAGCTCAGAGCAGAGCAGGACAATCCCCTCCCTTGCCCGGCTGTGATGCTGGGCCTGATGCACCCCAGGACACCGGGGCCCTCCTGCCTGCCAGGGCACTGCTGGCTCAGGGTCAACTTGTCATTGACCAGGAAACCCAGGGTCCTTTCCATGGCACTGCTCTCCAGCCTCTCATTCCCCAGTCTGTCTGTGCATCCAGGGCTGCCCCATCCCACTGCAGAATCTGTCACTCTCCCTTGTTGAATTTCATTCAGTTGGTGCCTGCCCAGTCCTCTCATTTGCCAAGGTCTCCTGCAGGTCCTCCCTGCCTTTGAGGGAGTCAAGAGCTTCTCCCAGTTTTGTATCATCTGTGAACTTGCTCAGTACCCTGGCCAGTCCTGTGTCCAAGTCACTTATGGAGATGAAGAGCACAGGGCTGAGGATGGAGCCCTGTGGAACCCTGCCAGTGACAGGTCACCAGGCTGATGTCACCCCATTCACTGTGACCCTTTGTGCCTGACCCCTGAACCAGTTACTCACCCCTTGCATGCTGTCTTTATTCAGCTGAGCACTGAATATTTTATCCAGAAGGGTACTGTGAGAGAGATAGTATCAAAAGCTCTGATGAAATACAGAAAGGTTAACCTCTGCTGGCTTCTCTTGGTCAACTAGGTGGGTTACTTTATCATAAAACAGAATCAGGTTTGATAAGCAGGACTTTCCTCCCATTGACTGTGACCAATAAAGTGGTGTTTGCCTCCTTTGTACCCCTATTTAGAAGGGAAGAAAGTGCTTTTATGTACTTCTGGTGCAGTCTTATCCTCCCCTTCACAGAGCAGGCAATGTCTTGGAGTAATAAGCACTGGCGAGCAGCCTGCAGGACACTGGCCAGTCTGGCGCACTGATAATTTCCTTTGGGTGTTGGTTTGTGCATTTCTGTGAATTAGGAAAGGAAGGTATAATCAAGAAAAAACAGCCCATCTGGTTTATACAGTCTCTAATTAAATCAAATTATTTTGGTGTCTCCCACCTATAGGCAATACGGCAGGAAAAAGCACATAGTTTGTACAAGGAAAACGTGTGACTGAACCAAATTTACAGCCTAGGTTTTGATTACTGCCATTATCTTGTCTGTCTGTGTGGGTGTGTGTATGCATGACAGATCAGATAAATGCATTAATGTATGCATCAGATTAAATCCATCTGTAGCACAAACTGTCTCAGAAAGTTAGTTGTAGGAGGGTCAAGTCTGCAGTAAGCACACACCACTTCGTAAAGGCTTTAAAGATTATATTTGTTTAGTGGCAAGTCAGTGGTGACATCTTAGGTGCTAATGCTGGTCCTGCTGGTTTCCTAGAGACCAAAACTATCATGGAATCATCAGCTCACTTGCACCTTGCATACTCTGAAGTGTTTTAGGTTCCCTGTGATAAGACAAATTCATACAAATGGGCTTGTATATTTCCATTCTATAATCTCAGTCCTTTTTGAAATTAGGGAAACAAGTGTAAAATATTAAAAAATTATCTATGGTTTCCATAATATAGCAGCAGTTAAGTATGAGCATAAATCTACTGTAGATATATTTTTCTAACCTGAAAATTAAGTACAGGTTTCTGAATTGACATTTGCTGTCATAATATCTCTACAAAATTGGATGTTTCAGATGCTCCATGTATTAGTCAGTTAAAAAATGAAAATTGTCTTACATCATGCAGAATTCCATTGGACGGTTCAAAAATAATCTGTGTCAGTTGCAGCATAATGAAGGCATGCAAGAAGGGCCCCAACCAGTCATTTGCTGTCTGCAAACATTGACATTTGAAAAATGCACAACACCAAAGGTTTTATTCCATCAAATATTTAATCCAAGTCTTAACTTTGCATAGAGATATTTACATACATAATATCTACAAACAATCCCTATGTCTACAACTAAGGAAAACAGTGTTCTGTAGCATAAATGTTAGATAAAGGGAATCATTCTGCAGAAGTTACCTTCTGCAGAGAACATTGTTTGATATTCTTTCTGTAACCCATTATTAAGAAATTTGAAAGTCAATCAGTCTTTGCCCAGTGCATATCATAGAATCACAGCATATCATGGAATCATAGAATAGTTGCTGTTTGAAGGGACCTTAAAAATCGTCACATTCCAGCTGCCTTGTCATGGTCAGGGTCACCTCCCGCTAGATCAGGTAGCTCTGAGACCTGTCCACCCTGGCCTAAAACACTTCCAGAGATGGGGCATCCACAGCTTCTCTGGGGAACATGTTCCCGTGCCTCACCACCTCCACAGTCAAAATCTTTTTCTTAATATCTAATCTAAATCTACACTCCTTCAGTTTTAATCCGTTCCCCCTTGTCTTGTCACTACATGCCTTTGTAGAAAGTCCCTCAAGCTTTGACATCCACAGCAGGATACCATGCCAAAATGCTCAAAACCCTCTGGCTAAGCATTTGTGCAGCATGTCCTGTGTCCTAGGATGTGACTGGGCACTTGTGTGGGGTGGGAAGTGCAAGCACTGGTAGAATGGATATGAATTCTCAGCTGGTAGCTATGCCGTGACTGGAAATTATATGAGAAAGTAGTCTGAGAGATACACAATACCCAAAAATTATGCAAGTCAGTGGATGCTCTTGTGATCTCCTATGAAGCAGAAAACCTGTATACAAAGAGAGGCACTATCCCAACCTAACAATTTTCATGAAAAACAGCAACATTTTAAAATTACAGCAACCATATTGCTGTAATGACCGCACCAAACTCGACTATTAGCCCAAATAAAGTTTCTTGATAATTTTGAGATGTTAAATATTATACTGCTCAACTTTACACTTGATGTGACAGGGAAATATATGAACTAAAATTCTTCCCAACTTCTTTAAAAAGTGCTGTCTATTCTTTCAATTAATTCCCTTGATCTTTTTGAAATAATTTATTACTTTCATTGCCCTATTTTTTGAATGCTCTTCTGATTCATTTGAAAGCCCTGGAGGACAAGAATACAAGCCACAGCTCCCCTGAAGATAATACAAAATAGTGCATAGGTCAACAGAAATTTCTAGCCATCTATCTAAAACAATTCTATAGAGAAGTGTTAATGGGTCCCATGGTGTGAGTTATCCAGATACATACATTTTATTTCTTTGTATTTTGCTAGAATTAATTTTATAGCTCAAGCCTATATTTCTTACAAGAAATTCCCCTTACTCATTAAGTCTGCATTTCACACAAATTAAAAAGCAGTGAAGTAATTTGAAATGGGAGTTTTCTAAAAACAGATCATTTCTTAAAAAGAAAAAAAAGAAAACAGACTAGAATCTGAGACTAAATATTTCAGTAGAACAAGTGTTTCTTCCCAAGATCTATTTAGTCAAGTTTCCTGCAAAGCTGAATGGTATTTTAAATGGCATATGCTGACATCAGGGATTTCTCATCCCTTCTTTACACTTGGCAGAATTTGGAGGGTATTTAATGCACCAGGATACACTTTAGATCCTTTGTTTTTCCAAAGTAGCATCAAGTAACAATAACAGTAACAAAATAATATTAGAAAAATAATTTAGTTAAAATTTCTCAATAAAGAGTAATATCAATGGATGTTGCAGTGTTTGCTGTATGAGTCATGGTCATATAAAAACAGGAATTGGCCAGGCCACTTAACAGCAGATGTCTCACCTGTTCCTAAGTGATCTCCAAAGCATTAAGTAAGTGTGTATGTACCAACAGAAGTGATAAAATTTTAAATTAATTTGGTAAACCCCACTTTTAAATCTTTTATTTCCGGCAATACAGATCTCTTAGCGGATTTACAACATCTCTTAGAGAGGGAAAAAAATGCTTAATTTTTGACAGTTTTTTACATATTATGTTAGCAAATAATTCTGATGTACTTTTGTACCTTGAAATTTGTAGACACAAAGTTAGCTTTCTCTATCTACTCATTGAAATGTAAAGAAAAGTGATCATAGGAAAAAAAAATTTCACAGAAATACTATTTCAGTCATATTAGTTTTGCATTTTTAAAACGTAATATCTCTGATTTCAGGTAGGAATTAACCTTTAACTTGAAAGTTGCCTTAAAACCATCATGACCAGGCACTTAATTTATGAAACAGTTTTACTTCTGTAATTTCTAGAAATAACTTATTTTTTCTCCCATGGTTGCTTCCAGTCAGTTAAATTGGACCATTGACACGAAGTGACAAGTTGTGAATTTTATGGGGGAGTTCTATCTGTAGCGAAAGAAAAGCAAAGTCAGGGAGCTTTTACCTACACAGCAGCTGTGACAATAGGAGTACAGAGAACAGCACACAAGTACTTCAGTCAATCTCACTCCAATAGCTGTGCCTTTGAAGAAATACTGTAAGGTTACACAGGCTTCAATTGGCAAAATATTTGTGCTCCTCTGGCATTGTAAAGCACATGTATGTATTTGCAGAATCAGTATTTGCTGCATTCTGATGTGCAAAGTTATAATGTAATTTGTTACTAATGCTCTATAAAATACTGATGTAATTATTACATGTATTTTCGTAATGCCTGAGTGCTTCAATCAGGGGTCAGTGGTGACCAGTACTAGTGGTTAGACAGAAATTTTTAATTCAGGCCAGTTCTTTCCCAGAGTTGCCTTATATATTATCAGTGTAGATTATTATCAATATAGATAGCTAACACAAGAGCAGAATTAAGATTATTTAGGTCACCTCTGCACTTTTCAGTATTCACCTAATTTTCATTTTATTTGTAGACTTAAATGTTGAATATTTAGACTTAAAGGTCTCCAAGGCTTAGTCTGTCTTATGTTTTGCTTCAAATGTAGAGCTCTTTTGATATACTTCTGCTAATGTTATTTGATTTCTCTATCCCTTTTGACTAATGACTACACAGATAAATCGCCTACCTTTTCTTCTCTTATTCCACCAAGACTCAGAACATTTGCTTCCCACTTGATTCTCCCTTTGGCTGTTTGTTCTTGTGAAGAATCCTGACTTTTAAAGCTGTGAACTGAGTTTCTCGTTTGGTGAAGTGAGATGCTCACTGGACCTTTTTTAACTAAATAGAATTTAATTGTTTTTCTAATATTAGTGGTTTGGTTTTTTTTCTTTCTCTGGATACAAAAAAGATATCCTTAAAAAGCATCAAAAAGCATGTGATTTGATTGATATAGCTAGTTTTTGTTTACAGCTTACTCTTTTAGTCAGCTGATTAAAGAATAATCTGAAATTCTTATTTATACTCTTAGAATTCTGAAGTCACAACAAAACTCACCCAGCATCCAGTGGAACTTATCTCTATGTTTTGAAATCTTGGGTTGCACTCCAAACCATGCATCTTTAAAATAGCTAGGCGAGTAATGCTGAACCTCTGGACAACATCATGCCTTCAGTACAGCAACAAGAACAAAACACAAAAATACTACAGTGGGAGGATTTCTGCCACATAATCCAAAAACATCGGCAAATTTCTTTATTTCTTCCAAGGAGAAGGAAAGTCCAATAACCCCAGGTGGAACTTCCTGTCCTCGCATGAGATAAGCCTTTAATTTCATGGCAAAGATATCACACAGAGTCTTTCCCAGTCAATGTATATTCTTGCCTTTTTCTGAAGAGAGCCCTTGATGCATAGTTTGAAAACTGCACTGCAGTTCTTTTATTTCATAGGCACTTTCTAATTACGCTGCTTCTTAACAGTGTTTTTCCAAACCCTGCAAAAATGAACTTGCTTGTCTCAAAAGCTAGCTCTTCCCCAATCTATCTTTTTGTACCTGAGCTTTGAACCTGGCAGCAAATTTGGAGAGCAGGCTGGGGCACCTGCAGCAGCAGCTGTACCACCCGCCGCCGAGAAGCACCAGCTGTTCAGCGAATCTCAGACATATTGTGCTGAAGACTGGCTTCATTATTCTTCTTCCAAGGATGACTGTCAGTTTCTCAATAGATCTGATTGTGGATGAATGGGAGGTTTGAGAAACAGTGGTGGCCCAGCTGGAATGCCCTCATTCCCAGCAACAGGAGCAGAGGGGCAAGGGCAGGAAAGCAGGCAGTTTTTATGTGCACATTCCTGACACTAAGTCCACAGTTCAGTTTCTTAGGTTTGTAAGGAGAGTGCAGTTAGGCTGTTATTCACCTCCAGCTCAAACTGGATGGACAAAAATGGATTTGCTTAGAGAGGTAGCATGAACGGGGGCAGAACTAGTTGTCACCCACCTCTGAGCTGTAAGATATGTATTCAGGAACAACGGGAGACCTTTCCTGCATCTAAAAATTCTCATTTATATCTTTCCCTTTGTAAGTGTAGTAGGAGGCTCTTTGTGACTTGTTTACAAAAGAAAGAAAGGCTTTTGCAATCACAAGGCTTTTGCTTGGCTGTATTTTTCCACCTACTTGAAATAATGGCTCAAAAAGATAGCCTGTTGGTTGTTCTGCAGCAAACTGTGAGAACTTTACAGCAGTTACACGGCATCATTTAGAAACAGCAGAGTTATTAAGTTAATCATCTTGAACTCCACCTTGATTTTAAACCATAAGTTGCTAAAGCACAAAAATACTCTGGATGAGTATTCCCTTCCCAGTAATGTCTTCCTCTGAGGTTTCTCATGCAGCATAGATCAGGCTCTCCCTACACACACATGGGAATCAGTGGAGACAAGACAGTTCATGGCACAGACCGGACATACGCTTGACATGTAGAGTGATGTATTGTTCTGTCACAAGGAGCTGCAGTACTCATGAATGAGATATGTGTTATTACAATTGTTCTTGTAGCTCCACGGGTGTTGGAGAGACAGATTTATTAGCTCACATGTCACCCTGAGATGAGATACCAGGGGACTTACTCAACAGTATGAGCTAGGACGGCTGGCTTCACTGACCTCTCATTCCATACCTCTGGTCTTTGCTTGTGCTGATGGATCTTATTACTACAGAATCTGGACAACACTTTTTGTCAGTTCTAAACTAATAGCTACTTTAAAAAAAATAAAAATAAAAAAAAGCAGCACTTATAAGAGACAGAAGCAGATTTGGTCTAACTCATTCTCTCACAAAGGTCTCAAGGCCTAAATGTAGACATTTGGTACCAGTTTCCCAGCAGAATATTCCAAATAAGAAGACTCAGCAAGATAAGCCTCAGGACCATTTGTCTTACAAAAGATGATGTTCATAATTTTCCTGGAAGGAGATTCAAACAATTCACAGACGAATCATTCCTATTTTAGGCTGTAGGTAATAACAGGGCATCTCTTTTAAACCAAAAGAAAGATGTATATTTTCAGCTAGTCATATTGTTTAGATGATGTCAACAGATTAGCCTGTAAGACCATCAAAATGATTCTGTGTTTTCCAGTATGAACCTCAGTAAAACTTCTATCTTATGGAGCCATATTTTAAAGCCATCATTTATTGGACTTGTTGCCATTAAGGAAGTGTCTCATTTGTGAATGAGTGTAAATATATCCACAGTTATTGCAGTGGCAAAACACTTAGTGGTAGAACTTCTACTGCTCCTCTTCATTGTATAATCATCATTACACATGATAGTACAAACCTACCCAGATTTATCAGTTGATGAATACCTATTAATTTCCATGTCTCTTTCAAAGAATGAAGAGGAGTTCTCCAATTTCTCAATCTGAATTAAATGTATATTAATAGAAGTCTCAGAAGTCATAAATCAGTAATGATTCTTTCCTCAGTTGGAAGAATTGCTTATTCTCATGTTACTTAGCTGACATTTAAAGTTCCATGATTAAGTTGGTGAAATACCTAAATCAAACTTTCTGCTTTCTTCATGGCAATTTTTCAAGAGTTCAGGAGTTATGATGTAAGAAATCTCAGGAAAAAAGATAGCCTTAAAACTAATGGGCATGTATTTGAAGTTTTAGTAGATATATGACTGTTGTGTTGTCAGATACTAAGTTGGAATGTTTGCAAGTAAAGATGCTTTAAATTATACACTGGAGACAGCACCAGCACAGTAATGACTCATATTGCCAGGATGAGAAAGAAAGAAAGAAATTTAAGGAAATAAAATACTCACCAATACAATGATATCTTAAAAACCCTAACTACCCTTCTAATGAGTTATCATATCATTTGAAATGTTAAATATTGACACTTTATTGGCAACTGATGTAAGCCAAGGCAGCCTTGTAAAAATTCTTCATCTACCCAAGGAATTAAAAATACAGTTTCTAAAAAAACCCCCAGTCCTGGCAACTGCTACAAGTATTTTCCTGCAACTTGCTCAAACAAGACAGCACTTTGAAAGTTAGAATTCAATTTAATGGAAGTTTTCTACTCTGATACTTTTTTTAATGCAAGCAGTTACTGAGCTATGCATGAGGAACTTGAGTACTCTTTTCTTTTAAATTCTACTTTAATTTAATTTTTCAATTCTACTTTAATTTAATTTTTAAATTCTTTTAATTCTCCTCTGATGCCATGTCTTTTTTTGGGAATCAGAAAAAATCAGAGATTATTTTTAATTGTAAGAGTCCTGAAAGATCATCCAGTTTCAACCCCTAAAATATTTAATCAAAAATTGCAAGATAATCACATATGTGTGACAATAAGTCTCACAAGTCATAAGGGGCCTAGGACTACACTCACATTTTTTGGTTTAATTTTATACAAATGTGGATTTCGCACAGGAATATCCACTTGTTAATTTTATCTATTGATTCCATGTGTCATTTTGATTTGGCAGAAAACACAAGTCATATATATAT
>NC_031799.1:57048044-57100074 GCF_001522545.3 Parus major | reverse complement strand
TAGATATAGATATAGATATAGATATAGATATAGATATAGATATAGATATAGATATAGATATAGATATAGATATAGATATAGATATAGATATAGATATCATGCCAACTTCCATGAATGGCCTCTGACTTCAGAGCAACTCAGCAGAGATTACAAATTATAGTGATATTCATTATAGCCTTTTTTGTCTTACAGTTTTCATTTAAATTTTCAGGCAAGGGCTTTCTTGGGTGTTGTTTTAGAATTCATACCTTCATCTATTGTATTTTTGAGGAATCAGAAGAGTGGTAGCCTCAGTAAGTCACTTGAAAATTAACCAAGTTCATCAAAAAATTATTGGCCCTATAAACTCTTCCTCAAATGAAAATGACAGAGTCAAATTTCTAAATTGTGTGTCTAGCTATACAACTGATCATTGACATCACAGGAGTTAGTCTGGCTACATACTGCTAAAAGCCAAAACTGAATGTGAACCCCAAAATGAATCACCAGGAAGACTTCTCTTCTTGCAGTGATGGTGTAATTTAGAGGGACTGTCTTTGCAGCAGTGGAAAGAGGACTAGTATTTGGGGACCACCAGTTCAGAAGTTGTCCATTCTTTTAGGCTGCTCCCTGTTTCTCTTCACCTTGGCACTGGCCCCTCATCCCTTGTCTCCTCTAGCAGCAGTTGAATGAAGCCACTCCGTGTCAGCTGCAGGGATCCTGTGTGGGAAAGGTGCTGGGCTGACACCACTGCTAAACTTAATGGGTTTTAGGTATGGAGGTGAACAATGAGCCCTTGGATTTTTGGGGGCTCTTCTGACCAAAACCCTGGAACAATTTATTTTTATGCTGCTTATGGCATTCTATTAAATGCTTGCTAAACAGAAACAAGCTAACTTTCATAGCATTAACAGAAACACTGTTTTTATCATTATCCTACCACCATTTAGTGAGAATTATGTCTTGCCTAATTTTAAGCTTAGTGAAATCTACCACACAAAAAGCTTCTTTAAGCTTTAAAAACAAAAACAAACAAACACACAAACAAAACAAAACAAAAAAAGAGTAGGGTGTACACTTAAAAAATATCAGTGAAAACTAAAACTGAATAACAGCAGAATCAGCCAATCAGTATGGAGGATTTATTTCTGAAGCCAAAGGATGCAACCAGGACAGGAGACTAGAATAAAGAGTTCTACCAGTGAAACAGACTATCTTCATAGCATAAGCAAAACCCTCTAAGATGTAGATCTCTTCTCAGTCAGGTTAACATACCTGGTCAGGTTAACACTTCAGTCTCATCTCATGGCCATTTTACAAAACAGAAGCGCTTTACCAGGGATGAAAATCCCAGCAGTGCCAGCAACAAAATGATGTTCACTGGAAGAAAAAATAAGAAAGAGAAAGCATTTGTATCAAAAACAAACAGTGCAAGATAAAAACTATTTTACTTTAACAACCTGCACTTTGCAGAGTCATTAAGGTATGTGTGATGAGGTGTTAAACTTTCTATTACTCAGGTACAGAATTTCAAGGGTTTTTTTATACTGACCACATTGACCACAAAAACACAGAAAAATAGAAAATTAGTGATGCAGCACAACTCCTCTAATTTAATATTCACCTTTCCTCCTAAGGCATTTTATACTAAAACCTTCAATATTTATTCTGGACTAAATCTGGATTAAGTCTTGGGGTTTTTTTTTCCATACACTTTCAAAAGAAAATAAAATACTTCTATGGTCCTTTAAAATATGGCATCTTGTTCCCAGGTATCGCTCGTAGGATGTGTTGTACTGGGGCTTCTAGCCTGATGTCAAAAGAATAAGAAAGACAGAAGCTTTAACCAGCTTGCATATGCATCAAAAATTTCTCTCAGGTGTAGACTGACTATGGATTAAGAAGAGAGCATTGCTCAACACAGTAAAAGTGAGCAGTGCCTGCTACAACAGTGTGAAGGGGTGAAAAACTGGATTAGGACACTTGTCTGATACATCCTTCCAAATACATCAGGCCTTTTCATTATGGATTTTGTTCTTTTCTCTTCCACCAATATCTTGCACAATTTCCCTACCAGTAGAACAAAGCCAGGCACTGGCATGACCTCTGTCACTGCTGTTCTAAGATCAGCTGTCAGCTCATTATAGGTGTTACAATTGGAAGAAAACTTAAAACCTTTGCTGAAATGGCAAAGCTTTATTCCTACAGTGCTGAAAACAGGAATGGAAAGCAGTCAGTAGCTCAAAAGAAGCTCTTGGTACTCTGAAATAGGCTGGTGGGTAAGGAGTGTGCACAACTGTCATATGAGCAAAGAAATAGGCAAGGGCTAGAAATTAAATATTTGCTTCATAAGGGTTATTTGAAACTTCCATACCTTTTACAACAGCCTACTGTTGTATACTTCTTCTATATTAATTGAAGTTTCAGGGCACACTGAATTTTAAATATCATTCAAAGAGTTTTGGGTCAGAGCAGGTTGACATCAGATGACATGTGAGATTAGCTATATCAGAAGCAGAAATTTCTCTTAAAGTGTCCTTCTCCTTTGAGAGGTTTTACAAGAGGCTGTCAATCACTGCACTATTCAAACACTGTCCAAGGACACTGTATTATATCCAAAGCCATCTGAAAAATGCTAGCCTTCCTTCATAACAGTATTTTCAATCTATTAATAAAACAATATATTTAAAGTAAGAGGCTTTTCACTGTTTCCCACACCAAATACCAAAAAAGGTTTTTCATTCATTTTCCAAAAGTAAATACTTTCATATAAAACAAAACCCCTAACACTCTCTTTTTCAATCCTCTGCCCTTTTTCAAAGTGGCTATGCCTTAGATTTCTTTGCAATTTATTAGTGGGAATGAATTATCAACAAGAAAATATTTTAAAATACAAATAAATATACAAAATAAATACTAATACATATAGTGTTATTGATAAATATACTAACAATAAATAATGGATTGATAAATAATTGTAATATGTGCTATTATTAATTAATGCAAATAAACATAAATAAACATTCATAAATATTAATAAATCTTAACATTAACAAGTAGGAATTGTTAAAACTCCGTAATTTCTTAGCAGGAAAATACCCTTATCATGTACACTTTAAGATATTTTATCGATTTACCAGATATTTTTCATTACAATCTCCTAGAAACCCAGAATAATTAGCTTCTGATTACTACTGCTACTTACAGTTCTCAAGATCTGCCATGATCACAAAGATCATGTAAACATTTTCATTTATCTTCTGTATCTTGGAGGCTTTTCTTCTCCCACAGAAGAAGCAAAGCTGAACAAATTTCACAACTGTGATTTTTGCCTGCCATTTGCACACAGTAGTGTACTACTATGTAGACTACTGTTCCTGTTGCTTAGAGAGACGCTATCAACTGGAGTAAGAAAAATTGTCATATTATTGTGCTATATGAATGAGAAACATAGAAATATTCTATCTATAACAGTGTTTGCATCAGTGTTTTTATGCATCTATCACAGACAATCTAAACCTAAACCACATTCTAAACATAAACTCATGCAGCAGAGAAAAAATCATCTTTATATTAATGGAAAAGGGGGCATAAGAGATTCAAAACAAAAAGTCTGAAACGTAATAGGAGCATTTGCTTTTGCAGGAGAATGTGAAATCTGAATGCAAAGTATTCTTACAAGAATGAAATTTCAGCAAGCTACAGAAGACAAATGTACTGTAAAGCCTTCTGTGTCAGCTTGTCTCACCTGGCATGCCAGAGCCCCAGACCTCTGACCAAACAACACAGACCAGATATAACATAAAAATGTTGTTTTTAATTTCTTGCAGAGGGACAGTTAACTCTGTTGTTCTCAGAGTAGCAGGACAGCTTGACTTAAGGATACCATTCACCCAGGTAACTTAAATGAGTCCATCTTGCTCGCTGTCATTCCAGATACAGTAACATTTAAATCTCTCACACATCAAAATCCTTAAGTAAAAGTTTCTCTTTTTTAACATTGTAGAGTAATTGAGTGAATAATTGCTAGTGCTGAATGCTTCTCAGTTTCTCCTAAAGAAAAACAGTCTTATCTGTAGGGTACTGAATTCTCAAAGCTTCAGCAGCGTAAGATGTACAGTTTTATACCAGAAATGGGAAAGATGCAAACAATAATACATCATCTTGATTACAGGTTATAGCATAATGTAGTTTTCAGATGGAATACAATTGTGAAAACACACACACACACACGCACACACACACACAAACACACACACATATATATATATTAAAAAACTGAAATAAAAAAGTCTCATTGGTGCCCTCCCTCTGACAGACAAAATGGACAAAAAAAAAGACATCTACGAATTTCAATCTGCTAGAGAAAGGATAAGACCCACATTCAAGAAGTGATAATATATTAGGTCAAGTTCAGTTTGTACTGAAGTTAGTAATTTCAGGCAAAAGCAGCATTTTCCAAATTATTAATTCAGAATTCATGCTTAATTAAGCAGTCTTGCAAGAGTCTGAGAAATGGGTAGGCAATGTACAGTATAATATGAAAGTTCCCAACACATCCCAGCTGTGACTGGGAAGTATTTTATAGAAAAGATGGTAGAAGCAGACTCAGAGACTGTGCTCTTTGCTTTCTCTAGATCTTTCAGAGGAGAGGATGGATCACCTTACAGCTCCCAGTAATGTATTCCAACAGAGACATTTTAGGGGCCAGTATACTTGCTGTACTCAATCAGCAAATGGCCGAGCTAACTCATTAAATTCTTATGCTTTTTTCTTTGGGACACAGAAAAGAAAATTGAAATATCAGATATACATACAAATATCAGACTGTCCCTCAGATTGTGAGAACTTGACTGCTTGTAGCTTTATTTTTGTTTTTCAGACAGGTGCCTCAGTGAAAATGCCACAGGTGTGGTTTCATGTCCGGTACAGTTTAAATGAAATTGGATAGGTTGCAATTTTTAGTGTGGAATATATATAGCTAATTTTCTTAAAAATACACAGAAGTATGTGACATCAATAAAGTATTACCAGATATGCCTGCTCCCTGAGTAATGACAGATTCTTCTGCATTTTCTTAAGAAGCACCAGCCTAATGGCAACACACTTTGGGCACCAGACTGAAGCCCTATAATGTCTGCAGTGTAAATCTTTACTGCATATTCTGCCCCAGCTCTGCATGTCTTATGAGTGAGCTCCAGGAATGGAGCTAGGCCAGAATACACAATAGAAACCTGCTCTCACAGAGCAGAAGCACTCCAGAAGTTCAGGTGTGCTAACGGTGACTTCCAACAAGCACCTCAGCAATGCACCCATGTTAGGAGCTGAATTCATCATACTTTAATGCTTGGTCATCCAGGATGTGTCATTTTGCTTATTTGTTTAGACATCATACTAAATGAGCCAGGGTTGTTATCTTCCTCTATGCTTCATACAATAAGATGTGGGCATTTCAACAATAATATAAATGAAGAATGGAAATGTCAGTCTCAGTTTGCTGTTTGTTCACAGCATTTTTAAAGCACCAGCATCTACAATGTATGAAGGACAGATGGATGTTAAACTGCTTAGTCATGAAGTTGATAAAGCTTGCTCCCTGTTTATGATAGACTGTATTAACACAAAAATAGAATCTTCAATTAAACAAGATTTATTCCTTTGTTTTTTGATGCTACAGAAATTATGTTTAAAACCATAGTCATATAAACCAAAGAATCATAGAAGAGTTGAGTTGAAAAGGAACTTTTAAAGCTAGTCTATCTCCCTTCTATAAACTGGCATATCTTCAGCTGTATCACATTGCCTAAAGACCCATCCAGCCTGACCTTGAATGTTTCCAGGGATGGGGTACCTACCACCTCTCTGGGCAACCTGTGCCTACATTTCACCACCCTTACTGAAAAATGCATATCTAACCTAAACATACCCTCCTTATACATAGTCCTTGTAGTGAATGTTGCAAAGGTTTGCAGTGGTCCCACAGCACCAGCACCAGTTTTCCTTGTGAAAAGCACAGTACAACAGGCAGATGAGATCTACTTGTGGTGCTGGGTAGGCTTCCACAAACCAGAATGTGTGCCTGGAAAACCTGCTCAATGTTAGCAGTAAACTTGTTGCAGCCATTTGAACTCTACACTGAGGAGGAAATGGTGTGGAATGTGCATGTGGGTTCAACCATCTGGCACTTTGTAGAAAGCCTATACCAGTCAGAAACTTTGTTAAGTAAAAGATGTGTCTCTGTAACCAGGTGGTGCTGCTCTCAGTTCTCAAAAACAGTATTAAAAGAACTCAACATGGGACCAAGTCAAGCCAGAAAGTTCATTGAATTTTGAAGGAATTTAAAACTAAGGAGAAAGCAAGACACAATCATCAGAAATCAGTCTGCACCTCAAATAATATTTTGAGTCTCAGACTGAGGCAAATCTAGACATGAACACACTTTAACAATGAGAATTGTTCTTGCAAACTACAGCTGGATCCCAGATTAAAGCAGATTCATTCTGTTGAATATATTTTTTAGCTTCTGTCATGCTCCTAGCTTTCATTTTTCACTTCCTTTAAAATGTGATGTTCCAAAGATTGCCCCCTAATCTTTGCTGAATACAACCTCTTTTATTTCTAAAACTTATTTATCAGAAATTATGTCCTTTTTATATTTCTTAATAAAAGGACACTGGATGGTATTTTGGTCTTTGAGAGCTGTCCATTGCACTTTTAAATCCTAGGTCATCTCTCTGTGTATTTACTGTCTAGTTCCTTGTAATTACTTATACTAAAAAATAGCAGAGCCATCATATAAATCTCTAGATGGTGTCAATTTAGAAACACCTCTGCAGATATTGCATTTGTATCTGAGTTATTTTCTCCTCGTATTTTTGCTACAAGAACATTAGCTTTCTGTCACCTATCCCCAGTGAAAATCATCAATCAGTTGTATTTCTTTGATGTTCCCACAAAAAAAGATCCAGGTAATATAAAACAGGGTGCAAACCAAAGCAGATAAGCCCTAATGTTATAGAGACTTCTTTCACCAGTTATATTTTTAGCCATAGCAAATCAAACAGATTTGTCCTATTGACTGAGGAACAAATAGTTTTCTAAATAAAATATTTTTGATTAAATCTGCCAGGTCTGTAGATAAGCTAAGTAAACCTTATAAAACACCACCTCTTTCAGCTACTATAAGGTTAGGTTGTGAATGATTTATATTTTGCACATTGTCTGTATTTGATCATGGCTCTCCTTCTCTTCTGTATACCTGCATGAATCTATATACAAATATTCACACACACAAATATATCCTCCCCCTCTATTGCACTCTTACAAGACCTGGGCTACTGCGTCCAGCTTTGCAGCTCCCAACAGAAGAAGGACATGAATCTGTTTGAGCAAGTCCAAAAAGGAACATGAAAATGATCCAATGTACCTCTGCGCTCAAAGACAGGAGGAGAGAATTAGAGTTGTTCCATCTGGAAAGACAAAGGCTCCTGGCATACCTTAGATCCCCTTTCAGTAAGGTGCAATGGGGGGGATACAAGACAGCTGCAGAGGGAGTTTTTACAAGGGCATGGTGTGATAGGACAAGCGGGGATGGCTTTAAACTGGAAGAGGGTGGTTTTAGGTTAGATATTAGGAAGAATTTTTTTTCTGTGAGGGTAGTGAGACACTGGAGGAGGCTGTCCAGAGGAGCTGTGGCTGCCCCATTCCTAGAAGTGTTCCAAGCCAGGCTGGATGGAGCTCTGCAAAACTTGATCTAGTGCAAAATGTCCATGGCAGGCAGGTTGATACAGGATGATCTTTAAGGTCGCTTCCAATCCAAACTATTTTATGTTTCTATGCAGCAATAAAACTCACAGATGAATATGCTCAATAAAATCCACAGATTAATATGCTCAGTTATCCCTTTGGAAAAATAACAACCATAATCATCTCTTTGCTTCCACAATACATTTTACATCTTATGGAAGTAGGTGATCTTTGCAGAGACACTGTTCATCATATGACAGCTCTGGGAGGACAGCTGTTTCTTCTGCTAAAAGTAGTAATGCCTTTAAACATATTCACCAGAACACATCAAAGGGTCAACAAGATAAATTCTTGCTGCTCAGATAATAGTGAAAATGTCAAAGCAACTGATATAACTCAAATTTAAAATATACCTGAGAAAAACAGATTTGAAGTCCTGACACCAATACATTGCTCTTTCATTTCCAAAGCATTGTGCTGTTACTGTTGTAAAGGATGAGACCTATACAATAATTTTAGTTTTAAAAATTCCAAAGGGATATGTGCTTCAGATCACAATCATGGTTTGAGCCATAAAATAGGTAATAATTGGATTTCGAATACAGATCTTGTTCAGTTTTCCTGTGTATATATCCAGTTCTTTTCTGGGATTTTGACACAGAGCCATTTCTAATACAATTAAAATTAAAATGTATGAAAATTTAAGTAAAGGTTTTTGACTGTATAACTATTTGCACTAGAAACAAAATTAATCACTGAATTATTATTTGTATGTATGTGATAATATCAAGAGTTAAAGGCAATTCTTCAATTTACTAGATTTCATCTGTCTCTTGCCCTAGTATAAAAATTGAAGCAGAGATAAAATTAAAGGTTTGTATAAAAAAACCAATTGTGTAAAGCAAGAAGGACAAATACTGCATAAGTGCTAGTATAAAATCATATATTTAAAAAGCTGGAATTCCAAAAAAAACTGTACCACAATAGTGAGGGATATATGCCAAAATATATTGCTTCATTAATACACTGAGACAGTTCAAATGTTGTGAGCTGACTCATGCTTACATTATGAAATCCACAGAAGAATAGTGAATTAGCAGTGAAAATACATTCTCTCTCCACACAGATATCTGTTACTCTAATGTAGGTGTATTTGCACATGGTCAATAAGCTCAGCCTATAACCACTAACAGTGAATGGCCCCAGTGAATGTTTATTTCCATACTCTGCTTCTAACAGCAGTGGTAACTGAAGCACAGGGCACAGTGAAGAGCAATGATCTGGTAAGGCAAATGGCCAGTGCCTGTGATTTAGGTCACCAACCCACCTACAAGGCCATTCATCTCAGGGAAATATTTCTAACTTCAATTATTATTGCATGGTTGATAAAAAAAAAATTGATTTATACTAAACAGGGATGCCTATTCATCAGCTTCATGGAGCAGTGCTGTCCATCAACGAAGTTCTGCCTGCAGCTTATTAAGAGGAAAAAAAATACCAACAGAAAACCTCCAAACAACCGGTCTCTAAAACTGTTTACAGAAACCAAAGTATTTCACTCATTTTCCTTGGGTGACACAGTACTATTAGTAGCTGCCTCTGGGCATGCAGTTGTCCTTCAGTCTCATTCTTTGCTCACTCTGTTTGTGGACAGGATTCATGCTGCTCCCTGAGATTTTGTTATGATCCAGTGAAAATATTCTGAAATGGGCAAACATCTGTCTCTATGGTAGTAAATATTTCTATTTAGCTTTAGCTCACTTGCTGATCTAGGTCTCATGTATTATCTACTCATTCTGCCTCTGTGACTTCTCTTTTGTCCTCCCTAAAATACTTTCATTTCCTACTTTTTATTCCCATAGTGCTGTGTTCATCAGCATTCATTCTTCATCCTTGCCACAATTAATATTTTTTTACTAGATATAAATGTCAGCTGCTTTTTGTAGTTTTCACTTTTTCTCACCCAAAGCAGATGTAAAGCATGGAGCAATCAGTATGGTGATACTTTACACTAAGTTTGTAAGAAAGTATAAATGACTACAGAGGATCTGTGACTGGTAAATATTCAGATGCCTTTAAGAAATAAGCAAAGTTGGAAGAACTTTGTCCATAGTATCCTCTTTTGTGATACTATTGGGACTGGGTAACATGATTGGATTTGAAAACTTTGTTTATTTTGGGGGGGGGTAAATCATAGGAGACATTAACTAAGAACACATAACATTTAAGTGGGTGAATCGTGAGATACTCTCCCATATTCTGGCACCTACAACTTATTAACTTGCTGAGCCAGAGGCTGTGTTTGGAATATCATTATTAGAAGGCAAGGAATGTCATCGCTTGAATCTGTTTCTTTAAATGTATTTTGCCATTAGCCCTTTGGAGCTGTGGCAGCTGCAAGATTCATTGCCCCAACCTGTGGGGAATGAGTACAGTAAAAAGCCATCTACCCAGAGAACGAGATTGTTTCATTCAACTGCATATTCTAAAATGGATGTATCTAGGCCATTTATCTAGACTGTCTCTGTAGTCACCCCCTAGAAAACAGTGCCTCCAGGCAATAATTTACACTGTGTGTTTTCACTGCCTTTCCTCATAGGGAAAGATCATACATTTGAAGTAGCTACTTTCTCACAATGGATTTGGGGTGTTTAGTATACTAGAAACCTCCCAGTTTTAGACAATAGAGTAGATGAATTTACTTCCAAGTGAAGTCTCCATAGATCATGTTATACTGAGTGCCTTTTTCCATTGTGCAGTACAGAGGAATGGGGAAGAATTTGGCCCCATTTATACGGGCAATTAAAAATTTATATGGCACATTTTCTGGTATACTATTCTAAAGAACAGACCTATCAGGAATAATCCATTCTCTTCGGATATATCCAGAGACACAGAAGCAGCAGAATGGGCAGACCTCATTGTACAAAAACCAGTATAATTTTAAATTTTTATGGACTAGAAATGACTAACAGGAAAATTAGCATGTGCTCAGTGATTCCCGCAATGACTAAAGCTAAATTTTTGCTCCTGATGATGTTACAGTTATAACCTCCCAGTGTAGTTAAAAGACCACCTTAAGTGGCCACAACAAAATCAAATTAAAATCATACACCAGCAAAGAAATATGACCAGAAAGCAAAACATAAAAGAGGCACAAACCAATAAACTGCTAACAATGTCTGCATTCCATTATCAGCAAAGGCTGCAGATTTCTGGGCAGCATTCCTCCTGGTACTGGGGTGGGAACAACTTCAGCTCCCCCATTCACCTCAGCTTAGCAGCTCTTAATTTGGTGTCACGGTCTGAGTCAAGTTCATGACAATTCCAAATGATGCTCAGAAGTCCAGACAGAAATCCAAACATTTACATAGACATTTGGAGCTACCAACTCAAGTGATAGAGAGCAACAGCTTAGAAAGTCTACAAACTTCTATTCTTACAGCATGTGTAAAAAGAAAGCAACAAAAAGAAACAAACTGAGAACAAGTTTTGCAAGTTACTCAATAGCATAAGAATACTTTAAGCTAATGAGAAGCATATGTTTTATCTCAGGGACATATTTCAAGGCAAATATATACTTATATTTATACATGGAGATGCACAAACACAAAATACTTCCCAAAGAAAATGTTATGTTGATTTGTGTTCTATTTATGGCCTAATCCAGGAGTAACTCTGCAGTTGATAGCAAAACCAGTATTTACTCCTGGGGCAGAGGTCAGAACTTCACAGGGTAACAGCTGTGTTGGGTTTGCATGACGGGGTTTTGGTAGCAGGGTGGTACAGGAGTAGTTTTGTAGTTTGTGTGAGAAGCTACCATAAGTTTTCCCCAGTGCCACCTGGCTCCTAGACAGACCTGCCACAGGCCAAGGCTCACTCAGCCCATCAACATTGTGATAGTGCCTCAGGACAACAGATTTAAGAAGGGAAGGAAGTTATTACACAGAAGCAAATTGTAGCCAGAGAAAAGGGGAGTGAGTCAGTGAAGAAGAAATAGGAGGTGCTCAAGGCACTGGAGAAGATTCCCCTGTAGCACAGGGTGCGGCCCACAGCGAGGCGGCTGTGCCCCTGCGGCCCATGGAGGACCACATGGTGGAGCAGTGAGGGTGCTAAAGCAGCATGGGACCCTGTGGGAAGACAATGCTGGAGCAGGCTCCTGGCGGGACCTGTGGCCCTGTGAAGAGAGGAGTCCATGCTGGAGCAGGTTTCCTGGCAGGACCTGTGGCCCTGTGAAGAGAGGAGTCCATGCTGGAGCAGGTTTCCTGGCAGGACCTGTGGCCCTGTGGGGACCCCACGCTGGAGCAGTGCGTTCCTGAAGGGCTGCACCCTGTGGCATGGAACCGCACTGGAGCAGACTGCTCCTGAAGAACTGCACCCTGTGGGAGGGACTCATGGAGTTCTGTCTCCTGTGGGAGGGACCACACACTGGGGAAGAGTGTGAGAAGTCCTCCTCCTGCGGGGTGAAGGAGCAGCAGAAATAAAGTGTGATAAAATGACCACAGCCCACCACACTCTTCCACTGGAGGGGAGGAGGGACTGAATCTGGGGTAAAGTTAAGCCCAGGAAAAAGGGAGGGATGGGTAAAAGATGTTTTTAAGATTTGGTATTATTTCTCATTATGCTACTCTAATTAGAACGGTAATAATTTAAACTCATTTACGTGACAAGTCCATCATGATTGTGAAGGTAATTGGTGAGTGATCTCTTCCTGTCCTTATGTGCACACATGAGCCTTTTGCTGTATTTTCTCTCCCCTGTCCAGCCAAGGATTGGACAGAAGTGGTTTTGGTGACACTTGTCATCCAGCCAGAGTGTTTACCACATATTGGCACCACTGCTCTCAATGTGAGTGAAATAATGCACACAGAGACCTGCCAAATCTCTAGCACTGAGGCTGGATTTCAGCCTAACATACCTAATGACCAGCACCTACACCCAGAGCCCCAAACATACTTGGTGATCTGACACTTTTCAGTGGGAAGCACATGCATTATTCCCCTTCACCCAATGCTCCCAGTGCACTCCAGAGCTGAGCAGACAAGAGCATCAAGAATTTGATACTGAGATCCCATCAACAAAGACATCCAACTGTGCTGGGCACTGTGTGACTGAAAGTACAGGGGACTGAGAATTAGTCAGCCTACACAGATGTAAAATTATAAAAAAAAAAATCATAGCGGACTTGTGCCATTTGTGTTCATAATCTGAGGCCATAGGATAAGCTGGAACTTTTGGTGTGACAGCATATCACTTGGAAACCTAATATAAGAAGCTCTGATTTAGATAGATTTCAAATTGCACATATTAGAACATATTAGAACACATATTAGAACAATTTTGTTATAATTACAAGTTAATAATAAAACATGAAGAGCCTTGATTTGACACCTTATAGCCATCACTGAATTATACAGACTGGAAAACTGAGGACAAGAAAAATGTTTACTTTTTCTTTTCAAAATATGAGAGCATTTATAAAGGCTTTTTCTAGTAAGGTAACAAAATTTAATCCAAGAATCTCACAGCACAAAAATTTCAAAACATTAGATAATAAATCCCTGGTATATTATGGCAATAATGTCTTTATAACAATGTTCTGAAATGCACAGTCTAATACCTTCTCATGCCTTCAAGTTCATTAGATTCTGAATTTTTGTATGGTCTCAGAGCTTTACAAATGTTTTCACACATATTTGTTACTGAAAAAAGGGGGGTTTATGTGATTTACTGTTATTATGAACATCAATTATGGTGTGCCTGAACACTGTCCAAAAACAAATCATATTGTCATAGGTATGCACACACACAGGGGCTACCTTGGAAAGCCAAGGCCACTACTTAAGACACAAACAAACACATACAATAGAGTCCTCATGTCTATATTAAAAACATGCTAGAAATTTGTTCACATCACTTGCTTGTATATCACTTGGAGCAGATATATCATAAAACTCAATGTCACACTGAACACATTTCAAACACACAGGGGATTTACCAGCATTGGAGATAATTTGTCTGGTTATATTCCTTTTTTGCAACTTGATTAAAATAGGTTGGTTTTACCTGGAAGCAGTGGGCAGTATAAAGACATACAATGAAGAAGTAACTAGACCCAACTTTGCATTAAGTACTCATCTGTCAGGGATTGCACTTCATCTAGAGCCACTTGGCACTTCTGACAATAACTTCAACTAGGTTAAGCCTAAATCCCTTTGCAGGTATTTTGAGAGCTCATGAGAATTTGAAGTAGTATACACTTCAACCAAATATATGCTATTTATTTGATGTATTATTGGTTAGGGAGCACCTAGATACTTTCCCTAGAAGGAAATACATTATAGTACACTAGAATACACTGGCATCAAGTATAAAAACTATTAACCTAAAAGGTATTCTGGGCTGCTTATGTGTTTCCTAGAGGAAAGAAAGTCAGAGGAAAAAGCTGTCTTAACTGAAATACAGTCTAGTTCAAGGTGAAACACTATAGAAGCAATACTGTAAGAGTTACCACTGGATTACAGGAAGGTTGGTTGGTCAAAATATTTCCTTATCACTATTAATGTTGAAAAATCTACAATAATTGCTCTCTGTGTAGTTAGAAGTTTCTAGTTGTAGTTAGATATTTCTCCTCCCTCCCCAAACACAGACTTGAGCATTCCTACCGCACATGCTTCTAACATGTCCATAAGCCTCAAAAGGTCTGGAAATAAAGTAGTTTTTTCAACTCCATTTTGACAAAATGCACAATTCATGGAATAATTTGCATACCATCTTATTTGGCAGCCAGAAAGATTTAAACTGATATTTTGATTAATATCTCCACAGTAAATAAACAGACAGTAGGTTAAAAATGCATTTGTTCCCAGTCCTCAAATGGCAGCTCACAGATCTGAATCACTGTTTTTATATCAAGTTATTAAAATAATTAATGGGAGCTTATAAGGAGAGTAATTGCAACAAATTTTAAGACTTTTTTCTTTTCCTTATGCCTCCCTCCATTTCACTGTGTGTGAACCTGGTCAGCTTTGTCCACAGTGTTTTTCATGACATTGTAAAGCACCATAGACATACATGGATAGATATTAGTCATTGCATTTGCTATACTGTGTGTAAATAAATACATTCAAAAACCTTGTTTGGAAAATTATGTTTATATATGATGAGGCAAGCATCAAGTCACTTCTGCTTTTTTAAATTACATCTTTTAAAATTCCTTGAATGCGAATTCTACAATGACTTCACAGACTATGTGAGTCATTTGCATCAAAAATTTGCACAGTAAAATCTTGGCTTCTAATTATAGAAACATGCTGGATTCATCATTGTCACTAAGTTTTAAAACAATGTTCAGTGCACTGCCTGGCCAAAGTATTTTATGATGTCAAAAATATTAACCAACCAAAGCATTTTTAGAAAGATTGCTGTGGAATAACTGGCAAAAATCGAAAGAAATCACATTGCTTAGCACTCCAAAGCATGTTTTCCGGTTATTGTACCCTTTCAGTGATACTGTTGTCCCAAATGCAGGCTCGTTACCCAGTGCAAAGTGCCAATTCACACTGCAGGGAGGGGTATTTCTAATTTTTATTCTACTTTTTGTAAAGTAGGGAGCTGGGTGGTAACCTACAAAAGTTTAGCTCCCTGATCACCAAACATTTACACCATTTATATGTTTTAACAAAGGCATCAGCATTCTCTGGTTACAGATCACAGAATTATTTTATTAGTTAGCACTCAAACCCAACAACTGACTTCAGTGTTATGACTCTGACTTCTGCTAATTAGTCCACAGGAGCAGTTCTTCCCTCCATTTGAGTCTGGGGTCTATTTTTGGTGGTCAATGTCTTGCTGGACATAATCTCCCAATGTCTGAATTACCTTAGTCATCTCAGTTCTGTTGACTTCACTCCTGGTGGCTTTTATCCAGATGGCCCATTCATCTTGGGATTGCCCTCCCTTTTACTTAAAACAAAAGATTAGCAAAGCATACAATGTTCACAATGGAATTGCTTAGTCATAATTGCCTAGCTATAGCTAGTGACTAACTTGAAAAAAATGGCAAAATTTGATTCAGGTCTTGAGGGGCTCAAATCTTCAGGGCCTCAATGTCAGTGTAACTCAGATTTTTCCAGCTGTCTGTATTGACATCATAAAAAAAGAGAATATATTTGATGATCTTAAAGTGATATTTTAAGAAGCAAAGCTGCTCCAGCCTTCAACCACAGCGTTCCTTTAAATATCTGTTGATTCAGGGCCCAAGTGTCTCAGTAAAAGTAGGTTACTTGTAGCAAAAAGTATTGCCAGTAAATCAGGAATTTCTGCCACATCAGGCTGTTTCATGGGACCTGAAGGGAACATCCTCAGAGAATGTTTCCAAGAAATACTATCATAGTATACACTATCAGGGAGAATTTGCTTGTTAAGCTCCACCTTCGAAATTTTTATAGATTATTCTTTGGATACCTGGACAGACCACTCACATTTTGTGTTTCTGTATACAGGAATAAAGACAGTAAATTCTCTTCTTCTTGATATTCTCTACCATTGCTATGCTGAAGAATGCTCATGCACAGAACATTGCCTTGTATTCTGGGCCCAAATTTAGATTTGCATCACACAAGATGGATGGAATTAGTAAAGAATCTGACCTCACTGAGTGGCACTGTCCCAAAACCCAACCCTAATTCTACCATACTGGGAAGAAAGCTGTGATATCATAGCAAAAATAAACTGAAAGTCATTACAAAGCTGCAACCAACTAGAAGTTTCACAAATGTATAATGTTAATACACACTACTTCTGGCAAACTGACACTGAAGTCTCAGCATGAATGATGGTGTTAAGAAAGTGGAAAAACACAAAGATTTTCATTTTCACAATTGCTATTTCATGGGTAACCAGACTCTACCACTGGATTGGACTCAAATGTAAGAGCATAAATGGCACACAAGGAGGCATATCAAAGTTACTGCCCTGATCAGTCTTCAGCAGAAGAGGGTAAATGTAAAAGTGTACAGCTGCAACAAGAAATTAATTTTCTTGAGAGCTACTCTGATTCAACTTACGAAAAACATGAATGATTCCATACAGGTTGTCATTACATACTGACTTTTTACAGTAAATCATGAGAAAGTGATGGACTAGTGTTAACTTGGGATTTTAGCTTTTATATTTTTCAAATCCTGTACTGCATTAGTACATAACTCTAAACTTCATATACAGTGTTACTGTACTCATATTTTGGTCAGAGAAAACAGTCCTTCTAGGCCTGAAATTCAAGGGACCCTACTGCCTCAGGCCCCAAAAAATACAAAAAAAGTGAATTGGGGCAGGGAGCAAACTGGGGATATATGACTTCATTACCTGAAGCTGTATGGTAATTGGAGGAGTAACCCCAGATATGCAAATGGACCTAACTTTAATGTGCCTGAAAAACTCATGACCATAGCCTATCTTGGGTGTAGCTCCTCTCAGAGACTTTTGACTGCCCAAGGTGCACTTACTGAGGGTCTTTAATAAATACCCACTTTATTCTCTTAACCTTGTATAGCCACTGCTCTAGATAGCCACTCCAAGGCAACACCAGAATTATTCTTCTAACAAAATATTGCCCTTTGCTGACCTCCTTTGCAAACTATATTTTTCAGTTTCACTGTACATCTAATATTGAAGTGTACAGTGTAATATCATCAGTACAAAGGGATGCTTGACAGTCACAGCCAGAATACCTACATTTTGAAACAGAAATTGAACATTCCTTCATTTAAATCAATCATTGCTTTCCCTCTTCTCCTCACACTAGAATTTGTCTGTAAATCAGTCCTGGTTTTGCTGTAATTCATACAGAAACTGGAGCACTTTGTAAATTTCATTTCTCCATTTCAATTTTCATGCTATATTCCTATTAGCATGCCTATAACACTTTATTTCACATGAAATAGAAAGATTCCTATAAAGTAAACTGTATTTACTTACAATGTATACAATACCTGTGGTCTATCTCTGTATACACTGAAAGCATTGCCACTATTTTAGAAATGTTCAAAAAACACACAACAGCTCACAGCTGATTTAAAAGAAAAAACCAAAATATTTATGGTTTTCAGTAAAATAGTTAATCTTCAACAGAAGAAAGACCAATAACTTCTCCGTTCTACTGAATTCTTCTCTTCCAACTCCAGTTCAAAACTGTACTTGTTTAGGTTGTCAAGACACTATGAGCTTTGATGTAGGTGCCATTGTTTACAGATTGAGCCTCACCAATCTCATCTTTCTCATTTACTTTGTTGTGTCAGCCTTTTTGCTTTCTATCTTTGTCTTTCTGTTGGTCTCTTGCAACTTAAGTTCCCTTGGAAATTAGACAGCAAAAATGTTTTTAAAAATTAAATCTTTTCACTTATCATCAAGAGCACAGTTGACATGAGAATTTACTAGAAGGCAATAACACATAGTATCCTATGACAATAACTTTTACAGCACTGCTTTTTAGGAGCAAAATGCTCCTGACAGTGCAATTTAATAATGCTTGAAACATTGAAACCTGGAAGCTTCTATCTCAAATTGAACTACTGACCTGACCATATTGCAAATATGCTAAGGTCAGAATGTTTAAACTGACTTTTATAATAATAATCACCACTAATAGGGACAAACATCTTTTAGGATATGAAAAACAGAAATCCAGCCTCTCTGAATAGTCACCCAGAAAAAGCAAATCTTGATGTCATTGCAACTGGAGGTAAATCAGCTCCGGAGGTTAGCCAGACGAAGGTTTCAATAGGTGAAACAGGTGAACTATGTTGAAGAAAAAACATTAAGGTACCAAGAGAGACAGACAGAAAAGTTTATACAAAAGACTTTATAAAACACAAAGAAGGCTTTCATACTGGGCATTAGACTAGAACTTTGAGTTTAAAATGAGATATAGGAAGAATAAAGAAGAAATTCTCCTTATTTTCACTGTTTTTTAGCTTTGGGGCTTGCTTGTGCATAAATGTAGGAGTTGCTTGCTCTCTAAAAGTATTAGGCCACAGTTTTGTGCAGATATTTCACTGAAATTTTAGTGTACAGTAGTGTCGTGGTTTTAAACCAGTAACTAAAAAATTACTTATTTCTTGCTGTGAGATATGGATTAGAACAAGAGCAAAACAGGCATAAAACTTAAAAGGAATAAAGAAAGTTTATTAACAAACTACAATAATAAGAACACTAGAATAAACTTGCAGAAAAACCCCTTTTTATCCTCTGCTACTCACCATTCCCTTGTTCACATGATAACAGAGACAAAAACTTTGGAACTTTGATGGTTAAAACAGTTCCAATTCCTGCTACAGTCTTTTCATCAGTCTTTGTAGAGAAACAGAAGTCTCTTTCTGTTAATTTATGGAGTTTCTCACAAGAAAACTATTTTTGTTACAGTTTTCTATTGCTCTGATGTCAGCTGCCCAGAACTGCTGTTATCAGAGCTCACTCCTCCCATCTCAAATCACTCTAAGGTGTGTGTTATGGGCCATGAGTCTAGGGATGGCATTTTAAGGATAAGTTATTCAAAGACAAAAGTCTTCTTCATCTGTCTCTGTGAGCTTCACTAGAAAACATTTTCTCATTGCCCCCCAAGGCTTCAAATTTTCGCTTCACTGTTTCCAGCACTTTACTGTATCACAATCACTCTACTTTTTACTCAAAATTTACACTTTGAACACTCTGATCCTCCCTATATACTGTCATGAATTAAAGGAATTTTTTCAAGACTTTATTGTCTATTTCCATAGTCTCAACAGTAACGTATTTCAGCTCATAAGTGCATCTTCTTATTCTCTACCTTTTCTGAATCTTAATTCTTTTCTTTACTGTCTCTGATAGTTTTATAAAGTCTCTTTACATGTTGATCACTCTCTTTTTCTCTCTGAATAAAAGGATTAATCTGCAAGTCTCATCTGGGTAATGAAAAGTTTAAAATCTTGCCCAGGCTTTGTAGATGGTTCTGTGATCTCTGCCGGTGCAGGAGCTGGAGCTGTCTGCAATGGAAGATTCTTCATGGCTGCTCTGGAGAGTGTGGTCGCTGTCTCTGCTTTGCCGCAGGTCCAGAGCTTTTTCTCCTTCTTTACTCGGCAGTCTCCGATGAACTCTGTCACTGCAGCCAAGCCAGGAACCGGCCTGGCCCGGCCAGAGCCCGGGGCAAGCCCCGCAGGCCCCATCTCCCGGCCGGGAGCCGTGGCAGGCCCAGCCCAGCCCCTGCCTGGACCACATGGCCTGGGCAGGGAACGGGAGGCCAGCTGGAGCTCTGTTACCTTTCACAGCCAGGAAACAAAGAGAACTAAATTGCCCGGACTTTACATCTTAAGGTAGGGTTCACAAGTTTTCAATGGTTAAAACTGCTGTCAATTCCCAGTAATGACCAATAATTGGTCAGGAGAAGAGACTCTCATCAGTCCTCAGCAACTTCAACTTCTTTAGCTCTCAAAACTACCTTAATGGTAAAGTCACCCCATGACAAGTAGTAATTCTGTATTTTTACAAGGACTTCAATAATATAAATACATTGTAGGCTATTTAGTTGTGGTTTTCCCACAACATTTTTTTCTGAAATGTGGCATACATAAAAATAGTATTGCCATGTTCCACAAATTTTATAATGTCTTGTTCCTTATCATCAGAAACATCTGTTAGATACTTAAAATAGGTATTGATCTTCTATTGAACTTCTTTTTTCTAATTATGCCTTCCTTACAACCCGGATGACTGCATCAGTAATTTGACCTCAAGTGGGAGTAATTTGGAAATTACTTGTGATTGGTTGCAATACGCAAATACGTTTTCAATTATTCTTTTAGAGTCCCTTGTCTACTATCCAACAACTCTTAAAACTGTGCATGTTTGTTAATTTAAGGACACCACATGTGGAAAACCCTGTGAAAGATAATTTGAGGTGTCACATATATATCTAGTGAAATTATCAGGGTATATGATCACGTAATTTCAAATACTTTTGGTGTAGCTTATCTTTAAGGCAGTGTGAGGCTCAGATAAGTCATAAAAGAAGAAATACAACATTGCAATATATGGGGCAGAGTGCTTTTTATAAGTGCACAAGATTTTTGTTTACTTAACCTAGGCATTTCAGGTCAGCAACAGAACCTGGGATTTCTCCATAAGTTAAAGTGAATAGGACTCATTATTGCTAGTCTCATCAGGGCTACCATTTGCCAAAGCAAATCAATAATTGTTAGCAAAAGGACAGAAATTATGTAACAGAGGTGGGTGGATAGAGATTCTTGATTGCCTTTAATGATGCTCTGGTGAACAAAAAAGGACTTTTAAAAATTTGAGTATCTAATTCTTGATTTGAAACTGGGAACAACAAAGAGCTGTGGATTAATTCAATTATTCAGCTGTGGATTAAAATAATTAATTATTAAATAATTTAATTAATTTTATTAATTATTATTTCAAATCAACCATTGATAATTTATTATTATTATTTATTATGACACATGTTTTAAAGTGAAAGTTATAAATATTTTTGACTACTGTATGCAAACATGACTTTTAGCCATTTCAGAATAAGTGAGCCACACTGCACTTATTAAAGGTATATTTAACAGAATACAGAGAAATCAGTTTTAGCTGATGAGAATTAAATTTTTATATCAATTTCTCCCTGGTCTTTTGTTTTAAATTGCTGTTTAATCATCACATCTCTTAAAGAGGATAAAAAAAGTGGTACTGATGATTGCATACAAACAGAAAAGATTATTGTTTGTTAATGAATCGTTAATATACTGCATTCATTGCCTAGCTAACTTGTAAACATTCCCTTTTTCTTAAGTTTTTGTCTTTAAACTTCTGAACAATTTCAAGTTTTACTTTAAGGATTGCATTTTGAGAAGGCTGGTAAACAGTCTAAATATTTGAAAAGTCAGGCCCTACTTTTATCTTTGAGTATCAACAGTCATATATAATGACAAGAGGATTTTCAAACTTTTGGCCAAATCTTCAAGCACCATGTTTAATCAGGTAAACCTCTTTGAGTTTGGACAAGAAATGTTTATTAGCATGTAGGCACCTGAGTCTTTCCACTGAACACAAAAGAGAAGACATAAATAATTTTAGTGTGTAAATTTATTACTGTTTATATTATTTAAAGTTGTGATTCATAAATAGTTTGCAAATAAAGTCAAAATACAGAATATGTACCCAATAGTTATCCATACATTCTGTACTAATTCACTGTCCATACATACAGAAGTTGTGAATGTCCCTTACTGCAAATGTTTAAAGACAGTTTGGACGGGATTTTAACAACCTTATCACTATCTTGAATATTTTTGGCAGTTTTCTTCCCTCACTTACTTAAGATGCAGCTAGAATTCAAGTACTCTATAGAAAGCATATGGTATAGCAATAGACCAAATGCCCCGATAGTGGTCACTAGTGGTCAAAGAGTAGGAAAAAAGAATAGGTGCTGTCAATCCCCTGGGGAAATCTCCTGCAGTACACACATGAAGTTTCTCATACTCTTTACCTTTGGGACATAACAAATTTATAATTTTTAACTCCTCTAGAACATTAGTACTGCACTACCCCTCAGCAGTAAGTTCCATAGCTCAATAACAGCTTGTGCAAAATACTTTTCTTTAGTTTGTTTAAATTAACTACTTTCTAGCTTTAGCTGATGACCCATAGATCTTTCATTGACACCAAAAATCCTTCCCTTTTAACCAGTCCCATCCTTTTCATGATCTATCAAACTCTTTATCACATTCCCAACCATATTTTCCAGACTACATGTTCAGTCCACATAATGTCTTTTTGCTCTAGAAGCTCAACCACCCTTCTGTATTGCTTTTCTTTTATCAAATCTTAATATATCCTTTGTAGGTAAGGAGTGGAGAGAATGGAATATAGATGCACATATAGCACTCTAATTATAAACTGCACCAAGTCCTTACAGCGTAACCTAGTTTTCTGGTTTGTTCTCTACTCCTTTTCTAACAATTTTTACTACTAAATATTTTTTTTGCATAAGCATTAGCAAGTTTTGTTTTTACACCTCCCCATTGTGAATTCTAATATATAACAATGGCTTGCTGTGATTACAAGGCAATCTACATGCTATTTAAACATCTATGTAAATCCTTCTACCCTGAACACTTCTATGCATACATGTACTTAGAAATCCAAGTAATGTATGAATATAAGAACAAATATGCATAAATTATCATTTACATAGACTCTAAATATCTGAAAAGTACTGTCTTGTCATGTTCCTGGTAGTGGCATTACATTTCATTGTAGCTGATAAGCAAGTAGTTTTCTATGTATTGAAAATTAATACTTTTTTTTTTTCCCTTAGTATATGGCTCAGAGAGGCGACTAAAAACCTGACATCTCAATTGAAACCCTTCCCATTGTCAGAGCTTTGACAAACTTATTCCCTCCTAGATTCCTTCAGTTGTGTTCACATGCAAGCTCCAATGTTCCCTTTTCCTTTTTATTAAAACACTGGCATGGTCTTTTGCTCTACCCAGTTCTGGTTTTAAGAAATCAATATTTTGAGACTCATAGGTCCCTAATGGAATCAGTTGAAATTTGTCACTTTATAACATAATTCAAACAATTGAAACTTATATCTCAAAGAAGCTTATTTTTATGGAGAGTTTACAGTTTCCTCTTGAGCTTGGTGGGTTAGTTTTCTTTTCTTCTTTATGCTGCAGTATTTGAACTGGGACATCAAACCCTTTTGTTTACCTGGTTGCCAGCTCAGTGCTTACACAGAAACAGAAGACAGCACACTTTTTAATGTATGTCCCAAGGGGCTAATTCTCATTAAAACAAACCACATCATACATCTCTGTGTAACTGGAGCAGAAATCTACTTTTTGACTGTGCACACTTACTAAGATTGATTGTTTGAACAAGCTGGAAGCATGTTACAGATGAAAACTGATGGCATAACAGCTATTCAGATCAAGAAACCCTGGAGAAGTCTGGGAACTGAGCAGGTCAGCTTTGCTCTCAGTTCATAGAATTTGGAAGAATAGGTGGTTGTCACTGTACAACAGTGAAGAGCTGATAGCTTCCCTAAAATAAGAGGGATGTGCCCCTCCAGAAGAGGTGATAACAGATGCTGATTTCTAAGCAATGCTTTCTATCTCTGTGAGCAGTATGTTTCCATGGGAATTACTATTTTCTTTTGTAGCATATATTTGCCCTGGGCTTTGCAAACCGTTTGTTTTGAGATATTTTTGAAGCCTTTTGTGGTTGGTAAAATCCTTATGCCTTCTTCACACATACTATCCTTTTCCTGATTTTTATTATTTCTGCAGAGGTCTCATAATTTTTTGAAATGTTCACATAGGCTTAAATACTAAAATCTTATCTTTTTTGTAACCTATGAAAGTTTGTTTAGACTTCTTCCTGCAAAGGATAATAAATTACCATTCATAATTAAGAGCCAGAAGAAACATGGCTGCTTTACACAGGATTACTTTTGAGCAAGCTAGATTGTACTGGTTATACTGGAAGAAATATTGTATACTTTGAAGAGGAAAAATTTTAGAGCACTAACATCTTTAGGTCAGATGCCACGCATGCACATTTTGGCAATATTTGCTATGAGTTTTGAATATTTTGTGTTCAATTTTCATCCTGATTTATTTTAATTTTGGAGTTTTCTTATTTTTCTATTGAGATCTGAAGACAGCCCAACAGCCAACACCTCTCTCTTTGTGTCTTGGGTAGAGATCTGGTATGGTGTTATAGTTACTGTGCTGCTCTCAGCTTTAGTTTGTTTTGTAAAACTTTTAGTTTTCAGTTTTATATACTTTGAGTGGTAATTTACTTCTGACAACAGTTAACATTTCTGTGCCTAAACAGACAGAGCCAAGACAGTGTAATATGCAGACCTACTCTAGCACACAAACTGTTTTTTGTCACCAAATACTCCTAGAAGCAACCTTCTCTAGGTCTGTACTCACAGCCACAAAATTGTCACAGTCACCAAAAATGGTAAAAACATTACTTTATGGGGGGAAAAATAGAAAAAAATGGTGACACAGATGCAAATCTTTCTTGCTTCTTCTGTATCTCATCATTGCATCATAGGCTCATTTTACTAATGCTTAGAACAAGATTGAGAAAAACAAGAGGAAAAGATATGAGGAATCTTCTTACTGTCAATGTTACAACAGCTCACAGTAAACTCTTGAAAGTAGGAAGATAATCTAATTAAGATATAGAAGGCAATCTGTGGGAATTGTGTCACTTCTCATGCAGTTATTTTCTTTCATCCAGAGCTATGATATTCATTTGAATATTAGATCAAAGGACCTGAAGAATTTTTTTTTTATTATTTTTCAGCTTTGATAGTAGTATTTCCTACTTTTTACAAGCAAAAAGCAAAAGCAGCAAAAGCAGCCTTTACCAACTATGGTTAGTTTCTTTTCAAAACATTTATTTTCTGTCTCCAAAATAAAGATGTCCCACTCCCTGATACAAAAAGACAGCTATTGTGGAGCACATGTCTATTGATAAGATATTTTTATCTACTTATACTATAGTCAAAACATACTCTTCTAGTATGCAATATCTAAGCAGATATCTGCTTCCCCTGAGTTTTTGGTTCTTCTCTGGTTTTTGATGAGCAGTGCAAGCTGCATCCTCTGCCTTGGTGCTGTCCTGAATTTCAGAAGATGCTTGTCCTTCTTACTTGGTGGGACTCTTTCCCACTTGTCCACATCTTGATCACACAGGCTATAGCCCAAAAACCAGAAAGTGGAAGAGACTGAGATTAGCAACAGTGAACTCAAGGTTTGAAATGTGTTTAGCAGGCAGGTGATGGGGAAATGGCACAGCCCTCAGTTCACTGTTCCACCCAAACCACCCATTGCCTACAAGATGTTCATAGCTCTCCACAGGTCAAGAGGAAAAAACAAAAGCAATCATGAAATATACTTTAAGAAACCCACTGCCAAGGACATCAGATATCATCAGAACAAAAAAAAACCAAAAAACCCAAATAAACAAAAAAAATTTAAGCAAGCATATATATAAATAGACTGTGCATAAGGCAGTCTAGAAGAGCCTGTTTCCTCCAGACTTACAACCCAGTGATAAGAAATATACTAGCAAATTAGAAATTACTTTGCTATTTTAACTGCAATTAAAAAAATCAATGACAAAGTACCATTTTAGACACCAATAATATTACTCAGCAGCTCTAGTGTATTGCACTATCAGATACTGAGAGATCTGAGGCAGATTCTCTATCTTTTTCCCAGTTAGGAGACAAGCCTCTTTGTATTCTTCACTTACTTAGAGTTAAATTGAGTACATTCTGCCCCTTGTTGAACTTCTCACATTCAAAACCCCCATCTTTTCCCATTATGTCAATGACAGAGTTGTTCTCTTTAGTTAGACCAATCACCCACCCATCCCCACCCTTTCCCTTTCAAGGACAGTTGCAAATATGTTTTACCTGTTGTTGCATTTTAAATTAGAAAACCTAAATTTTCCAACAATGGTGCAATATAATGCTAAATAGATGTCTCTCAGTATGTTTCCTCAGGATGAGTCATCTAAATTGTTAAAACAGCAGTGACATACGCAAGCAAGAGTACTAATGCCCTTGTTGGTGACAATTCAATAAAACAAGCAAATTAGACACTATGGGGTAAGTGAAGTGTTATATATTTCCTTTTCCTTTTAGGCATTTTTTTAGAAATTTGATGAGTATTTCCCCTTTCATTTAATTTCATTAAACTGACTATAATTATTTTGACTCCAAAACTTCAAGTATTGGGTTGGTATTTGCAGACAGACATATGATCAGAGGAGTCTGTAATTTAGCTTTATAGGACAGTTATTCCCTCTCAGTGTTTGTACAAAACTGTTTTGGTAGGATGGGTCTAGAAAAACCTAAGCAAGGAACCAGTGTAAGCTGTAGAAACACATAGACTTGACACAGGCCTTCCACTGCACTAATCTCACCTTTCACTAATGATTTGGCCATATGCCTACTGCATCTAATAAACAATTAGGTTGAAAAGGTTTTCCTCGGTTTCCTCTGCTTTGAAGTGCTTCCTTTTCACTCATTTCCTCTGTGCATGTGTGCTTACACACGTGCCCCTGCCAGCTTCTGAGCTGAGTGGCTGATTTCAGTCCAAGTTAGTCTGAATACGGATGGCAACTGTTTCTTTTGGTGACTCACAACTCCTTTCTTCCGTACAGCCCCATAACTGGGCAAAAAAAGTGGCTGATGTTGCCTGTTTAGCTCCCAGGTAGCCCCTCTTGCTGGGATGGTTTAAATGTGCACTTGTTCCCTGAGCTTTAATGCCCCAGGCTGTCCTTGCCAGCAGCTGAACTAGCACTACTAGTCTTGAATGAGTAGTAAGTAATTGTATAAAAGAATGGAGGGCAGCTGCTAACATTCTAAATTCCTGCAGTGCTAATGAAAGCAGACAGTCTGTATCTGAAGATACAGACCCCTTTTGTGCTCTGAACAGAGGCAACAGCACCACATGTGAACACTTCTCACTAGACATGAGAAGTGAAAAAACCCACTTTGTTTCTCAGCCTAGGTATTAATATGAGGTTTTATCTATTCTGAGTTTCAATACTCAAATTGTTGTTAGCCTGTTAGAACATTCTCTTAGGTGCATTCCAACTAGAAAACTGAACCTGAATTATCTTGGTAAATGGGCTGGAAATGATGCTAAAGACTTCATGGAAAATTCAAAAAAATAATAATTGTTTCTTTTATATCTGCTTAGAAATTCTGCTGAAAGTTTTCTCAAATACAGAGTTATGTGGAACGTCAGATCCAAGTGAGATTCTCTGTTGTCACCTCTGGCAATGAAGTGGTAAAAACTGACAAACAGAGCAGCAATCAGAGCTTACACTTAACACATTTCTTTCAAATACTAAGGATTTCCATGCACTGGATGCTTCCTTCCTAGGTCTTGCAACTATTCCCAGCCATGTAGAGAGGAAGCCAAAAAGAACCAACAGTGGTCTGGATCCTGCATCAGCTGACTCCAAAGGGTAAGTATTGCCTTGCTTGATTTCTGCAGTTCTAAGGGATGTTTTTTACCATGGCCATTACCCATTCTTTAGCAACTGAAACACTGCATGTGCCTGACCAACACGTGAATCCCCAAATATGAATTTACATTCCATAGGCAAAATGTCTTTCTGGATTCCCTTTTCTTACAGATCTATATGATATTTATACAATGCTGAGAGAGTTTGGAGACAAATGAGGAAAAGACCCTCCAGCCTCTCCTATTGCAAGAGCACTTCTGACTCAGTGTGACAGCTGCCAGAATCTTGGAGGCAGTGCTGGAACTCTGGGTGTTTGATTCTTCCCGTGTTCAAGCAGACTGGACTGTGTGCACACTCGTGAAGAAAAGAAATACAGAGGATAGCCTAACCAAATTGCCGATTTTTCCTTCTGTTAGGAATACCGTGAAAGACTCTGGGTTTTGCACATTTATTCCATCAAAAATAAACATATTCCAAAGGATAAAGTGATTCGAAGGTTCTCAGGCCATGCTGTTTATGGGAAATCACTGTTTAGCAAATCTTGTTTCAAGGAAGTTAATAGGAGATTCCAACATTCCTACCAAAACATAGCAAAGGAAAATTTCTTGTTTTCATGGTCAAAAAGGTGACATTACAAAGAAATCCTTTTTCAAAGGTGTATTTTTAGGGGAAGAACAATAAGGCAGTGAGGCTGTCATTGCCACTGTAATTATGAAGTAATTGGGTTTGAAAGAAAAGGTTCAGATCTAGAGAAACCACACTTAGCTTTTGGCTCAAACTTTCCAGTGCACCCAAAATTGCTTTAAGTTCCCTGATGATAAGAACATTTGTAAATCAACATTGAGGTGATTAATAATAACTACTATGCTCTATATTTGCATAATTCTCCCATCTGACTTTTTTGTGTTGTTATCTTTTTGTTTGTTTTGTGATGAAGGAATCTTACCAGGATACACAGCATATGAAATGAGTTTTCAGACTGCAGTATATTCATCACTCCAGAGTGGTAGAGGCTTGGGACACCCGGGCTGGAAGTTCAGTGCATGACAGGCTCCATGTATGACCACAGCTGCCATTGAATGTGTTATCTAAGGGGAAAAAAAAAGTTGTGAACCCCTAGTTTATAGTGTGCTAATGTTATCAGGCTATGTGTCTGCAAAACACTTCCTTTTCTGTTTCCAAAAGAAAGAAATGCAGCACACAGGCACCTAATAAACTGATATTTAGCAGCCTTTTGACATATCCTACACAGTGACAAGCATTAGATAGTTTCTAATAGGTTACCCCAAAGTGAGAAAGAGAAAAACTTCCTTGTTTTTATCATTATGGGAGAATCTGTATCGCGGGGTTTGACAGGACATAAGTTCACACATTATTTAACCCACTATAATTTCTGATGTTGACAGTAAGTTTGGATATGGCAACAGAAGTTAAGGTTTTATTTTTCTCCTCTTAGATTGAGTCTGAAATATTTACAGAGTCAGGAGAGATCTTGATTTCTGGTAAACTATTCAGCATGCCTCTAATTGCATTCAGTTTTAGTATCAGGTCAGCTCACAAAGGAACACTGCACTTTGATTTAGCAAAATGAATGCTGGTAGATGGCCAGAATTTGAATTTTGTGAAATATCATTAGTTATCCTCAGAAGTGCTGTCTTTGTGCTATTCTGAGGTCTGAATATTTAGATGAATTAGAAGGAGATCTCAATTTGCCAAAAGACTATGCAGCTGGAGAGTGAGATGTGCTCATCATTGCCAAAAGACAGAGCAAAGCATAGCTCTTTATATAATAACATGAGGTTTTAATGAGATGTAGAGAGTTTGGTGATAACCTTTTCTAGAATGGATGCTATCAGCTCAAGTTGTGACAAGAGAGCAACTGAAGGCAACTTCCAGAAGCTATATGGGCTGCCTTGAGTCTATCATCATTAGACTTATCAACCGTAAGCATTTTGATTGGAAGCAGTGATGTGCACACTGTTGACTCACAGTGGACTGAGTATGTTAGGCTTGCATTATGGCTGGTGTCTGTGACATCCAGTCAGGCCTTGACTATGCTGAGGAGACAGACAATTGGAATTTTCCAGCACCTTCTGTGTACATTTAATAAATACCTTTATAAACAGAAAATTACAACTATAGATGAGTCAGACAGTCTTCCTGACCCCCAAGTACTCCTGAAAGAATAGATCTCAGGCAGATTGTAACAGGAGAACAGATCACCACACTTTCCCAAAGCTCTGCATTTTCATTTCAGTGATACTATGGGACATGGTTGCCCAGCATCTGTAGGGCCAGGAGGCAGACAGGCAGTACAGGATATACAGTACTTGCTATAGTCAAGCACAGAGACTGGAACAAATAGTCACCAAAGTGGATAGCTGAAAAGTTATGGGCAGATGGAGGATTATGTTCTGTTTGTGGATGTTTTTTCTTCCCAGGGAAACAGCAATTCTCTGTGCCTAGCATGGTACGACCATAGAACTCATCCCAGACCAAGGAGATCTCTCCAGCAAATGACAGCTCTGCAGTGAGAAATCTCTGAGACATAAGAAGCAAACTTTCTAACCTTGGAATTATGCAAATGTTCAGCCAACTGATGAGAAAGGTCAAGGTCTCAGAGGTCAAAAGTCACCAGCTGGGCTTGCCTTGAATCTGCCAAATCATGTTTCCCCATTACTCAGCACCTGTTGTGGGACCAGCACAAGTGTCATTTATCTGAATCAGAGTAGTTCAGCTTAAATTTTATTCTCAAAGGGAAGTTGTAATGAAGGATATTTGTTTGAGCACACAGCTGCACTGGCAGAACATAACCTCAAATATTATGCTTCAACCACGTGAGACCAGTCTTCAGGTCTGACTTCTACTCTTGACATGAGAACCATTGGATACAGAGAAGGTTTGGCAAAGAGTCTGTAAAGGCTGGCCTGGTAGATCCAGAAGTGCCATACCTTCTATTTCATTCTTCTTTGGTTTACAGAAGAATCTCCCAAATCATTCCTTGACAGCTGCAGTCTGTGATTATGTTGTGAATACTACTGGTGAATACACAAAATATGCAGTCTTCTATATGAAACCTAATCACATAAGTTCTTACAAAGCAATCTTTTATTCAAAGGTTATTCAGCAATTTATTACTGACATTCAAACAGTCTCATCACTGCTACTCCAGTTTCAAATTATTTTCTAAAAATAGTCATAGAATTAACACTATTTACAACATATGCAGATTTGCATTTCTCGGTACTCTTAAAACTCACTGGTTTTTATCTTTTCAGATTTTAATTTGAGAATGAAGTTTGATTGTAGTGCTGTTTATTACAATAAATGGCCTTCACATATGCATTTATTCTACAGTTTTCTGTCTTAAGTTTCTGAAACAGTGCCAAGATATTTCACCAATAATACGTAAAGTAAAAGATTTTTAAAAATAGGGGGTTTTATCCTTTTTGCACTCAAGGCAAATGAAACCTGAATTTGCCCAAATTGCTACAAATCATAATCCTGAAGTAACTGCTTTGTTGAAGCCCTTGTTTCATCTTAGACTTTGTGTTCTTTTATTTCCACATGTACAATCTTTCTTCCTTTCTTTCTCCTACTCTGGTAAATAACTTAGGGACTGCACATATCATTATGAGACATCTAGCCATATTTCCAGATAACAGATATTCAGCTTTTAACACACAGAGGTAAGGACATATACAGAAAGAAAGATAAAATGGGTGTCATTATAATAGAAGACATTAATAAATACACCGACATCTTCTGGAGTTGCTAATGACCAAGTGACATGCAGACCATAAATCATATAAGCTCACAATTTTTCTCCAAATGTGAGTACTTGCTGATTATAGAGGGTCAGAATTACCCCTTTCAGTTTGATTTACTTTAGAAAGACAGAGAAAGTGAAACATTCTTCTTTCCTATACTGTGCACAGAGTTGGAAGCAAGAAGGAAACTATTTCAGTTTGAAGAATACTTTTGTCTTGTGAATTTGAAGTTACATTTCCAAATTTAAAAGTATGCATTGAGTCAGTTTCTGGTAAGGCAAGTCTGACTTTTTAAGCAGTTCTCTTGTTCTGTTTTCATCTTGCACTTATTGCTTCTTAGGGTGCCCCACAGACAATAACCTAACACTGATTTCAGAAAGTTGTATGATAGGCATGTTCCTTACATTAATATTTGGCCAAAGGAATCATGTTTGGTATTTGTTAAGACCTTTTTTTCATCCTTATACTGAACAATATTTGAATATTTGCATTAATCCAAAGTCAAATGGATTATTTTGGGTTTTTTGGTTTGTTTTGGTTGGTTGGGTTTTTTTGATAAAAGATGATGCATCATCTTTTATCAGCTGCAGTGGGTACATCTGCCTAGTATTTTCCACAACAGTAAGAGAACTTCAGGGCATAATCAAAAGTATATGCTTGTATTAAGGGCAATTTCCTTTTGTTTAAATCACTTTCAATAGTGAGAAAAACAGAGGCAGTTATGCAGCTACAACTCATAAACAGAATATTCCTAGTCCTTCTTACCATGACCACCACAGTTTCTACACAAGACTTATTCTTTAATCTTCACTGGCACAGTTCATTTAACTAGGTGATTTTATCTGATCAACTATTCTCTTCATAATTTTGTCAAGCCTTTTCAAAGAAATCATTTCTCTGCAGGTAGTATAATAAAAACCCTGACATGCTACCTGGAACTTGGGCTAGACAAGATGATCCATTGGGATTAGAGGCAAATTGAGGCAAAAAAGTCCCTCAGAATCACCAAGCAGTGTTCATGGAAAGGGTTATAGGGATGCTTTTTATTGTACCTCTCTCATTATAGAATGGAAAATTTAAATTTCCCTCACCATCACTAGGCAGCTCACTGTAATACCTATGGAATTGACCCAAAGCAACACGGACAGTCCTGAAAACATCAGTGACATAGAGAAATCACAAGAAGTTAATGATAGCTTTCATAAGCAAAACTTCAGTGAGACTGAGAAAACATCAAGCTCAAAAACTTGACTGTCGTAAGGCCTGGAGCATTTACCTAACTTAACTTACTTATGGACAACATTTATTTAGAGAAAAGCAATGCTGTGACAATCAGTCAAGACAATTACTTAGGAACAAGCCAGAAAAATTCAATTTCTGAAATTAAATCTGCATGTACAGGAGTTTGTGATGCAGCAGTATGGCACCATTCCACCTCACACCTTATGTTCTGCTCTGGGTAGTGTATTAGAAACCTACTTGCCCCAGATGAGCCATGCAGTGAGACTTGTGTGAGAAGGGACATCTGTCTTTGTGGTCAGATCCCACTTCAAGCGTTGGCTGTTCAGGTTTTGTGAGCTGAGTAGCCATACCTCCACTGCCCACGTGGTTCAAGTTGAACAGATCCTGATGATTCAAATTAAAGTTTATTTTAGTGCTTAAGTACTGCCATTCACATTGCTCAGTGGTAGGTCAGTGAGAAATAGCCCTCTGGAACAAAACACCTACCAGCAGGTGGAAAGCCTTACTCACAAGAACCCAACTATTATCCTGCCAAAGCCCTGTGCATTTCTAGCCCTACCACTCAGCAGATAACTGTAAATACGCATATTATTCAGAACTGGTTAGTACTCGATTAATGCAGAAGGTAATAGCAGTCCTGACAAAATCAAACCCCCATTTATAAATTTTAATTTTCAAAAGCTGTTCTTTTAAACAAATAACCTTTAGCACAACAATAAAATGCGACGGTTCCCCACACACTGTGCTGCTCAGCACTCTCGAAGCCCCCACAAAGCTCCCCAGGCTCCCAGCTGACCTGGTAGGACAGTATTGTCTGGGCAGCCACTGCAGCAGCCCACTGGCACTAGAATTGCACACACATACATTTAATAACCAGAAAAGGTACCCAGCCTTTTCAATGAGCACTACTGTGCTTTGAATCAGCAGTGTGCTGAAGAAACTATTATTTGTGTACTCTAAAGTGCTCCTCTGTATGTAAGCTGCCTACCACCAGTGGCAGAGAAAGGAGAGAGATCAGGAAGATTATGTGGGAGAAACTGCAAACAGCAGGAAGAAACTGCAAAGAATGAAAATATCTTATTATTCTGAATTTCTGAGCAATGCTGTGAAGAGTTAAGACACCAGCTTTTCCTACACTTCTGGGAATCACAGGCTGTCATCACACTTATGCCTGTGGAAAGCTGAGTCTCTGTACAAATACGGCACAACATTCATGTCTAGTGTACTATTCCAGTGCTCTGACCATTTGACTGCTTGGTGCCTGCAGCTTTCATATGTTTCCAACATAACTGCAAGACAGTCATGACCCTTTGTTCTCCTTTTGTAATCTCCCTTAAGACTACTGGATTCCTTCTCAGAGCAGGTATTTACTCCTTTGCATTGTTTTGTTTTATTATTTTTCCTTAAAGTCAGCAGCATGTGAAGGACTTTGTTATTAACTCATTAATAATCAAAATTGCTCTCTGTTTTTCAGGCAGCAGATCCTGACTGTTTGATGGCAATGACTGAAGTAGGAAGCAAGCAAGAGGAAGCATTGTCATTTTCTATCCTCTTCCCCCCACCCCCAGAGGTGTGAGGAAGCATGCTGCCCCAGCCTTTCCTTTCCCTTTCCTCACTGTTCTCACCCAAATGCAGTCTGGGAGACAGGACCAGAACCCCCATTAAACCTTCAGAACATGGCACAACCCTCCCCTTGGCTCTGCTGGCCCCTCTGCCCTGTGCGGAGGGGCAGGGCCAGGTGTGACCTCCTCAGCCTGGCTGGATTTCCTGGCACCCAGAGGAAGATCTCAGTGTGGTTTTGATTCATCCTCTGGGTTTTAAAAAAAGTATAGCTCAGATACTCTGATACATGAATTCATTCATATGGCCTTCCTACGAAGAAGATAATTTATGAGCACTTTGATTTTGTTAGCTAAAAGATAATGGCAGTGTCATCTTATCTATCCAAATTCAGTCTTTCAGGGAATCCTAAGGGAGTGTGCCAAGCTGCTAAGGTTATGGCTTTTCTCCAGAGGAAGCAAACCTCTGCTGACTGATGTGTCATCACCAGAGGGTACACAAAGTGGGACATGGCTGTAGGGCCAGGCAGAGGAAAGTGCCCCTGCTCCCCAGGTCTCACAGGGAGGCAACTCAAAAAAGACAATTACTGTCTTAATAATCACCTTCACTCAGGGACACCCCAGTGAAAGTGCAAAGCAGCAACAAAACACATCGCTACTGCAGCTTTTAGAGGATCATATGTTACAGTGAGGCAAAGGAAGAAAATGTTTGCAATAATTGTCAGCTTGTTACCCTTGGCACTTGTGTCAACTAAACCTAAACTCTCAGATGTGGTGAGACAAAGCTGTTAGAATGCTAGTCCACATCACCGCTTTGCCTTTTAAGCCTATTGCTTCGTGGCAATCAGCCTGGACATAATTAATTGCACCACCTGCAGTACACCTCCTCAGCAAGGGAAGCTGCTCGCCACAGATCACTCTGCCAGGGCTCCCTGGCATGGGGCTGCACTGCTGCAAGCTGCAGTCACCCAACACGAGCCCTGCTCTGAGCTCCTCGCTTCCCAGCCCCGACTGCAGCAATCAGTGGGGGTGTCTGTCCTGCCAAGGAGTGTGGGGATAACAATCACTTTGCTCTGCTCAAGGGTTTGAGCTGTCGCATCTCTTGAGCCAGCAGCTCTACAGTCCCCTTCGCCTTTTCTTTGTCTCAGAGGCTATGCAATAAAAACAACCTCCTCAAGGTTACACAGCTCACTGATGACAGAGTCAGAGAAATAAATTATGTTTTGCAATTGCTGGCCATGCTGGTCCCTGGCCTTTTAGCTGTTCTCCAGCTTCCTCTCAAATTTCACTAAGTCTCCCTTCAATGAACCCAAAGGTTTGCAGCTACCAGAAAGGGCTAGCAAGAGCAAGCCACAGGTAAGCAAAAGACAAAACAGGGGTGCCCTTAGCATGTCTCCTCCCCACTGATATTACTGTGTTAACACAGTAATGCAAAAATATAAAGGCCTGAAGTCCTCCTGCAGAGGAGCTGTAATAGCCCCTGGAGTTGGAGAAAAGCCTACAGGGAAAGGCAGCAACAGTTCAGCTGATAATAGCAGAGGAACAGCAAACCACAAGTTTGCATGGACTGTAAAGGCAGGCATCACCAAGCATTGCCCTCATCACTTGCAAATACCCCATAACTCTGTTAGATCTCAAAGCATGAGCAGTTTGTATGAATGAGAGCCCATATTCTTGTAAAGTATGGAGAAAAGCAATCCCATCCTCTTTCAAAGGAAAATGGAAAGCAGCTTTATCTAAACACAAGTATTTTACCAGTGATTCAAGTTATACCCCTACTCATAAACTCTTCATATATACATTTTCATAATGAAGATTAATCTTTTACAGTTTATTCTACAAGACAAATTAAGCACATTTTAATAACTAATACATCCCAGCCATTCTTAACACCAGCATGAAAATGTGAACACATTCAGACATATGCCTGCTGTTAATACAGTCTGTGAATACACCCTGCAACAACACTATTTTCCTAGATTCACATCTTCTCTTAATCCCCTGTAGCTGTGCAGAGTTGACTGAGGTGATCTGTGAACCAAATAAGTGTGCTGCATTACAAAAGCTGTTAACATCCAGAGCATCATTTACAAAATGGTTTTGGTTTTTTGTTTGTTTTTTTTTTTGTCTGACAATAAAATAGCACAGTGACATTATAGCTAAAATATTACATCATATATAGTATATATATATATGCACTACTGTATTTTCTGTGTGCCTGTGATATACAGCATATATGCTTGTATTATATATGCAGTAAATTTGGTATATTATCTGGTTTTCAACCTAACTGTACACTGAGAATATTCCATAGTAACACACATGACCTTACTTTTTAAAGCTAAGAGTTGTGCCTCTGTCACACTCACTCTGGCCTTTGGCAACTCAGACCTAATTAGTTCACAAGGAGATTCTCAGCCAAGTTCAGAATGCTTAAAAAAACACCCCATGTACCATGGGCACTCTAATTAATTTCAATAATACAGATTTAAAAAATATTCCCTCCCAGGTGTACATATATCATCTTTGTGAGGTTTCATTAAAAACTTTGTTGTGGCCACTCATTGTTTATTTATTCATAAACAAGGAAAATAAAACTAGATTGAATCTCACAGGCTAAAAAGAATTTTTCAGGTCAATGTTGTACCTTAGGAAAATTAGCATCATTTCCACAGATGGTTATAAATATATGCAAAGAGATGGCTTACTACATATGAGAGCTAATTATTAAAAAAAATAAAAGTTTCTCTGAAACTTTCATTTGTGAAAAATATAATATTTGGTGTATTCCCTGTGTATAATACTTGCATGTATGCCTGTTATTTATATTCCCTGTGATGATGAAAAAAATTATCTTTTTTATTTGATTTGTAGGTTTTTTTGACTTTACTATGCACCGCTTAATATTCAAGGAATTCTTTAGTCATATACAGTACATGTCATATTGCTGTTGTGATGTATGATGCAGCTTCAACACAGATGGCACTAGGAATTGACGTGGCAACCTTTATCATTCAAAGAGTATCTTCATCTATGTCTACAGCTTGAACTAAGGAAACAAGCTTCTCAATGAGTAGATTCATATTCTAGATACATCAAGCACACATCCAACAAATTAGGTAAGTACAACGTTTGGGAATCTAAACTAGTAAGAGCTTGTGTTATATCACTTTTATATTTGTTCACCCATTGCCAAGCAACTAGCAATACCAATGAGAACTAATGAGAAATAATCCACTGCATCTCATGCAACTGAGCCTCCAGCTCCTTTGAGCTCTTTCCAAATTGTCTTCTCTTCTGCTCCTAAAAGTAACCTTTGACTGTGTGGTAGGTCCTGAAAAGCAGACAGAAAAGGGTGAAATTATTCTACAAACATTCAGTGTTTTCTTGTCAATGAATCTAATCAAACTGAGAAACAGTAATATATCTACAAAGAGTGAGTGCTATTATCCAGACAGAAAAGCATCCTAACTGTGGGAGGCTTGAGCCCTGGGATTTTGGGACAGGTGAAAAGTGCTCAGCAGCATGGCCTAACAAGGCATGCAACATATTGTGGCAGGTAGCTATGCAACTAAATACCTGTCTTGGTTACAGCTACAATATTTCTCTTGGTAGCTGTTACAATGTTGCGTTTTGGGTTCAGAATGAGAATGGTGTTGCTATCTCACTGATTTTTTGGTGTTTTGTTCTTTTGGTGTTTTGTTAAGTCATGTTCATCCAAAGTCAAGGACTGCTTGTTTCCTTGTCTCATGATCTGCCAGTGAGGAGGTATGCATAAAACCCAACAAACTGGGAAGAAGTTTAGCCAGGACAGGTGACCTGACTTGGCCAAAGGGATATTTCACCCACAGAACATCATGCCCAGTACATAAACAGGGGGGAGTCAGCCAGAAGGTCGCCCAGTCTGGGTTCAGGATGGGGGTCTGGCATGTGTCAGTGAGCAGTGAGTAGTTGCATTGTGCATCGCTTGTTTTTTTCTATTCTTCTTCTTTCTTTTTCTTCTTTTTCTTCTTTTTCTTCTTTTTCTTCTTTCTCTCCTCCTTCTCCTTCTCCTTCTTCATTATCAACATCATCATCATCCCTTACTATTTTGTTTAATATTTAATTATTAAATTGTTCTTTTCTCAACATACAAGTTTTATGTTGATTCTCCTTCCCATTCCACTGGGGTGGTGGGGAAGAGATGGTAGAACTTGAGAAGTGGTTGTGCGGTGTTTCTTTTCAAGCTGGGCTTAAAATCACAGCAATACTTAAAATTAGTCTGCCCAGCTGCTATCCTGTAAAGTGTGTTTTTGTAGTGAGACATGGAAGACACAGAAAGGATAGGGACCTGGAACACTGCAAAATGCCCCTGGCTGTATAGAATCATAATGAAGGACAATTGTACCTCAGGAGGCCTGAAATATCCCGCTTCACTCCAAAATAATAATGACTGAAAATGGGCATAAGAAAGAGAAAAATAATTAAAATATATGTGAATACTGCACTGAAAACCAGCAAAAATCATTAACTTCCTGGTGCATTAAAGGTATCTTCTGGTTGTGTGGTGCTGCTGGAAGTACCTCATTGGAAGCAGAATAATGAAACTTTTGGTCCTTGATAAAATAGGTTACTGCCATTATCCTTGCACCCTCTTTCAGGCCTTTTTTTTTTTTTTAATGCATTAACTGATGACTGTAGTAGACATCCTGCAGCTGAATACAGCCTTGCTGGCTGGAATAAACCCATTTTTATAATCATGGTCCAACTCAGAAGTTAAGAACTTCCACCGCAGAATGACTGTTACTCAGACCTTTGGCTTCAACTTTGTTCCTAAGGAAAATGTCATTAAAGAGATTTAAGCGAAAAACATTTTTTCATATTTCATGTGCTTACATTTCCGGAACTTTAGTACTCCCAGCCTGATTTAGACCTAAAGGGACACAAGTCACCTAATCAGCAGCAGCATTTTCTAGAACCTTTTTTAAGGTGTTTTTTACAAATTGACTATAGCTACCTGTGCCTAATCCCAGTATTTTGGTTTAAATAGGGCCGATCACCAGTTGCTTAACAAGAGGCATATTCCATTCCCAAGGCACAGAACACATTTTCTTCAATTATCTCTCTTTTCTAGTTCACCACCTCTAGTGGTTTTACAAAGGGTCCTCAGTTTTGTTCTGCTGAGCAAGAAGGTGAGTGCTAAAAATACCTTTTTGTTGCTTCAAGGGGACAGAGTAGTGGAGAGGATTCTCCTTGATACCAGCTTGAATAAATAAATGGACTCAAGTGCCCTCTTGTGTTTCTCTGTCACAAGCTTTGAGAGGCTTAAGAAAATATATAATATTTCAATAGCAAACACAAAAAAACTGAGAAGATATTCTTAAGAAAATATTTAATAGCATATAGCTCTCAAATCAAGAGATATCCAGAAAATATTTTTTGCCTAGTCTTTCATGCAAGTACTGTGTCATTTCACAGCATGAAAATAATGCTGAAATGCTTCTAGTCTTTGTTGATCCTTTGTCCTGTACTGTACTGCATCAGCACTGATGCATTCATATCTAAGTTACAGCATAAATCAAGAAAGCATCAGCAGAAACAGAGTTACAAAAATAAACACTCTTAAAACAGTCCAAAATGTGGCATTTTTGCTTTAGTCCATTTCCTAAAGCAGCATCTTTTAAAATGGCAATAAAGCAAGATTTTATGCCAAAAAAGACCATTAAGTAGCAAATATTTAGTATTAAACTGGCATCCTTTTTGTCAGATGAATAGGATTACTTGTGCTAAGAAGGGATAGCACCTTATTATCAAGACTGAGGGGCCAGACCTGAAATGTTTCTGTGGTTGGCTGTGTTTCACAGCAGGATATGCATGTTATATGCAAATGTTAATGTTATATACTGTTTTATGACCCTTTGCTTGGCAGAAACAATGTGAATGATAACAACAAAGTTATCATTAATTGGTGAAGAAGGAAAATATTTAAAAAACAAATTGACTTTTGAAAAGTCAATCACAGTACAACTGTAATAGTTTGCAAAGTAAACTCTCGAACTTTCAAGTGTCTTTTACCAGGCATATTCCTGACACATTTAGCTTGTTGAGAAGTCTTGTGGTTGAGGAATGGTGTTCTCCAGTTTCTTGCTCCCACTAAAACCATGCACCCATTTGCTTGCCCTCTCTCTTCCCCTCCCTCTGTGGGCCACTGGGGACGAGAACTGGAGGCACAAAAGGTGAAGATCACAGGCTGAGATAAGAACAACTTACTGGAAACAGCAATGAGATAACAACTCAAATGATAATAGCAATGATATTAATAACAAAAGCGTTAAACAGAAGAGAGAGTGATTCACATGCAAAATGCTCACTTTGGAGCCTGCCTGCATCACTCTGCTGGCAGGAACTCCTTCTCAAAACACACTTCCTTTCCCCTGCCTCTGATAATGATGTGAGGTGGTAAAGAATAACCTCCAGGTCCCGGCCATGCCCTCTTCTGGCTACTGCAAAAATTAATCCTGTCCTGGTCAGAACCAGGACAATAAGATAAAAATCAATAGCTGTATATGAAGTCCATGAAGTAAATTCAGATAACCACAGCAGGAGCAGACACCTGCCGCATGTCCTGGGCTGGCAGAGACATCAGGCAGTGCTCATCACTTGAGTTTTTCAGCTCACAGCACAGCATTCCTGTTCAATTACTGCTTTGCTCTGTACCCACATTTTTGACAGGCAGGTCCCTGCAGATATCTCTTTTAATACATAACAGCTGTAATGGAGCAGTTGTTTGGGGCAAGAAGTAGAGGTTCTAGGATCTTAGAGGTTAATAATTCTCTCATTGAAGTGGCTGGCTTCCAGTTGCAAAGCTTTAAATGTTCATTTTTAGGTTGCAGTTCTGGTCCTTTTGTCCCCCCCAAGCTATAAAGGCTCACACTGAAATAGAGTTCTGTTCCAAGGGACCTATTTGATGTCCATCAAATTATAAGTTAAATGGGCCTCTAACCACAAATATGAATCTAAAGCAGACAATGGGATGGGGTTGGGCTAGTTTTGGATCTGTCAAAATTCAAAGCCTGATATGCATGCAGAACTGGGCTGTTTGTGGAGCACTGTTGTTTTATTTCCCACAACTCTGCTATAATTTGTCACATATATGGTTTAGGCACAATCTAAGGCAGATTCCTGCTTGCCTAAGCTTCTCCACACAGACACACACTGACATGCCTCTCCTGAGGAGTGGAGCAATTTTTTTGGTTGTCAAATCTCCCAGAGGACTCTGAGCTCTGCAGCACGGGGCTATCCTCAAAACCCACAGTCCTGTCCTATCCCCTCCTTCTTCCTTCCCTCCCTCTTCTGTAATGGAATGTTTTTTGAAAGCTCAGATTTTCACAGCCTGTTCTTTTTCTCCTTCCTCTTCTAATACCACTTTTATAAGCCAAGACCCAATAAATCAGTATATGTTTCACCACCACCAGGTAAAAATTCAGGAACCCTGAAGAGTGTTCACTGGTTATTGTCTCACCTATTCCACCCTACAATCTCTGAATACTGATTTAGTCTTTGATGACAGAAATCCCTTTCTAAAAGGCAGTCTGAGTTACAGATGCAACTGTTTGAGTTTATTAATATTCATAACTACGGCCATGAATAATAGTAGTGAATGACTGTTTCTGCTATGATATTAATCTATTATTTGCTATGGTATTGATCCATTAATCTATTCTTTTTCTCTTATTACTATGTTATAATCTTTTATATTTGTAAGTGGTTTTTATTTTATTTGTTAAATTTTTGCTTTATTTGTTTCAGCTGCTCATGAATTGTGCATATACTCTAGATAAAAAGCTGTATGAAACTCCAGGAAGCATGAAAGAGAAATTCCCATCAGATAGCTGACTAGCATGACCTAGTAACCTGCTTTCTTCACTCAAAATTAGAACTAGTATGCCATTTCTCTTCTCTTGCCATTCCCATCACTGAAGATTCAATCCAAAAACTTCTGAGTTCAGCAGAACTGTTTGCAGTGGTTTTTTTTCCCTCTGGGCTGTCCATCAGGAACATGACTGTGATACACATGTAGACCACTGACCACTCCTAGTTATTTTAACAGCTTTGAAGAAAAAAAACAGGCCTCTGAACTAAGCACTGAACTCACTGGCTCAAAGACCAGGACTGCCAGCCATAACATGACAAGTAGGCAAGTGTGTTTTCAAGAGAAAAGCGCACAGAAGCCATGTGCAATCACTCTGTGGGGTACTGAATGGTAAATCTCTGCTATTTGTGGTGTCCAGTTTACTCTGTAAACACAACCACTGATTTGAATAAGTAGATATTATAACTATTCACAAAAAGTGCTCAGACACAAAGTATGTTCTGAGTTAGAAAATTATCATAATGAAGTCAGGCACTCTCCTGAGTATAAAGAATGAAGATGCATCTTCAAGATTGACTAGTGATAATGCATGTGGTGATCTTAGAAGTGTATTATTTTATTTTCTTTAAAGTTAACTATTGCCAAATTTTATGATAGTGTGATTATGCAGAATTTTCTACTTTCAATTTTCTTTTTGTTTAGAGAAATGAATATGCATTTTGTGTATCTATTCAACACAGGTAAAAAAATCAGACTATAATTTATTAAACAGATTCAGCTATCTGTTCTTTGTTACTGCTGTATGAGATGACAGGGGGTAAAAAAATAAGAACAGATTTAGAGATGCTGAACAGAGGACAGTGTTATGATAAGTCACAGGATTTTTCACAAAGTATTTGTTATGGATGCAATACCAGAAAAAATCTTTTAGGACCTTGATTTTATTGGCTATTTCTATTCAGGTAAGTTTTCAAATAAATTTGTAGTTAGCAAAACTTCTAGGCATGTGCTTATTTCTTACTGCAATAAAAACTGTAGTTAATACTTTGGCTCTACCAATATCTATAGGAATCTCACTGGAATACAGCAGTTTTCATGCTCTAGATAGATGTTGCAAGCTGCAATTCCAAAAGGATCATTCTTTCAAATAATTGCATTTTCTGTGTGTTTGTATTCCTCTCTCTGTGTCTAATATTGGCCTTGTAGAGCTGACCAAACAGCTAACTGTCCTCAGGTATCTTTGTTTCTATTATATACTAAAGCATTAGGTATAGTCAAAGAATCAGTTTAAAAAAAAAAAACATTTTGGAGGATTAGGGCATAACAAAAGGCCCATTATTTATTTCCCTTTTGTCATGCTTGGATTTGAACATTGAATTACAGGGGCAGATGACAAATAAATTTAGTCAGCCATGCTATGAAACAATAATTGAATAGTTTACTGAAGTTAGAAGGAAGTCAAGGAATTTGGTTTTTTTCCCCAGAGAAGACACGTCTTCTTTTAAAAAAGTTTCCATTTGATGCTCAATGTAGATACCAGAGATAACTGAACTTCAAATGCTTGCCTTGCAATTACATGAATTGGCATCTCATAAGCAAAATCAAACTGGTGATAATGACTGTAGCCCCAGACAAGCTAATGGCACTAAATAAAACCTTAACAGCTGAGGATCTAACATAATTCATATCTCAGTATGAGCTTAAGCATCTCAGTCAAGAATCAGACCTGAGAAGATGAGTACTTTTGTAATTATTGGTGGGTGCTTACTGCTGTATGTTTGATCAGTTCATAAGTGTATTCAAGTCAAAAATAGCAGAAGCTATGAAAGGACACCCATTATCTTCTGCAAGAAATCTAAAAACTGAGGCAAATACATCCTGGAGAAAGACACCAGCCAATTGGCATATTCCTCAGTATTTTTACTGACCTTTTATTTACTTTTACCCTTGATAGGATTATTCAAGGCATACATTTTCTCACTTTGACTTCCATGCTCTCTCATTATGATTTTCATGAATAGGTTTTAAGAACATAAACAGTTAGATACAATACCCCAGAAAGGACTTTTATACCATGAAAGTGAGCTAGATACCAAGCTGATAAATCTTCCTTGGTAGGGCAGTTGATCAGACTCCAAAACATTTTCATGGTGCTTTCCTAACCTCACATTTTCACCATCTATGTCATTGTGACTGCGCCTAAATTCAGTGTAACATGAATCACCAGAACAACCAATATGAGTAACTTTATCTCATGATGCAATTTCATGAATAATAGTTGCTAAAGAAAAATTTGCTGTGATTTGCTGTATTCCAAAGGGCTGCCCAGTTAGCTGGAGTTCTGAGGAAAGGCATCTGTGACTTTCAAGCAAGGCTGCCCTCTCAGCTGCATACCAAGGCTCAGGCAGCTCCAAATAAAGGGTACCAAACCACAGACAATACCTGAAACCTCCACAAAACCCTAAAGCAGGCAATGGTCAAGGCTGTGGAAGCAACATAGCAGACTGCCATGTGTACAAAATAGTGGAGTCCAAGAAAACCACTATACTTCTAATCAATCGAACCCACAATCTGAAGCAATTAAATTAAGTACATTTGACAAACCCTATTTTATTTTAAGCCCTATTGACTGTCATTAATTCTACTTCAATCTTTTAAACGTTCCATCTTCTGGCCACAAATCAATTCAAAATTGACCTAAAATTACTCAGGTCATTTCACTTACCTTTCTAAAAATATTGTCATGACTTTCATACTCTCCCTTGTCCCTTGGAACACACACAGTTACAACTTTACAAGAAATGGTAGACACAGCTCAGATATGTCTACTACAAATACAAGCATTTTCTTATCATCTTGGTACCCTTGTCAGATGGAAGAGACTGGTGGAACTTGGACCTCCAACCTATGTCGTCTGATGCAGATGGAGGTGGTATCTCATTAATCCCCACTATTTTCATACACCCCATTTGGCCATTCTCTCCTAAAAATCTTAATGCATATTAGGGCACAGCCAGTCCTGTGCTAAGGAATTTGCAACCTGCACTTCTGCAAAATTCCTCAGGCTTCTCACTTGTCCCTGTGAAGAAAAGCACGAACATCAGGAAAGAAATGTGAATCAATATACCCAGCTGGGGGAAGAGGATTTGTCCCTTAGGATGTGCTGTGGATTAGAGGAAATGTGGTACTACTGAGTAAAATAAGCAAGTCCCTCTCAAATAAAATTGGTCATGATTCTGGATTATATACTGCTTACATCATATTACTCTTCTGAATCAACACCTGAATCTTAACATCTTAGAGCATTATCAGGCTGTTTGTTCTTGAATTCACACCTCTTCACACATCTTTCTTCTGGCTAAAGTATTACTAAATTTCTGACTTCTTCTAAGATAATTTTCCTTTCAGGACCCTGGACTTTGTCTTCTCTTTATTTTGAACACTATCTCATTGCTTTCAAAAGAGCCTTTCTTATTATGAATACCTCAATAACCACAGACATCAAAACTATGCTTTCTTCTGATTTAACAGTGATGACAGCATTAAGAGTAAAAAAAAAAAAAAAACTGTATCAGGAAGAGTGTTGGGAAGGAAAAAACAAACCAGGGTAGCAACTAGTCCCTATAAGATAATTAGCACTTATGATAAAATGCATGTTGGAAGGCCTCAAAATCTCAACCATTAAATGAAAGTGACTGAAAGTGAGAGACTTAGGTATTCTCAGGTAGACCTTGCTGCTATGTTTCCCTATGCAGATTCCTTATGTTAGACTTATCTCTAACTTTCAGGACAGTCCAGAAAACTGAGCATGTTACTGACATGTTCAGAGGGCATTTCACAAGTCAAACTCACTTTGTTACATAACATGAAAGCATGCTGTATAGAGTCCGAGTTACATATGTCTGTTTTCTCACACTCTTTTCTGTTTCAGCAGATTTATTTCTTTTTCTCAAAGAGGAAAGAAAATTTACTCAAGAAGAACACTGCTTCTCTAGGGCAGTCCAGAAGCCTTCTTGCTAATTAAGCATATGAAAGTTATAAAAGTGTTGTTTTTGAACAAACACATAGTCATGCAGCATTTCCAGGAAAGACATGCTAAAATATGAATTAATCCTGGCACCAAGGTCTCGAGGCCATGGTGTTGCATGTCTCATTTCACTCTCAGGCCAGAAGGAGAACAGTGAGGAGCAGCTCAGTCACAGTAAAGTCAGAGGTAAAACTCTCTGCTGAGGCCTTTAATGTCTTTAAGGCCTAAACTTCATGTTTATTTTATTACCAGTACCTGGTAACTGCAAATAAAATGTATTTTTCATGGTAAATCATTGCTTGCTGTCTGCTCAGAACTTTCTCCTTCATGCCTCAGCATCTGTGCCAATGGCACCCTTTGAAGACAGCAGCTGGTTCAATGGTTTTATTATTTAGATTTCAATCTCTATTTAAAGCCACGGGCAGTATTAACTACAATGCACTAAACATCTATTTAAACATCATGGTACAGGCAGCCTTTCAGACTGGGGATGTTCTATTTTCAAGTGATCTGAATGGCAGAATATTGCTTTTTAACTTCTTTTAAGTTTATCTTATAGGCCACTATGTTGTTCATCTAGTTTGAAAGACAGTGGCCAAGTGTACAGCAGGACGGGGTCTTGAAAAACATCTATTTCCACCTTCCATCCCTCTTTAAAAATAATCCTAACAACATAGGGAAACCTGAAAGATAAAGCACTAGTGACTGGTTCTGTCTGCTAACTTAATGGCTGTGACCCTAGCTGCAGGAGGTTTTCTCCTTTAGTTAATAATCATTCCTGTGCTCTCAAACATCAAGGGAATGCATGGACGGCCAGCATAATGAATTTTGCATACTCAGACTGTGCCAGGATGCAAGCTAAAGAACAAAAGCCTTGAAGCTGGTCAGGTTGGATGTTCAGACGGACATGCTTGTCTTGACCAGTTGAAGTTGGACAAGATTATTTGAGGGAAATGACATTTGCTGATAATGGATTGACCTAGTCTCTAAGTTCGGAAATAGGTGACATGAGCATGGAATTTCACATTAGGCAGAACGGGGAGTAAGAGAAGAACCTCATTTTTTATTGAACTTAAAAAAGAGCCCCAGAGTACTGACAAATCTAATGAGAACAGCAGCAGCCAAACCAGAGATCTGCCATGTAGAGCTGCACAGTCATCAACAAAACAGGGGCAAGTTAACTGCTGTTTTAAGTGGACACAGTTCTTTGTATCTCATGGAATCATTTTTCTTTTAACCATCAAAGTAAACACTACTTCTTCTCAGTGTTACAACACAAATACCCAGCTTACAAAACTGCCATTGCCCCAAGGACACTGTGTGTTCCAGTCATTTTCCAGAGAATAATCAAAGTAAACAGATCAGGTGTCTTCACTCAGGTGGAGAAGATGACTCAGCTTTGTGCACAGGAGGACTCTTCCTCTTCTACTGGGAGTGTTGAGCCAAATCCCTGGTCTCAGCCCTTGACTAACCCCTTCTGGTTGACAGGCCTGCTGCTGGGCTGGGAATGCCCTGAGTTCCTTGGAGCTCATGGACTACATCAAGAGCAACAGGGAGCACTTTCCTTCCTCACTACAGTACTCTCTACCTCTATGGGAGAATTTTGCCCACAGTCAGCAGTAAAAACTCAGGTGAGTTGGAGTCTCCATCACCAGCTGAATTTGGCCATTGTGACTGCAGGTACTGACTTTTAGGCATATTCTGAACATTACAGAAAGCTTTGCAGCTCAATCTTAAGTCAGGGCATCCTTAGTGGAGCTGCACTACGACCTGAGTAAGCACTGCATTATAGCATGGACAGCTACTAGCAACAAGGAGGAGAGGGTTTGTATCACTTCCACTGCCAGGGGAACCCTACAGTAGAATGATATCCCAGGAGCCTCCAAGGTTCCAAATATGGGAACAAGCCTGATCACGAAAGTACATCACTCCTCATAGAGAAGGCGTTATTTAGGGTCATGGGATGCCATAACTTATCTAGTTATTATCCAAGCTGGAAGTATACCAAGATGAAGAAGTACTTCAGCCTCCAGAACAGTGTTTTCACATAAAAAATCATCCCAGACCACTAAATAGTTAAAAGACAGCTTAGCAAAGCAAGTGTCCCCATCCCATGCATCTTGCTTTATCCATAAACTTATTAGAAAAGCCTTAATAAAAAGGCACCAACTTTGCTAAGTTCATCAGCAAAACACTAAGTGGATAAGAGACAGTGATTGAAAAGCATTGAAGCAATCTACTTCTGAGCACAAATTAGACAGCTGCATGGCACACGGGTACTTCATCATGGGATTACAAATTAGTATTTGTGTAACCTGAAATACTGCCTCTTGTACTTGAACTGTGAATATACCCACTAAGAAACCAACTGGAATCAGTTATGTGTTTGTCCTTCAAAAAAAAGCAACAGCTTCATGAAATAATTTTTTGTGGAAACAACACTGACTGATGTTAAGACACTTCATTGCAATTCAGGCAAAGGCCAAAGTTCCATGATGCAAGAACTTTTTTTTCAAATATCCATTTTTATTCCTCTTATCAGCTACCTTCACAGAACAGCAAATGTAATAATATCAACTCCCAAGGCAAAGAAATAATGTAATTTTTTTTAAGGTTTCTTTGCCTATCAGTCTGGAATTAGAATTTTCTGAAGGTAAGTGAATGATAACAAATAGCCCTAAATTGCTGAAGGAGGTGATTTATTTAAAAAGGACCATAATGAAGGTAACTTTACAAACATCTAAGAAAAAAATACATGCCACAGAATGAGATGTATTTAGTGATATGTTCTTGCCCTGACACAAAACCATTTATTAAACATCTGCATTTATGTACAACCTCTGCAATGTATAAGCAAATTTGGAACCTGGCCAGCATTTTGTTATTTCCTGATGTTTTCTGTCTGCAAGGTTCCATTTCTGTGATTCATGCATGTGAAAATACGTGTATCTCAGAACTGCCCTGAAAAGCAAACCCCACATTTCTGTGCAAAGTTACAGACTGGGATGTTAGAGGCCAAGCTTACTGGATTTTTCTGTTGCTTACCCCTCCATCACATACATGCATACCAAATGAACCTTCTCAGCTATGGAAAGAGAAAACTCTCTGCTGTATGACATTGACTGTCACTGCCAGGTTACCTAGAGCCCTTTTACTTGACTGTCACTGTCTTGTGCTCAGGCAGTGCTTCCTGACAGAGTGGCCTCCTGCAGCCACATTTGGCCAGCCAGGACTCACAGAGCCACTCCACTACTGCTGCTCCCAGGAACCAACTGCCTCAGTTTACCAGTATTTGCATGGATAGGCAGCATTCCTAATGGAGGAGCCTGCAGAGGCTTGTTTGCTCTCTTGCCACCCTATTATACTTCCCCACACAAAATAACTAACCAGCCACTTGTGGAGGAAATCCTCTGCTGCACCCTGATTCAGAAGCAGGCATAAAACTATAATCAGGCCCCCCACTATTTGATGGGCTGGCATCAGCAGATCAAAAGAATAAGCAACACATTACTAAGAATTACTGCCAGAGGAAACTTTCAAAGAACCTATCAAATCGGTTTTGGAATAAAACCAAATTCACAGTCTGTTGAGCAGTATATAAATACCTATTTTTAATAAAATAAGGCCTCCAGACTTTTGAGAGGACTCTACTCTGGAAGTCAGTGCTGATCACTTTTGCTTAGGCTCCCAGTAGGCTTCCTAGTATGATTCTCAAAAAATTGCTTATCTAGTTACATTACAGCATAATAATGGAGAGAATTCCACAAACCTGACAGCACTGTTTATCATCAAAGACAACCAGATAAGACCTGAATAAAAATAAATCATAAAAAAATAAAAAAAAAATAAAGATAAAGAAGAAATCACTGTATGCATCTTCTGGTACTGGTTACAGAGTATCTAGCTCCTAATGTTACATTTCCATAATGTGGTTTAATTGACAAAGATGTTTACCCTTTCCCACTACATGTTGCTCATTTTCACCCATGCAGTATCAGTCTCTGTCCTTTTAAAAAAAAATATCTGCTGGGGGTGTGAAAAAAAGCAGCCAGGCAGCTGGTGACAGTGTGGTCAGAAGCATCTTAAATCAGCTTTGTTGCTTAAAACTGTAATACAGAATTACACCACTGCTCTTTACAGAAAATGTGTCTTAGCAGCCTTGGCCTGGAACAGATCCCTTCTTCACTTAATCATGACACAGCACTGATGGCATAGCCCCTAAATAGGGCAGAGATGATTCAGAGAAACCAGTGTGCTTGTGTCAAAGAGGAGAAAATTATTACAATTTTTGGGCTAATTGTAGGATAAACTCATGATGCTACTAAGTGAGGCTGAGGTAATAAGCAATGGGAAAAAAAAAAAGCACAAAGATGCAAACAGCAGATAAAACACATGAAGAAATAGAGAGTCAGCATGCTGGATCCCTTGGAAACGTGAAACACTAAATACTCTGGGGCACCGCAGTAGCTGAATTTGCCAAAACAATTCATTCTTCTCCCAGGGACATTTTCAAGCACACAGTTTATAAAACCAGCAGATATCAAGCCCTAGATGTTGAGAAACTGGCTTAGTAATGCCAGGTGAACAAACAGTCTTCTGGTCACCACCTTCAAAAAAACCAGTTTTATAGCTTTCATGTGTTTAATTAGCTAGAAGGTTTCTGGACTGCCTTAGAGAAGCAGTGTTCATCTTGAATTAATTTTCTTTCCCCTTTGAGAAAAAAAAAAAATCTGCAGAAACAGGCAAGAGTGTGAGAAAACAGACATATGTAATTCAGACTCTACACTGCATGCTTGCAAATATGAGACGTGAAGCACTTGCCTACTCTCTCTGGCTATATTCAGCTGTGGGCCAGTCTTTCCATAAAAATAGGAGCTGCTTGAGAGGGACTAGAAGCATGGTGAGGGTGGAGGAAGCAATAAGGAGGCCAGAAAGCATGACTTTTAGAGACAGATTAAAGAATTTGGCAAGAGAGTGTGTTGTACTTAAAAAGAAAGGACAGAAAAGGAAGTGATGTAATAAGAATTAAAACTTCGGGGAATTTCTGACCAGGAAAGAGGGTGATTTGTTGAACTCCACCATACGTAAAATTCAACCAGGCAAGCTATGCTGCTGCAGGAGAGGGGGACCCTACTAGTACCATTTTGGGAATCTATGGAAATTCCCATGTGGGGAATGGTTTTAAAGTAAGAGTAACATGTTAGGTTACTCTATGTCAGGATATAGTCATCAGTGAGATCAGCTCACACCATGGCTGAGATCTTTCTGAATCAATTATTCTGATATTTGGCTCTTTATTATGAAGGAATTATTTACTGAGCTGATCATGGGGAAAAAATATCTCCTATGTGTTGCATAAAAGAAATTTAAAAAAAAAATCTAAGATATTCTTGTTGATATACTTGTTAGTAGAGAGCCTTTTCAAAGCTGAATAGTTGCATTGCTTAGTAGGAGATCCAGATATTGAGATACCAGAGACAGCTTTAGATGGCTCACTGCCCCACCTAGACAACTGTCCTGAAAGACGGGAGTCTGCTGAGGAAGGCAGGAGCCTCCCTTGAAATGGAAAATGCAAACCCCTTCCCTGTGAATTGTTATAATGATGGAATGACTGAATGAAGAGTCTGTCAGGCAGAGTTCCTCACCAGTGTGTCTGACAAAGCAAACGAGCAGCAGCAGCTCTGGCATTCCCGAGCAGAGCAGCCCCAGCACCGCTCCTGGCCGCGGGCGCTCTCCCCTCACTGCAGTTCCGGGCACGGCCGCCAGGGGGCGCTGCTGCTCCGGCCGGAAGAGGCGGGGCAGGGAGTCC
>NC_031799.1:57026606-57048028 GCF_001522545.3 Parus major | reverse complement strand
TACTTTTTTATTATCTTGTCTTAGTCTGAAAGACGGGAGTCTGCTGAGGAAGGCAGGAGCCTCCTTTGGAATGGAAAATGCAAACCCCTTCCCTGTGAATTGTTATAATGATGGAATGACTGAATGAAGGGTCTGTCAGGCAGAGTTCCTCACCAGTGTGTCTGACAAAGCAAACGAGCAGCAGCAGCTCTGGCATTCCCGAGCAGAGCAGCCCCAGCACCACTCCCGGCCGCGGGCGCTCTCCCCTCACTGCAGTTCCGGGCACGGCCGCCAGGGGGCGCTGCAGCTCCGGCCGGAAGGGGCGGGGCAGGGAGTCCTCCGGGCCGCCAGGGGGCGCTGTGGCGCGGGCGGGGGCAGCACGCGGTGATGGCGGCTCGGCCCAGACGGGAGGGTATGGGACAGAGGCTTCGCTTCACAAAGCCCCGGGGCATCGAGACCCTGCAGGACTCTCGGGAGCAGCGAGCTGGGCCCGCAGGACGTCTCGGCAGGCAGGGGGTGCGGGTCTGTGGGGCTGCAGTGCAGTGAAACCCAGAGCAGTGCTGGAGAAGCAGAGGGAGTGGGACAGTGGCGGCCCAGCTCTGAGCAGGGCAGGGGGAGACGAGCTCAGTATCCCGGGCAGCCGAGCAGATGGGGATGGGTCCCTCTTTTAGTGAGGCTGGGTGATCCCAGTTTGGAGGCTGCTCTCATGAGCAGAGGCTCACCCCACGGCAGGGGCAGCAGCTCTGGGCTGGGCTCCAGCTGCAGCTGCCAACTCCCTTTCCCAAGCAGCAGCCCCGACCATCCTGCTCCAAAGGTGAGAGAGCCAGCAGCTGCCCCAGCCCCTTTACCTGCCCAGTTCTCATGGTATATCTGCCCCTCAGAAAGAAGCTCCCAGATAAGAGAAATGCAATCAGATGCCCTTGTCCCCTGAGCCACTTCTGTTTTTCTTAATTACCCAGTTGTTAGTGTTTCCTAGCAACTTACGGGAAAAAAATCCCTAAGTAAAAAGGAGAAAAGGAAAGATATGTAACCCTCCCAAAACAACATTTTTTTAAAAGAAAAATGTCCTCTAGACTGAGAAGCCTGTTGTGTAAATGGGTGTTGTCTCCTCTTTTCACCTATGGATTCATTACCAGATTAAGAAATGATACTGTGATCTTCTCCAAGTCCTTCGGTTTTACAATTATTTATAGTCTCGGACACACAGTGCCTGCAAATTGAGTGTTCAGTATTAGAACAAGCTGTATGTCCTTCTGGGAATGTAGTGAACATATGCCAAGAACAGCGTCCAGCTGAGACAACCAGAGCTCAGCTAGAGGAAGGCTCTGCTCCACCTCACCTGGGGCGACGTGCTGCCCACAGACCGTATTGTCCCCCTGCACAGGGCCAGGGAACAAAGGCAGTGATTGGCCTTGCGTAGGCACTGTGAACAGGACGCTGCCTCTCAACTACAAGCGTGGGAAGGATGCAGAAGGGAAGGTAGTTGGCTTCTGTTCAAATTTAATCCTGGCTGAAAAAAACCCAGGTGTTTCAAAAGCATGCCTGGGACTCGGCACACTTTCAGGAAGAGAAAAGGTGTATAAGCTTTTTGGTTGGCTCATATACTCACACAAGCAACCCCTGACCACCAGCTGATCCAGCAGTCACAAAATCAGACCAAGTGCCCGGTGCAGCACTCCATTTTAGTTGTTCCTGCGATGGTGGCATGCAGCTGAGTGCTTCTGGCATTTGTAAAGAGATCTGAACTGTAAGTCTAAAGCATCTTTTGGTAGATGCATTAACCAAGAGCACATAGAAACATCTTTTAGTGCACATAGGCCTGATCCTCCACACTGCCATATGGTTTTACCTCAGTTTACACTACATCTGTCTTACATTTTTGCTTGTTGGCTAGCCTTTGAAATCTTTCTTATTAACTAGTAAGTAACTTCATTATAAGAAGATTTTTACCCCTGTAAGATGTATGCCTAATGTATATATCCTGCCTAGTACCTAATGTGTATCTAGTACACACATCCTACAATTTGCTCTTGCGCTTTGCAGCAGTTCTCTTAGCACCAGTGCAACAAAAGCAGACACGGTGCAGGGCTGGTAATCCTGCATCTCCTGTCGCACCTAGATGGCCCACAGATGGCCAGACCATGACAGTACCCAGCTCTGCCAGCGATACAGATCACAGACCACAGATTCACTTCTGCATGGGGAATCTGGGTAAGCAAAGACTCGGCAGCTCTTCGGCAATCCAACAGCGACTTGGCCTTAGCTGCCTTCCTCTCTCAGTGGGAACCTGCTGGCAAAGCATTCTTTACCTATTTCTCAGCTCTTGGAGGGGCTGCAGGACTCACAGGTGCTTCCTGCGGGGCTGGGGATCTCCCCGGGCATCCGGCCAAGGCAACCAGCGAGCGCACAGGTGAGACTCGGCAAGCCATTGCCACTGCTGCCGCTCGCTAGCCCTGCAGCTGCTCCGCGGGTGCAGCCGCTGGGGTGCCCCGGCTGTTTCCCTGGGAGGTGGGAGCGCTCCGCGTTCCGGGCCGGCAGCGGCGGCTCCGCGCTGTGTCCGCAGCCGCGGCGGCTCCGCGGGCCCGGCGGCGCCTCGGGGCAGCGCTGCCCTCTGCCGGCAGCGCCGCGCCACAGCGCGCCGGGCCGGCCGCTCTGGGGCCCGTTTAATGATCCCGTTTGGTTTGCTAGCTTAAGTTTTGGACGGTGTTTGTTGTTTGGGGGTTTCGTTGTGGGGTGGTTTTTGTTGTTGTTGTTGTTGTTGTTTTGTTTGTTGTTTTCGTTTCGTTTGGTTTGTTAAGTTTTCATGTTGTGGTTTGGATGGTGGAAGTTTTTTGGGTGGGGAGGGTTGAGTCAATAGCAGCTGCCACCCCTTGCTGCTAGACAGGAATTTGTGCTCCTTACAGACCTGCTGCTGGGCATTCCTGGTCTATGGCTGGGTCCCTTCTGAATCACAGTTTAGAGTGGTTGGCTCTGGTTATGGTAGGATTTAATTTCAGGCGCTCCTCGGCAAGAGCTGCTTGGGGCCACAAGCTTTGTTCACATGACTACTTCCAAGGTCACTGGAAGGGACACATTACTAAAATCCCACATGTCTCATCCAAATGGATGGCCAAACACACTGAAGTTGAAGCAAATATCTTCTGCTCTAAAGCAACAGAGTTTTTAACTGATTGGTGCTGTGAGTGCTTGAGACCAGACATTCTTTGGCACAGACTATTCAGATAGTCAGTTTTTGGCCTTCTAAGTACATTTTTCTTTTTTTCCCTCGCTGACACTTAGAAATGTTTTGCCTTTATGGCAGCGAATGTGAATCTGTCTGCATTGAAATGCACCCTAACAGATAGCTTCCTCTATTCCTACAGCACAAATTAATACATCTGTATCTCTACCACCTGCAGCAATCCCATAACTCACTTTGAGCAGTGGAGTGTCATTGTTGGAGCAGACACGACACAAAGCAGATCCTTAAGAAACTTCTTCCAAATTTGTTTATTGTGCTCATACTTAGTGTTTTTATACCCTTCTGACCCCATAGTGCGCCCCGTCTCATTGGCCATCATCACACCACCCCTCAAGTCCATTAGTGGAAGCAATGTTTTGAGAAAGCATCCCCAAAAATCCAAAATACAGATGAATCCTGTTTTTGCATGGTGTTTTTCACAGCACAGCTGTTCTTTGTTTTCTTCTACCTTTATTTTCTTTCTCTTCTTCTGATGGAAACACAGGAATTCTGCTGGCTTCTTTCTGTTGACCCTTTCATCTGACCCCAGCCTTCTGTGGGCCCTCTCCACAGTGCAGTATATTAATTTCAGCTGTAGGTTTTACATTTAAGCGGGTATCCTATTTCTAAGTTCCACTTTTGTATCCCAACCTCCTTGAATTTCATGGCAAGTAGAAATACATGTTCCTTTGGCCTTTACAGATTTTTCTTTATGGCATTACGGTCAGGTCAAGCAGAAAGGAGACACATCTTAACCTCAGCTTCTTGTCTGCACAAACGCACAGCCTTCCTCTGGATCTCCAGGTGACCCTTGTGAAGGGGTCACTGGCCCTGTCCAGCAGTGCCCCTCAGCTGCTGGCCAGCCATGCCATAGCCAGGACACAGGAGGCCCCAATGGTACAGTTACAGAAGAGTTTCTCTTGCCTAATCTTTCTCTCATAGTTCATCCCAGGCATCTGCCCCATGGACACTCTGTGAGGGCACCCAATATAACCCCTCTTGCCCTCTACTAACTTCAACCTGGTAGTGAAAATGGTAGTGACAAACCAACCAGGCAAAGGTCTGCAACTTTTGTGTACAAGCTGCAGTGGGCAACTGTCCTGCCAGTAGCCCAGAAAATGGACTCTGGTCTTCCTGGAGCAGACTTTGCTACTTGCTTCCCTCAGGAAAAGCACAAGGCACTACCTTGCAAAAATCGGGGAAAGACACTAACTTACTTCTGTAAGCTTCTACCTATATCTTTCCAATATTTAATGAATATATAACTGCTTTGAAGAGTAAGGGGCTAAATACTTCTCTAAAAGCACTGTTTGAGAAGGGTTCTTTCTGGGCTGTACCCACCATAGTTCACAAGAGGTGCTGTGATCACCATACAGATGGTTTAATGACAGCAACTTAATGGAACTAAGCTCACTACTAAATTATATTAATTATCATACCCGGAAGACTGCACACAGCTTTTGGGCTGAAAAAATACCTATTTAAAACTGAACCTGATTGTTTTGGTAGAAGCACAGATGATCATGCTAACTGTTGTGATTTCAGAGGTTAAAATTCCAGCTGCCTGTCATCACTGTGTGTAAAAATGATCATGCTATGAAAAGTAAAATATGCAGGTGAGGGAAAAGGGAAACAGCAGAGATTATTTTTTTTTTCCTTTGAAATACAAAGAAGCCCAAGACTGATTCTTTGTAGTAATCTAGGTTTTCTTTTTAATATGATATGCTTTCATGTCTGTTGTTAAGAACTTCACATTCTGCAACATCCATGTGGGCATACACTTGTATCCCTCCAGCAGAAAACTGGTTTGGAGTTTAATGAAATGTGTTCTTCTCTTCTTTTGGGGTCTATTCAGGAATTTATGAAGCTATGGAAGTTCAGTGGTAAGGTCTTGAAATTAATACAATCAAGACGGGTTTAAATTACCTTCTCAAAGCTGTTTTTGTTCCATTTGCTTCGCTTTGCTTTTGACAGCCTTACTACGTGGAACATGTTTTACAAAAGGAAATGATCAGTCAGTATTTTGTCAATAGAGTACTTTCTTAAGTATAGTACAGCTGTGTTTGAAAATGAGAAAGATTATTTGGTATTTCCCTGTTGAGGTTCAACACATGTTTTTTTTCTCTCTTCTGTTGAATCCAGCAATACTTTTTAATAATTCAATGTGAAAAATTTAACACAAAACTTAAATAAGTTAATAAGCTGGCTGGAATTAACTGTGTCAAATGAACTACCCAAGGATCAGATCAGAGCTTATTAATGAAGGCCTAAAACAGGTTTGTCCTTTCTCTTCAATAGTTTGGTACCTTGCATTGTACAATACTTGTATTGCAGTTTTAGCACTTCGTTAAGATAGAAATCCCTAGCTGTTAAATGGAGCAAACTAACATTGATTATCTGTTAAGCATTCCTAGCACTATTTATGTCAACATATACAGTAATTTGCAAGCATTTAGACTAAATCTTTTTTAAGAAGGGGAAGGGCAGAGAGATAAAAAATGTTCTAGTAACTTAGTTACAGAAAAGAGAAGTAAAATTGGAAAGTTCTTGTATGACAAAGTTATAACATTACCTAATCTTTCCACAGTGTTAATAATCATATCCTTTATTCATTTTTCACTGTCTTGGCTTAAAGCTGTTTTCTTCTGCTCTATTACTTGCTTCAGCAAGCCATGGAACAAAGCCCATTTGATAGCATCAAGCAGTTTGGGGCTGAACATCTTAGTCACACACAAAGTAAATGTGTGGAATAAAACCTAAACTTGCTTTGGAAACTGGATAAATTCAGGCTAGAAAGACAGGCATGCTGGGTTAGAGAACATGGTTACAATCCTGTCTGCATGGAAAAGGAGAAATAATTATGTTTGCATCAGATATCTACTTTCTTAGTCTCAGTTCAGGAAGATGTAACTCATGAATCACTTAAGAGTTTTGTCCTTTTTAAAATAAATATAATTTTGTTTTGGAATTAGAAAAAATTGTAGGTTTGTCCTTTTTTTTTCTCAATAGAACCTGTTTTTCTTTTTGTTATCTATCTAAATGAGGAAATCACAGGGAGAAAAAAGGTTCTGTATCATTTTAAAAAGAAATCAAGTGTAAAAAATTCACTTTTTGCTAATTCCACAACAGGAACAAATGACAACTAAGAAATCAACTTAGTGACTAAGAAATCTTTCTTGTATTGATAAAGAATATTATTCTCAAATTCTCTAGTGATGACTTGAGAATTTCCAGCAGATTCATCAGTGTAGAAGCTGGCAAAGCCAAACCTAAATTTCTCCTGGCAAAAAACTTGCAAATGGGAACAATATTGATGCGAACAGGGAAACACAGTACAACCATCTTCTGAGACGCTGGGGAGTGGCAAGATTTTAACCTTAATTTTCAACAAGTTGGTCTCTGCAAACCTACTTGTTGAACTCTCTTTCAACAGGCTGTGTATTGCTTAGCAGAACAGCTGTGGAAAATAAGAATATGATTTCTCTCTTCCTTTGCTTCTCAAAGCCTTTTGCTAGTCACTCTCTAGCATACATTTTCGTTGTATGTGCCACATCAAAGGGAGCAGAAAGGCAGTCACTGGAGCAATGGCTTTGCCATTGGGTTTGCATTTCAAAAGACAAAAATTTCCCAGATTTACTTCAAAGCAGCCAGCCCTTGTGCCTTTGCATTTCTTGTGTGGTCTGTTGAGGACAACCCAGTTGTATCAGCAGCACTTGAAAATACACAAAAGCCAAAACCCTCATTTGGTCCCACGTCAAAGAACACTTCACACATCTCTAAATCTTTCGCCTTTCCCTTGAGAAGTAAATGGTACTTGTGAGATTGCAGATTGTACAAAGCAAAGCACATATTGACTGTACATGAAGCAGAACAAAGGTTCAGCCTGTGTCCGAGGAAATACTGCCAATGGCTACTGTGAAACCATCTCACATCTATCCTAACTATTTTTGTTTCTACTTATCCATCAATATGTTTTGACTGTGCGTTCTTAAAAATATTTCAACATTTTTTCCTTGCTGCCCTATTATGTGTTCCAGGCTCACCAATACACACAATTTGCTTTATTAGGATAAACCTGGAGCTACCCTAGGCAGGCATGTCCTGGAGTAGAGGATCACACCAGGGCACTTTGGGGAGTTTTCATAAACTGGCAAAACCTCAGTGTCAGTACTGACAGAGGGGTCCCAGACCCCTGAGCAGGGAGAGCTGAAACTCTGAGGGACAGTAGCATCCCCCCACATGCACGACAGCAGAGCACAAGCAACCAGCCTAAGAGGCCAAGGCATCTGCTCACTCTGCTCCAAAACCAGCATCTGAGACCCAACAAAAAACATGGCAGGGCCCCATGGAACAGCTGAGCAAGACAATGTGTCCTATTGTACTCACTGCTCTCACAGCAAGTCACAAAGGGCGTGCTGGAAGATAACTCGTACTGTTATTCTTGAATGCATTTACACCACGAATCTGTGGTGTTTGCTATGTGTTATTGACCATTGAATTGGAGCAGTAAAGCACCATTGTGGGTGCTGTGCCTGCCAGGTACACAGGTGCCTGACTAGTGTATGGGGAACTGGATGGGGCTTACAGCTGGCCAGCCTGCCTCTCTGCAGCCTCACAAAACACAAACCTCATAAAGTTAAAACAAAACAAAACAAAACAAAAAAATAAAAAACAAACAACACAAAAAGAATAAAATCTGAGTTTGCAAGGGATTTAAGGTATTTGGACAAGAAATAGAGTTTACATAGAAAAATCTTACTTTTCTCTCTGGTGCCTTTAAAATACATTTCTCATCCTTTTTTATGTCTGGAAAATCAAACTGTTCTGAAATAAAATTTAGATAGTACAAACCTGGTACTATACATGATTTTTTTTTTCTTATAATAAGTCTCAGTCTTATCCTTCTTCATCCTTGTTTTTCTGTCTCAATGGCTCTCTAAAATGATCTCTACTCTCATTTTAAAAAAAGATAAATCGACATTTTGGGTTACATTTACTTTGTGTAAGGTTTTGTCTGTTTCCCTGTGTGGCAAGAAAAAGTCACAATAAAAACATTATAAATAAATTCACACCTGTATAAACATGCTGGGGTATCAGAAGACACCTGACTTATAGTCTTCTAAATGGGTAATGAAATGACAAATTCAGCTCAATTCTGGAATGCCTGTGGAAAACCTGTTTCCTTTGCTAGTTAGCTCCCAGGCAGTCCACAAAGAAAGCTTCTTCCAGACCCTGAATGGGCATCCTTGGACATGGCCACAGAGAATTTCTGCCAGGTTAGAGATACAGGAGCTTGGCTTAAAAGTTGTTCCCTAACATCATTCCCAACTCAAGTCTTACTGTAATTCCCAAGAAATGTCAGGGAGAGAGCTTAAAGTGTCTGTGTCATCTATAGGTTTGGTGAGGCAAAAAGTGAGGGAAAGTAATGCTGTCAGCTCTGTGGGGGTACAATGCCACATCTTCACATATTCTTCTGTCTTAATGTTCACAGGTAGAGGGGATGCACCACCAGCACTGACAGGTCCTCCTGTCTCAAGCAAACTGTCCTTTCACCCTGTTCACTCCCAGGGGAGGAAAGGAAAGGAAAGGACTATCCTCTGTCATCTTGATAATCTAAATACCTGGCTGCAGTGAGCACACTTAGCCCAGCAATATGCACATTTCTGCAAGAGTAAGATGGCCTTAAGAACAATTATCAAAATTATTTGAAAAAGGTCCAATGTCTTCTGACTTTCCTAAAAATGTCATGAGTAGTCAAGTAACTTTCCAGAAAAAAAGATACAGGCACTTAAGCACAAATGTAAGTATATTTACCCAAGATGTCTATATATAGGTAGGTTCTGTGAGAAATTAAATTAGGTTTTTCCTAACCAAGTACTTAGTTCAAATCCCTGAAATTCTGTTATAAAATGTCTTATTAAATGAGTTCTCATTTTTTAATCTTCATTTATTTCTTACCTTGGTTTGAAGGAACATTTATGAGATTATTTCTTAAGTTTTTTCTTCCACCAGTTTAGTTATAGTGCTTTTGTGGCATGCTATATAGTAAAGCATGATGACTCACTTAAATTAGATTGCTATAAATTATAACTTAAATACTCTTAAAAGTTATACCACAGTTCACTTTCTAAAAAAACAATGGAGAGATATGGAGATGATGTTTTTGTTGGAGATGGACATCTTTTAAATCGACTAACACAGACAATATAAATATAATCTTTTATTCAAGTTCAGACAGAAACAAAGTCATTTGCACATTATATATATACTTATAGGAAGGACTGAATGTTCCCCTGTTTTAGCCTTCTAGGTTGCAATGAGTCACCAACCCCAGAAATAGTTCTGGACAATATACCAAGATGTTCTCTGGGTTGTCCATGTTTATCAGCACTGGTGGGAGCCTCCTCTGGTTCCTTTCCCTGCTTGACCACCCATGCAGAATGGTCATTCATAGAGTCCAAGGAAGAAAATAACTATTTTTCCTGTCTTTTGAAATTACTTGTCCTTTTTTTTCTTTTTTATTTTCTACCAAGTTGAAAGCTTTCTGTTCTACCTGGGGCATTTTCCCTCTGCCTTCATCTGATAATTTAAATATAACTCTGTATATTTTTTTCCTTTCTTCATCAGTCAGAGTGAACAGAGGAGCAGAGAGTAATGCTGCTTTAATTGTTTTCAGGTCTGAGAAAAGAGCAGGAAACCAGTTATGATAGAGCAAAAGAGAGGAAGAAATTAATAAACAGACAGAAAAATATTAATTTTTGAGAGAAGTATTTTATATAGTGTTTAAGCCCCCTACTTCTCCCATGCAAATGTCTTATGGGAGACAGGAGGAATAAAAGGGTTAAGAACAAGGACTAACCAGGCAGCCTTGCTAAAACAAATGGATCCTTTCAGACTAATTTGTATTTTCTCAATGCAATGTTTATAGTTGGGCAATAAATACACAAAAAGCCTTACTATTTTGCCAAGGAGCTAGAAATATCCTTCAGGCCAAATCAAAGCCACTTCTTTCTAATTTGAGACTCCAGTGCAAACTGAAATTCTCTCTCACACAGATGCACCATTTGTTTTTCTGAGCCTCAAAATAGGCTTTCAGACACTTGGTTCTGAGCAGGAACTGAGCCAAAGACCACGAACCATCTCAGGTTTCCCCTAATGGCAAACCCCCTGGGAAGCACCAGACAGTTCTGCATTCATGTGCTGGTAGGGTACTCAAAATAATCTTCACAGCCATTTTCAAGTACTTCCTCAGACACCCTTCTGTCTGTTTTACTACATTTCAGTCAAAAAACAAGTCTGTCATTTTTACCTTTGAACAACATACTAGAGAATGACAGCCAAATCAAAAGCTTACTCAGAGTGGGCAACTCCCTATTAAGGGCCACTGCAGGCCCCATCTGCTAGCCTGATGAAGAGGCAGAAGATCTGTGCTGCCTGCTGGGGACTAAGATCCACAATGACCCAGAGAGCAGCCCAACTTGCCAAGAGCACAGACTAGTAGCCACTACTACTATTTCACATGGGTACAAATGACACCGCAAGCCAAAAAATGGGCAGGATAAAGGATGACTGTAAAGTCCTGGTGAGGCAGGTGGAAAATATCAGTGCCCAAGTCCTCTTCTCATCTATGCTACCAGTTGGAAAAACAGAGATAGAAGAGAAAAAAATAGAAAGACAGAGAGAAAGAAATAGAGAATACCCATAGTGCAGATAAAGATCTGGCCTCATTTACCTCATTGGTGCAATCGAGGAGTTTTTGGCTTTTAATACAATGGATTGTATTTAATGATGATAACCTATCAGGGAAAAACAAGAACCACTGTCTAAAAGGTGCAAGAGAGTCTTTGGAAGCAGGCTGGCCAATTTGGTGAGATAGGCTTTAAACAGAAGGACTGAGGGTAGGGGATGCATTGTGTCTGAAGTGGCAATGCTCTTGCCACTGCTTCCTCCTGGGGAGCCAGTGCAGGGACAGATGTCCTTTGGCTGCCTCTCAAGATGAGAACCATAAGGCTAACCACATCAGGGGGGTGTGTGGCTTTGCTATGCCCCTTCTAGGGAACCTGCATGCTAGATCACCTCTCTGAAATGCCTGTACATGTACACAAATGTACAGAAATCCATGCAGTGTGGAGAATAAAAAAGAACTAAAAACCTGAACAGATCCTTCATCTCATTGCTCTCATTACTGGAATGTTGTCATGGATGGTTGTACTTTACAGAAAGGACAGGTCAGCACAGCAAGGGGATGGCATTGCTCTGTGAGAGAGCACCAGGAATGCATTGAGCTCTATTCAGGTGCAGATGGATGAGTTGAGAGGTTATGCGTAAGAATTAAGGGACAGGCTAGCAGGGGTGACACTGTTGTGGGTGTTTGCTGCAGGCCACCTGATCAGGAGAAGGAAGCTGATGAGGCTCTCTGTGGACGGCTGGAAGCAGCCTCACTGTCACAGACCCTGGTTATCCTGGGTCATATCCTGGGTTATTCAACCACCCTGATACTGTTGGAGGGACATCATGGCTCAGCATACCCAGTCCAGGAAGTTGACCATTGACAACTTTCTGGCAGAAGTGGAAGAGGACCCAAGAAGGAAAGGTGTGTTGCTGGGCCTTATACTAACAAATTTGGAGGGACTGGTCAAAGATGAGAAGGCTGGGGGCAGTCTTGGCTGTAGTGACCATGAGATGGTGGAATTCAGGACCCTTCATGGAGGAAGCAAAGCACTAAGGACTAGAACCCTCAACTTCTAGAGAGCTAAGTTCAGCTCTTCAAAGAGGGGCATGGGTTAGGGCTCTAGAAGATAAGGGGGTCCAAGGAGCTGGTAAATTCAAACATCACCTCCTCCAAGCTCAAGACCAGTGTATCCCCATGATAAGCAAAGTGGGCTTGAGACCTGAATGGATATGCAAGAAGCTTCTAGTTAATCTCAAACAGAAGAAAGCAGTTTATGGGATGTAGAAAAAAGATTGGGCCACATGGTAGAACTATAGGAACATCATCAGAGTATGCAGGGATGCAATAAGGAAAGCCAAGGTCTAACTGAAATTGAGTCTGCCAAAGGATACCAAGGACAACAAAAAGGGCCCCTGCAAGTACATCAGCAGCAAAAGCAGCATTATGGAAAATGCAGGGCTGCTGGTGAACCAGATGGGTGTCTTAGTGACAGAAGACACAGGGAAGGAAGAATTACTGCATGCCTTCTTTGTCTCTGTCTTTACTGCTGAGGCCAGCTCTTAGGAATCTCAGACCTCAGGGTTAAGAGAGGAATGCTGGAAAAAGGAAGATTTCCCCATGGTCTTAGAGGGTTTGGAGCTGAGGGAGCTGGCAGATATCACTGTTAAGACACTCTCCATCATCTTTGAAAAATCATGGAGAGCAGGAATGGTGCCTAATAAGTGGAGAAAGGCCAATGTTAACCCCATCTTCAAAAGAGAGTACATGAGAAACTACCAGCCAGTCAGCTTCACCTCCCACCCTGAAAAGGTGATGGAACAGATCATTCTGGAAGTCATCACCAAGCAAGTAAAAGAAAAGAAGGCGATCAAGAGTAGTCAGTTTGGATACACCAAGGGGAAACCATGCTTGACCAATCTGATGGTCTTCTGTGATGGCATGGCAGGATGGGTTGGTGAGGGGAGCCTACCTTGGCTTCAGGGCTTTTGACACTGTCTGCTATAACATCCTATAACATAAATGTGCCTGAGGGGAATGGACAGTGAAGCAAACCAAGAGCTGGCTGAATGTCAGAGCTCAGAGGCTCAGCAGAGTAGAATCCAGATGGAGGTCTGTGGTCTCTAGCATTCCCCAGGGATCAGTACTAGATCCAGACTTGTTCAACTTGTTTTTCAGTGATCTGGAAAAAGGTGTAGAATGCACCCTCAACAAGTTTGCTGATGATGTGAAACTGGGGCTGATATATCAGAAGGCTGTGCTGCAATTCAGTGAGTCCTTGGTAGGCTGGAGAGTTGGACGGAGAGAAACCTAGTGAGGTTCAGCAAGGGCAAGTGTAGGGTACTGCAACAGAGAGGAATAACCCCAAGTACCAGCAGAGGTCAACGACTGATCTACTGAAGATCCTGCTCTATGGAGAAAGATCTAGGAGTCTTCACAAATGACAAGCTGACCATGAGCCAGCAGTGCCCTTATGGTCTGGAGTGCTAATGGGCTCTTGGGGTGCATCAGGAAGAGCACTGCCAGCAGGTCATTACGGAGGTGATCCTGCCCTTTTACTCAGCCCTAGAGAGGCCACATCTAGAGTGCTGTGTCCAGTTTCTCAGTACAAGAATGACAAGGAGCTAGTGGAGAGGGTTCAGCAGGGACCACAAAGATGATTAAGGATCTGGAGCACCTCTCTCACAAGGAGAGACTGCAGGAGCTGGATCTATTTAGTTCAGGGCAGAGAAGACTAAGAGGGGACCTCATAAATACAAATATTGCAAATGTGAGTGCCAAAAGGATGGTGCCAGACTCTTTTAAGTGTTGCTCAGTGACAGGACAAGGGATAATGGCTGTAAAATCAAACACAAGCAGTTCCACCTTGACATGAGGAACAGAGAGTGGGAAAGCACTGGAACAGGCTGCCCAGGGAGGTTGTGGAGTCTCCACCACTGGAAACATTCAAAACCCACTTGGAAGTGCTCCTGTTCTCCTTGGCTCTAGGTGAATGTCCTGGTTCCACCCAGGGCAGAGTTAACTTTTGCAGAGGTGCACAGCCAGGTTATTCTACACCAGTTCAGTGGAGACAGAGGGATGTGGGGATTTTCACCAAGGTGTGCTGGGTGTGCCCTCAGGTGGCACCAGGTTCCATGTGCTGAGCAATCCCATGCCAACTATCTTCCTGTCTTGTACACTGTTATTAATATTGTTGCTGTTAATTTTCTTATTTAATTGTTGCTTCTATTAAATTCTCCTTATTTCAACCTATGATTTTGCCTCTGTCCCTCCAATTCTCCTCTCCATTCTGCCACAGTGGGGAAGGAAGGAAGCAGCACATGTATGGGCTGTTTCCATGGGAACACTTAATTGAGGAATACCATCCCTAAACCATGACAGTGAGGCAGCGAGGCTCAGACAATCAAGTTCCGAACATAACCATTGTAAGTAAAAGCCTGGCAGTCAGTCCAAACTACTCTTTAGTCCTCCTAAAATCAGAGGTACTGGTATTTGAGCACACTTGAGAACCAAGGCAGTGCTTTCTCCCCACAAGTCACCTATTGTCATGTTTTGTAGGAAAAATTATTTCAGCCAGGTGGGTTGAAATATAGGTGGGAAATAGGAGGTGGGATGTAATAATGTGAATGACTAAGGTACTTGATTTCAGCTTTTATTAAAAAAAAACTCAAGACATCACTTTTACATTTCAGAATATTTTCAAACAAGGCCTTTCTGTTAAAGCTTTAGGTATCTAAAAAGTGTCTACATGATTCACACCTGTATGAAGCTTTGCAAGTCACACCATAGTCACCAAACAGCTATATTGCACAAAGATCCACACAATACCACACCATTTTTAGTTTAGTCTACATTGTAAAGTGCTGTTTCATAGGGAGAAACTTGAAAAAAGTAATTATCTGGATAGGCAAGTACTGCTGAACTGTATTTCTGAATGTTGACACTTCCATGGTAGTGGAAAAAATATCACAGCGTGTTGTCAGTGCCTCTTGACAGTATGTTTTTTATTTAATACGCTGGAGTAAGCACCAAAGAGTACTGTCTGGAATGCATACTAAATATTCAAGTAACACCAAAAGCCAAATCAATTTTTAAACTCAGAATGAGCTAAATACAAACAGATATATCAAAAGGTAGATAAATCTTTAAAGTAGCATCGGTTTCTGTCCAGTAGAGTAAGTAATTGCATAGCAGAACACATGTTAAATGAATTTGAAACTCTAGTAGAAAAAAAGCCCCTACATTTTTATTTTCTTAATTCTGTAGTCTTAAACCAATAATCTTTTTTTTTTAGGTCAGTGAGTCTGAGACACTGTCTTCATATCTGCAATATAGTGTTCATTTACAAATATTTCCATAAAGTAACAAAAGGTCTGGAGATACCAGTCCAGATGCTTATGAGAAATCTAAATATGGAAATGTGGAATGCTAACCATGACATAAACCCTCTAATTTAGACTAGTTTCTGAAACAGAGGAATCAAAAATGAAACATTTGTCTGTGGAAGGAGATTTGGTCTGTAAAAGAAAGTTCAGCCCTACAACCTGCAGCTTTAAGCCAGTACACAGTTTGTTAGATGAACTGACCACTGTCTATTCTATGAGGGGAAAACTCACAGCTACTGAAGTGAGAATCCTTTCTCCTGGCTCTGTCTGACTGCTGCACTCACATGCAAGATCATGACTCACCTACTCAATAGAGTATACTAATATTAGTAAGAGTTTTCAGTGCTTGACTTGTGTCCAATAAATATTGGAGGGGGGAAAAAAAGCAGGAGGAACAAAAATGCCTAACAGCAGAGAGATCTGCCGAGTCTCACTACAACTCAGTTTGCTCCACGACCTGAAAAAGCAAACTGTAAACAAAAACATGGGCATGTTTGTGTTACCAATGAAGCTACTCAGGAACATCCAAGTCTAGAAGTGAGCAAAGAGCTGTAGAGGGCCCTCAGAACTTGGTGACTAAGTAAACAAGCATTACCAACATAAACAAATGCAAAACAGCACACCAGGTGGGGAAAACCCTTCGTGCACAGCTAACCATCAGGACTGCGTGAAAAACACTGCAGAAGAAGCTTCATCATGAGCCTAGTATTGGGTTTCAACCAAAAAAAAAAGGGCAAATATGGTTTTAGGACTACAAGAAGAAGTAAAACAGAACTCTGTCATCCCTCACAGGAACAGACTGTCTTATGGACAGGCTGTTCAGTCAGCATTATCAAGCGAGAAGGGAGCAATGGCTTCAATCCAGTAAGAGGGAAGATGAAAGGGAGGAAAGGGCATGACAGAAATGAAAGGCCATAATGATAACCATTTAGAACACAAGAAATTACTGAAAGGCTAACTAGTAAGAGACACTTTATCTTTTCTCCTGCAGGAGAAAATTCCAAAAGATACCCCATCCTTCATACCTGCTGCTGGGACATCAAAGTGTTTCTCACACAACTCACACTGAATCTGTAGAGTGCACTTCCACACAGCCTTATCAAGACAGAAACATTTGTAGGTGAGATCCAGACAAGAAGTTGCCCTTGCTGGGTCTTTGTAGCCCCAAAGAGGCTGTCATGCTCATGCTGGCAATAGACAGCCGTTTCTGACAGTTTTTTCCAACAGTGGCCACAGTCACAGGCTTAGGAGAGAAGACAGTGGGAGAGGTGGACTCCAGGTCAGATCAGTACAACAGTTCAGACAGCAAAGCCCACAAAAGTTTTGCATTATGACCTACATTCACTTAACTGTATTGTGATTTTCAGGTCCCATTTCACAGCTTTACAGCTGTTTACGTGTACTTAGTAAGCATACTTCACACACATTCATCAAGATGCAACACTATCCCCAAATTAGAAAGCATATCCCCAAATTAGAAAGCATATCCCCAAATTAGAAAGCACCAAGTACTTATTAGAAACATCCTTCACTTTAGATCCTTATTTTTCCACAAGTCAACAGTGCACGCACCCTACTTTTTTTATACATAGGTTTCTATAAAGAGAGGCAGTCCACCTCCATTCCCAGTAAGATCATATAAGAGATCCTCCTGGAAAATAGGTCAAAACTAGTGGAAGACAAGAAAGTGATCAGGGGCAGCCTAATGAGTTCAGCTAAGGCAAGCAGTGCCTGACTCACCTAGTGGTCTTCTGTGACCAAGTGACTGCACCAGGGGAAAAGGGAAGAGCTAAGAATACCACGTACCTGGACTTCTGTAAGGCCTTTGATAAGAACCCTCACTATAGTCTTCTAAATTTGAAAGAGGAGGGTTTAAGTGGATGGACTGTTCAGTGAACAAGGAATTGGCTGGATACAAAGCTACACACAGAGAATCACAGTCAACAGCTCACTGTCCAAGCAGAAACCAGTAATGTGCAGTGTCCCTCAAGGGTCTGCACTGGCGCTGGTGTTGATGTGGATCTCATGAGGCTCCCCAAGACCGAGCATAATGTCCTGCACCTGGATCCAGGTAATCTCCATTATCAATACAGACTAGGGGATGGAGAGCAGCTCTGCAAGAAGGACTTGGGCATCCAGGTGGATGAAAAATTGACCATGAACCAGCAATGTGTTCAGAATGTCAGAAAGCATCCTGAGCTGCCCATTGGCCATCAGGGCAAGGAAGATGATTCTCCCACTCTGCTCTACCAAGACCCCACCTGGAATACTGCAGTCAGCTCTGGGGCCCCCAGTACAGAGTGGTTCCATAGGAGAGGCACAAAAATTGTCAGAGGGCTGAACCCCTGTCCTGTGAAGACATTGTAAGAGATTGAGTTGTTCAGCATGGAGAAGGCTCCAGAGAGACCTTATTATGGCCTTTTAATATATAAAAGGATTTAAAAGAAAGATGGAGAGAGACTTTTTACCAAGCCCTGAAGAGACAGGACAAAGGGCAATGGCTTTAAACTAAAAGATGATAGATTTAGATTGGATATAAGGAAGAAATTTCTAACAATAAGGGTGGTGAGACATTGTAAAAGGTTTCCCAGAGAAGCTGTGGAGAGAGCCCTATCCCTGGAAGTGTTCAAGGTCAGGCTGGATGCAGCTTTGAGCAGCCTGGTCTAGTGGAAGATGTCCCTGCCCATGAGAAGTGGGGTTGGAACTAGATGGTCTTTAAAGGTCCCTTCCAACTTAAGCTGTTCCCATGGTTCTATGATTCTGTGAAAAACTACTATGTGATACAGCTTTTAACATCAGAGGAACTGAAATTTGAAAGGAGACATCCTTTAAGGCAGAAATTAGGTCTCAAAACTTAACCAGTGCATTTTTAATATTCTTACTAAGAAAAATCCAAGCTGCTACTAGATAAAAAAAAATTAACCTATAAAAGCAAGTATTAAAAGAAATACCTGATTTTTTTTTTTTTTTTAAATTCACATATGATTACTTATGTCAGCAACTCATTTGCTTTTGCCTAAATACCAGGTACTATTATTCACACATGCAAACATTTCTGATTTTTGACTCCAAATTCTGACATTTAAGGTACAATTGCACTTTCTTTTAGATAGCTTATAGTAAAAGCCTGGAAGAGTAAAGAAACTTACCATTATGCCACCAACTATATGACACTGAGTGTCAGAACTTGAGTTTTAACTTACAATCACATTAAGGGTATACAACATGCAATCAGATTCAAGTTTACCTTCATCATTCCAAGTATAACTTAAACATTCAACAACATTTCTAATTTCTTCCTCTTTTATCTTATATTTTTTTATATGCTATTTTGTGCTGAAAGGCCCAAGTGGTGCTCAGGGGTTAACTGGAAAGCATTTGACCCCACAGAGGCATTCAGGCAGATTTCTTAAGAGGGTAATGGCAATCACACACAGTCAGCTTTGACTTTATTAAGTACAAAACTGACTATGTAAGGATTTAAGTTAAATAAAAGGCAGAGTTCTACCCCGAAGAGTAAGTTTTGGTTGCTAGTCCTGAAAAGTAAATTGTGGTTGCTAGTCAGACTTCTTCCCTGCATCCCTCAGGAAAAGAAGTCTGTGGAGAACAGCATTGCACAGATCACAAGAAAGGCAGGCGAATTCCTCTGGTGCAGGAAGCGCCTGGACCATTTATTTAAAAAAATCACAGGCCAGAGGCTTGTGAGCAACATGTAGGCAGAATATAATTTATCAGGACTAAAAGCTAAGGTAGAATCCTTCTGCTTTCATTTTCTGTCTCCAAACAGCAACGGGAAGAGATTACTGCACTAGATGTCATTGTGGTACTCCCTGTACTTGGCTGTGACAGCTTCCTCAAGATGCACTGCCGCACCGCCCATTAAAGCAAACGCTGGGTACATCAAGCCAGAGCAATCCACCTCGCATTCATACAGGCACTTCATACGGCCTGCATCGTAAAACCCCACCCTGCCTCTGTCACAGTCAAGGCAAATGCCCAAGCACGATGGCAGGGGAAGGATTCTGCTTGCTGGATCCTTGGGAGCAGCAGGTGTAGCAGGGATAAAGAACTTCTTCATGCCTAAAGTGACCAATGTGCAAGGCTGCGATGAGTCAAAGAAGGCATCTTCACTCCCACTGTCATGACCACTGTCTTGCTCATATCTGGAATACAAAAAAAAAAAAAACCAAACATGCACTTTTGTCAAATGCTGCTGAAGTGGGATAAGTGATGTAAACTGGAGAAAACGGTTTTGTAAGATAGGCAATACCACATGATGACCCAAAAAAACTTGTGTGGTAAAAAAATCATAGAATTATAGAATGTCCTGAATTAGAAGGAAACTACAAAAAACATCAAAGTCCAAGTCCTGGCCCTGCACAGGACAATCCCAAGAGTTACACCATATGCCTGAGAGCATTGTCCAAATGCCTCTCAAGTTCTGACCCACTTGGTGCTATGACCACTTCCTGGAGAGCCTGCTTCAGTGTTCCAACCACCCTCTGGGCGAAAAACCTTTTCCTAACACCCAGCCTAAGCCACCCATGACACAGTTTTATGTCATTCCCTTGGATCCTGCCAGTGGTCACCAGAGAAGAGATCATGTATGCCTCTCAGTTCTCCTCAATCTCCTCTTCTCTCCAGACTCTTTGAAATCTTCATGGCCTTCCTTTGGACACTGCCGAACAGCTCAATGTCTTTTTTGTGTTGTGGCACCCAGAGCTGTCCCCAGCACTCGAAGTGAGGCTGCCCCAGCTCAGAGCAGAGCAGGACAATCCCCTCCCTTGCCCAGCTGTGATGCTGGGCCTGATGCACCCCAGGACACCGGGGCCCTCCTGCCTGCCAGGGCACTGCTGGCTCAGGGTCAGCTTGTCATTGACCAGGAACCACAGGGCCCTTTCTGCAGTGCTGCTCTCCAGCCTCTCCTTTCCCAGTCTGTCCGTGCATCCAGGGCTGCCCCATCCCACTGCAGAATCTATCACTCTCCCTTGCTGAATTTCATTCAGTTGGTGCCTGCCCAGTCCTCTCATTTGTCAAGGTCTCCTGCAGGTCCTCCCTGCCTTTGAGGGAGTCAAGAGCTTCTCCCAGTTTTGTATCATCTGTGAACTTGCTCAGTACCCTGGCCAGTCCTGTGTCCAAGTCATTTATGGAGATGAAGAGCACAGGGCTGAGGATGGAGCCCTGTGGAACCCTGCTAGTGACAGGTCACCAGGCTGATGTCACCCCATTCACTGTGACCCTTTGTGCCTGACCCCTGAGCCGGTTACTCACCCCTTGCATGCTGTCTTTATTCAGCTGAGCACTGAATATTTTATCCAGAAGGGAGAGAAGGTATCAAGAGCTCTGATGAAATCCAAGAAGATTACATCCACTGGATTCCACCAGTGACAGATCACCAGTCTGGTGTAACCCCATTCATCACAACACTGTGCCCAAAACATGAGCCAGTTGCTCACCCATCACATGATGTGTTTATCCAGCTGTGTGCTGAACAGTTTGCCCAGAAGGATCTTGGGAGAGAGCATCAAAAGCTTTACTGAAATAAGAGATTACACCAACTGGCTTCCCTTGGTCAGCTCAGTGGGTTACCTTTGTCATGAAAGGAAAGTGAGGTTTTTCAAGCAGGATTTTTCCCTGGTGACTGCATTGTCTTTCAGTTGTTGTTCAGTAATTCCCTGAATAATCTTCTCCATAAATTTGCCAGTCCCTGAAATGAGACTCACAGGCCTGTAGTTACCAGGGTCATCTTTCCTGCCAATCTTGAAAATTGGGACAACATTTGCCACCTTCCAGTTGACTGGCATCTCCAAAGACCATTGAAACATTAGAGAGGTCTCACAATGACATCAGCCAGCTCACTACACTAGGATGAATCCCATCAAGCCCCACAGACTAATGGGGTTTCAGGTGGAACAGCAAATCCTGCACAAATTCAGGGTTGGCTGGGAGTTTATTGTTCTCACAGTCACGGTCCTCGAGTATGGATGCTAAATTCTGACAGTGCCTGTACATATTACAGGCCGCACAGCTTCTCAGGCTGGGCCTGAGAAAGTAGTCTGGGAAAAATATGAGAAAGAATTAAAACAATCCTCAGGAACACAAAACAGCCTTGCAGGTGTTGTTTTGTGTTCCTTGTTTTCCTTGCAGGAGAAAGTCAGGGGGGTGGTGA
>NC_031799.1:57007081-57026430 GCF_001522545.3 Parus major | reverse complement strand
GAGAGTCTGTGTCGTTCCTTCCAGCCGTTCCCAATCGGAACGACACTCGAGTTCTGGGACCCCAAAGCCCATCACTGATGTGGAAAACCAAGGCCAGTAGAGCATTAAACATCCCTGTCTTGTCTCAGTCCCTCTCAGTGAGGTGACCGTCCTCTTCCTGTAACAGACCAATGGTATTTCTGACTGTCTTTTGCTATTAACATATTTTTTAAAAACTCTTTCTATTGTTCCCCACAGTCCTGAACAGCTTCATCTCTAGTTGGGCTTTGACCATATGATTTTTCACCCTCCAATGTCAGGCAGCATCTCTTTATTTCTCCCATTTTGCCCAACCTTGCTTCTACTAGCCATACCCTTTTTTTTTTTTTTTTTGCCTTAGCTCTAAAAGTTCTCTGCTCACCCAAGCCAGCCTTCTGCCTCACCTGCTTGACCTAAGACATTTTGGAATTGCCCACTCCTGTGCCCTTAGGAGGTGGTTCTTAAAAAGTGGCCTGATGGACCACTTTAAAAAGCACTGATGGACCTCAGCACCTTCAATAGCGGTCTCCCAGGGGACTTTACTGACTAGTACCCTGAGCAGCCCAAAGTTTGTTCTCATCTCCAGAGTTGAAGTTTTGCTAGTACTTTTCCTCCTGACAACAGAGATTTTAAACTCGATCGCTTTGTCATTGCTGTGGCCAAGACAGCCACTCATCTCCACTTTACTCATGAGATCCTCTCTCTTGACAAGGAAAAAATCAAGGAGGGCACCTTTAGGTAAGGGTACTTTCTTAGTACCTATACCAAGAAGTTATTATCCAGGTGTTTTAGGATTCTTCTGGGCCTATTTGTATCATCTACGTGGTGATCCCAGTTAACATCTGGCAAGCTGAAGTGCCCTACGAAAACAAGGGTGGTTGTTGTAGAGGTATTCCTTAGTTCCTTAAGGAGTAATTCATCAGTGTCCTCATCTTGGCTGTGTGGTCTGTAGTAGATTCCCACAATGACATCCACTTTGTCCCTTAATCCTTACCCAGAGGTTCTCAGCTGTGGCACTGCCAGCTGCAGGCTCCATACATTCCAGACATTATGTTACAGACAGTGCCACCCCACATCTGTCCTGCCTGTCCCTCTGAAGAGCCTGTAACCAACAGGGCACTCCACTCACAGCACTCATCCCACCAGGCTTTGCTTACACCAGTGATAAATACTGAAGTCAGGAAGGAAGATGCATTTAGTAGGTGGAGAAGAACAGCTGAACTCCAATGAGGACAAGACCACAGAAGGCTTTACTAAGGAGTGGATGTATCTAAATGCACTTATACTAGGCAATCATTAATGAACCAACAGATGCAGTAAATTAGTTAACTTAAGAAGTAACTTAGGAAATATGACCAACCCTTACAGACAAGAACATGGCCTTTTGAGTTTTCCATGATGCTGCTATGTTAAAGCGTCTGTAAAATTCACAAAACAAAAGGTAGTATTTTAGTGGTTTAAGTCTGGGGGCTTCTTTTAACGTGCTCTGTTTGAACACTTCCCTGAATAGTTTCCCAGATGGTTACTGAAGAGTCTGCAGACGTATTTGGTCAGTCTACACCCTTTTCCCTCCACTTCTGTCCCCAGATAAAGATGCATGGAGAAGCACACGGTCTTCAGTACAGACATTCCCTACTTAGGATTTCAGTTTTAGGATGCTTGTGGGGGCATGTTGTTTCTGTGGGATTCTGTTGTTTCATGTTGGGATGCAGTTGTTTCTTTGTCAGCTAAAATTTTGCAGATATCTATGTGGAGAAGGAAAAAGAAATCAGGAAATTTAGATCTAATTTCTCACTTTGCAAATGCCTCCATCTGGCTTTAAGAAGCTCGACTGTGCTGACACATTTTCCACCTCTTATACGGGAGGAAGCCAAACATTTGTTAAATTTCTGAAAAAGAGTCCCCAGGAGATAGCCTCCCTGCCTACAGTTCCTACACACATCCAGGCTTGCTACAACTGTGACTGTGAGATGGAAATCTTTTTACTGGTTTGTCCACTCTACTTTGGCTTGTGCTCAGTAGCACTCCAATACAATATGTAAACATGTAGCCTGAGGTAAAGCCAGTGGCTTGGAATCCACTGTGACACAGCTACTGCAAAAACATACAGATATGTACAGTATTCTGTACCTCTGAGAGGCTGCCAAACTTTATATGCTAAGGGAATTAAGGCAGAGCCTTACTATTGATAATTAAGCATTGCTTCTATCTTAAAATTTACACTTATTTTTAACCTTCTTGCTTTAACTGACATTCCTTGGCATCTACAGAAACCTGCCTTCTTTCCCAAAAAGAAAGAAAATAGGACTCTGGGTAAGCAGGACATCTTTCTACTAATAGTAAGGGATGGACAGGACAACCTGCTTACACCATATCCTTCAAACTTTTCACTGGTTAGGTTCACCTTGTGTACTGAGACCAGATTTGCTCTTAATTTACTTTTTATAAAAGACAGCTCCTCACGTAAAACATGCATTGAAGCAAGAGGATGCAACTTACCTTGGACTGGTCACATCATGGGTGTTGTGGAACAATTTCTGGATTTTGTTGCTAGGAACAACTCCCACTTTCACCAGGTATGAATAGGCTTCCACATGAAAAGCCCAGAAGTGCTTCCCTTTGGCAATCCCACTGTCTCCGATGATGTAATCCAGGGTTGTGTAGCATCCAACCTGCAAGCGCTCAGATCCCAGAAGCAGAGGAAATCCAGCCCTACTTTCCACAGAGGTTCTTCTTGGGTTCAGCTGGAGATGCTCATTGTTGTACCCACATTTATCATCGAAAAGAAAACTGAAAACTGAAAAACAGTATCCCGACAAAATTCTGCTTAGTTATATATTTGGCCTTCAGTCCTCATAAACTACATTTTAAGTCATACTGGCATTAGAATTTGTCACTTTTAAAGGCTACCAGGAATGTCATGCAAGCTAACAGTCTCTGTATATTACCTACTTAACCTATAACAGTGCCTCTAAACATTTATGAAACTGTAACAGTGTAGGAGACACCTGGGAGCTACCAGGAACTACTCTCAGCTCTTAACACTGATGGATATAAGAAAAGCCCATACCTGGAGCTGGAGGAGTGTGCATAATAACTTCTCGGCTCCAGGGGCTACAGATGGACCCTTTGTATCCTCGAACTCTAAAGGCATAGCTGCTGTCATCATCAAGATCAGATAATACTTTGCTCTTGCCACAGACTTCAGTCTTCTGCCATGTCACACTTTCCTCTTCTTTACTAAGTTTATGATACTCAAGAACATAGATATCAGCTGAATCTGTCTTCCCAGGGCATTCCCAGCTAATCAGAGCTTTGTTGTACATTCTGCTCTGCTCTTCATTGATTTCTGGTATTTCTAGGCCTGGAACACATGAGAAAAAAAACCCTCTGAAATTTAGATACCTGTTATTTTGGAGTTAACAGTCCACACAACCAGTCCTGGGTAATCCAAAATGTTATTGTATTCCACATCTATCTGTGCCCCTGTGAGACTTCAGCCACTTTGTAACTAGGGACTATTACTCTTATTTTTCGCCCATTGCTATTTTGTTTCTTTAGTAAACTGTAATTTTTCCACTTCTATCTACTCATATTTATTTTTCCTTATTGGTGAAAAGGGATTTGTTAAAACTATATAGGGAGGAAACTGATTTTAAAGCATTCACCTCTTAAAATTGTCTTAAACCAAGACATAATCTCTTTGTTAAGCTATAGCACTGTTAAAGAGGGGAATCTGACTCTCAGTTAAAAGGAGTAGATGAGGATGATTCTCTGTTCATACACTTAACTAAATCCCCTATTTTCTGTTTTTACTTTGAAAAGCTTGAGCCTTTTTCTTACCAGCAGCTTTAAAAACTATTACTTTCTGTCAGGCAATAAAAAGCTTTTAGAAAGACTGAGTGTGATGTAACTACAATATTTTGGAAGCCAGTGCAAACTGGTACTGAAAGCAATTTTAGCTTCTTTATGAAAGCTGAAACTAACACTGCTGCCAGGTAATGCATTCTGAATTGTGGAGACAGAAGGAACAATGCAAGCCACAACACTGAGCTCTGCAACTGCTGGTCCGTGCATGTTTTGCCTTTCTCGAGAGAAGCCCTTAAAGCTAGAACTTGAGAAAGACCTGAATGCTCTCAGAATTTACCATTGGAATGGAAAGACAAGTCACCAAGGATGTCTTCTTGCTTGGCAGTGTCCACCACAAAGTCTTCAAAAGTAGTTTCAGCTGCTGGCCTAAAGCTCTTCAGAGACTCAGTAGCTTTTTGGATTCTGAAAACACAGTGGTGGGATAGCACAAGAGCAAAAAGGCAATTCAAAATGGACATTCCTTGAAGATGCTAGGTTTTGCTTTAAAAAAGTTCTGCTTTTATTTACTTCCTTATGTACTTACTCTCCCAGAAATTTTTGTCTCTCCAGAAAGATTCTCTCATGAAAAATTTAAAGACCTTTTGTACATCAGTGTGAAGATAATGAACAGGTTCAGTTGGCAAAGCATTTAAACAATTTGGAGCATTATATTCAAAGATCAAAACTGATGTGAGGTGCTAGTAAAGAACACAAAGATCAAAGAACTTAAAGCCAACACAGGTCTGTTAGATTAACTTGGAAATACCTGATAAAATCTCGGAGACAAGGAATTTGTCAGGGAGCTAAACAGCTGCCCTTCCACTGCAGTTCCACTGAACAAAGCTAGGCATTGTGGCAGGACAAGGGCACTCCTCTCCTGAGTGTTGTTTCCTAATGCAGGAGCTCCAACTGAACATGACCAGGAGCATCACCCAAAAATACAACTGCACAGACATCCTGGAACAGTACCTGCACCCCAAACAGAAGGTGAGATACCTGACATGAAGTTGTTTTGCTGTTTGAACGAAACAGGAGGGATCAGTTTCCTTAAGCACTTCTTGAGCATATCCTACAAGGCCATTATTTTCCAGAAGCCCTTGGTATTCTTCCACTTGTGTTTGCAATTTTTCCAGCCTTATATTCTTAGAAGTTTCAATTGCTCTAAGAGCTGCAGATTTCTTCTCTTCCAGGACATGATATAATTTCTCAAAACTCTGAGATGCTTCTTGTTTAGCTCTTTCACTGTTGCACTAAGAGCAAACAAAAGACATTTTAGACAGATTCTGTATCACTGTGGTTCTGTACAGAAACATACTTAAGGTTGTTCCAAGACATCACAGTAATCTAGTCATCCTTTTGACAGACAAGACTAATGAGCTTTGTTATGCTATTCAGCACACCACCCAAGCTAGTCAGCATTTGCTGTCTTTAATAAAGAATGAAGAGCAGGAAAGTATTCTTCTGATTACGCCTTGAGTTATGCATTACATTTGCTTAGATAGCTCATTAAAAAGCACTGTAAAAACATGTCAGCCTCTGAAGTCTTCATACCCAAGAGCTAGATGCTCTTCCACCTTTCCCAATCATCCTAAACTAAGGGTCCAGCCCAACTTCTTGTGTACACCCTCTGAACCATTGTGCTACCTCTGACTACTGCCCTGGATAAAAGGAACTGCAAAACACAGAGGCAAGATAATCAAGATACCCCAGAATCAGGAACTTCTGCAATTTCTGCCTTTGTGATTATCACCTTGTATGTGACTCTTCTGCAGGGATATTTTGGCCTTAATTCTTACTTTCTCAAGGTAAACAGGCAGCATAAATATGCATCATCATAAATACGCCAATGCCCTATGTTTAACCCACTTTGGTTAAGGTACCAAGTAAGCTTTATTTCATTTAAATTTACAGCAGCATCCAAAAATGAACTTCTCTCTGTCTGCTTCCCATACTGGCAGGACTAGGTCTTATTGTGTGTGATTCAGTTACTACCATAAACTGTTCAAAAATTATTTCACTACTTAACCAAAAAAACAAAAGTTTGAAACTGAAAACAGTTCACTGAAAACTTCACTGAAAACAGTTTTGAATCCTTCCTGCCTGCACACAGGCCAACCTCAGACAATCTGCAAGCCACTCTTACCTCTGTTTCTTTCAGCAGCAGATCCAGCTGTGTGATGTGAGCTTTCACCTGGCTCTCCTTACTGATGAGGTACTCAATATCTTTTGAAAGCTTCTCCTGTTGAAGGAAAGCATCAAGATTAGGGCATCTCACACAAAGTGACAACCAGCATAAGCAGGTCATCCAGCTAGTCCTCAGTTTATTATTTTACAAGGACAACAGCATGAACCAGTTATGAGCAGCAGTCCTGTGGAGAATTATTCAGTGACCTGCAGTGACTGCAGAGCATCTGTGAACAAGACTGGTGGCACAGGCTCTAAGGACCAGAGATCCTTAGATGAGTGTCAGGATCAGTGTCAGCTGACTCCCAATCACCCAGGATTAGATTGGGAAAAAGAGGCTTCAGAACATTAAACTTACAGAAAGGAGTTGATAGCTAATAACTCATTTGTAGTAGGAGATGCTAGAAAAATGCGTAGTTCAAATCACACATCTGTCCCTGTGCTTCCTTAGCTGCAAGAGCTACCAGCTGTACAGGAAAAGCCTTGCAAACTGTGAGGAGGCCAAAGAGCACAAGGCAGGCTAATCTGGTCTTTTCCTTTTTTTTTTTTTTTCTCCTGAGAGCAAGAGAGGAAGAAAAGGAAGAAGAGGAAGTAGGTGCTGTCTTTAATAACAAGTTGATGTTTGCAAGTCTTCTCTGTTGTGCTTTGCTTTGGAAATTAACAGCTATGCAGCTTCAGAAACATCCAGATACCAGCAGATACTTCAGATGCAAATTTTCAGAAGTGCTTCTCAAGTATCCTCTACCACAAGCTACCTGAATACTTACATTTAAAAAAGTTGATTGTAAAGATGATTAACTACTTAAACCTTCTGCACCATCTGTACTGCTGTACAATTAGCAGATGAAAATAAGATGAAAGCACTTTCCAGGGGTTATGTTTCAAGCATCATAGCAAATATAGTTTAGTTTCTAAAACATGGCCTACGTCACATTAATAGATACATTAACCAATGTTGCACAACAGCAGGCCTCAAGACTAGTTCAGGGTCTCCTAAACACACATCCTGGCTTCTATGCAGTGTGAGTTTGCCCTCCCATCAGAAGTACTCTTTCCCTTCTTAAGGCCAGGTCCAGTGATATTTTCCTTTACCTTAAGGGTTTTGTAGGCAGTGCTCATGGTTGTTACTCTGTGGTTTGCATGACCTCCACCCAGTTTGCAAAGATGACAAACAGGCCTTCTGCAGATTTCACAGTACATGTTTACTCTCTCCATTTCATGTTCTGGACACATCAAAATCTGTGGGGAAAAATAAAAGTGCAAAGACAATACAGGCGTACTTCCAAAAATACAGGTTCTCAACAAAAAATCAAAACACCCAATCAACCCAAAGCAGAATGTGATTCCATCAGTGATATTGTTTTTATAGTCATTTTATCTTCCACCTTTTATACTTGTCAGTGCCATTGAAAGCCAGCAGATGAACACACACAGTTTCACAAGGTTTACAGTAAGTAAGCATATAGCAGTGTCTGTGTAGCCTCCATATAGCAATCAATCTTTTGCTAAACCCTGCCCATGTTGTTTGCAATGCCTCCAGCGCCCTACACTCCTGCTCAGAGCTGTAAATGCAATATATAACACACCCAGCCTGACAAACTTTACCATGCTCATGCCAGCATTTCTTGCAACACCTATGAACAGCTTCTTAAAACAAGAGCTGACATAACATAGTAGCAATTTAAGTCTAAGCTAGATTTTGATAAGTCATATAGCCACTGCTCTTAGAGCAACAAAGTGTAGCCACCACCAGCAGCTACAGTCATTTTAAAGACAAAAGACTCCAGTGTTTCAATCTTTCTGTCTGATTCCAGTTACAGGCTGTTCACACTGAGTGCTACTTCCAGGATTAGCTCAAACAGTACTGCAAGAAAGCTGGTGTTTGCTAAAACTCATCTTTCAAAAACTGAACTTACTGAAATAAATGCTCAAAGAGTTAAAACAAGTGCTGCTCAAGTCCCAGCTGAGGCAACATATTAAACCATATAAAACACGTGTGTGCAAGTGTGTTGGTTTAAATAAAAACAAATAACACCTGCTTTGCCTCCTTCTAGAGCACTGAAAGACAATATTTGGGTTATCTATTCCATCAAAGGTACCAAAGAAGAGCTTTTGAGGAAGCTTTTCAGTTTCAGTATGCCCCCACACAAGAAAGGTCAGAAAAGAGTTTAAAAATAGAAAATTGTGAGCAGCACAAATATGGACACAATAAGCTAAAACCAGCTTTCAAGTCCCAAATGTTATTTTAGGCTATGGTGAAAAGCACAAAGACACCAGTCTCACCAGCACCTTAAGACTATCATTAAGCCAAAAATGCAATTGGCAATCCCACTTGAATTGGCTACTGGATTTGGAAGGAAATAAAAAAGGGAAGAAAGGAAGCTGCCAAGAAAATCAACTGTGCAGGCAAACATCTCTAAAAAGTACGGTCATTCAGTTAGTCTGTGGAAGTAATTTTTCCACAGCAGTGTATAGCCACACCTCACAGAAAATCCATTATTTTCATTCATCTCCTCATATAAGCATGAATTACAGCCTGCAAGTGAGAGACAGCAGAGGTCAGCAGACTGCCTCCTCTCAAAATTCAAGAACAGACTGCCTTCTATCAAAATTCAAGAACAATCAGCCCAGTATGTCCTTCTCCCATCCCCACCACACATGCTACAAAGTGCTCTCCAGCCTGGTTGTAAATTAAAGTGGTGACTGAGGACATTGTTTAGGAAATCAACAAATACTCTGCTTGCAGCTCAGGTCTTAAAAATGCAGTGCCATGAAAAATGCACTTTTCTTTCTTTATATTAAGCCTAAACAGTCCTCAGAAAAGTTTCTATAAGAGCACAGTAAAAGATCAGCTTACAGCTGCTGGGAAGTTTTTCAAAAAAGTAGATGTATCTAAAGTTAACTACACAAATGCTTTTCTCCTTTTTTTCCCCTCTTCTTGTCTTCTCATGTAATTAGTAATGCTAAATCCTACATATGCACATAGAACATCAGCGTTAGAATAATCTAAACCACTTCACCGCATTTTGCTCAGCTTCAAGAGAATTCAGCTACGGACTCTTAATCCTGAATTTAGTCTGCATGTATTTTAACACTATGAAACACTTCTAGGAGTGCACAGGGATCACAAGATGCCTTTGGTATTTTCAAATAGCAATGTTGCAGCTGTGAAGGTTTAGATGCCATAGAAGAGAAGTTTTTAAGGAGCTGTATAGTATTTTAAAGCAAGAGCTAGAAAAAAGTATGCAAACTTTCGTCTTTCTCATTTATCCAATGGAGGGACATTTCACACAATGTGTGTGCAAGCACATTTGAAAGCACATGAAGCACTTGCACACTTTTAACTGGAATTAATGTTTTAGACTCAAGGAAAGCACCACCAAGTAGACTTCTGGGTGTTCACTATCTGCCAGCTTGCTAACTTTAGAGGCTCAAATTTTTCCAGTCTCAGAAGGAGACCAGAAGTCAAGAGTTTCTTACACATTGCACATTAATCAAATTTACTTAATTTAATCATAATTAATCATGACTCCTTGACCATCAGCATTTCTGGCACCTGTGGGACCCCCAGCAAGGAGGCACAGGCACACAGCATGTGCTGGGACGCTAAGGCCATTATTGTGGTCCCTGGTAGGCAAGACAGCATCCGTGGCACGTAACATCTGTGATGTAACAAATTCAATAAGGCACTGCCATGTATTGCATCACTCTCAGCATGAGACATAAAGGTTCTTTTTGTTATCACTGTTCTGTCTGAATACAGCAACAGCAGCACCAGTGTATTACAAAGTAGAAACTTTGCCGTAACATTTTTATCTCTTCTGCTATAGATAAAAAAAAAAAAAAATGGTGTAATAACAATGGAGACCTTAACTCCATCTTTTGCTCTTGTTAGACACAAGGAGGGAGAGAAAGAAGATGCTTGGTGATGGATCAAGTTCAAGCACAAAGCATCCAATGGGGATGTGCCTAAAGGGGGCATGGAAGAGGCCAGGTTTATTGGGGTTTTTAATTTAAAATGCCTCCTCCCTAGGCAGTGCCATTCTAGATGTTCAAGAGCAAGGTGCCAATAACACCAAGGGTGTGGATACAATCCCTGTATGGACTATTCACTTAAAAGCTGATTTGATGATCCTTATGGGTCCTTTCCAACTTAGAATATTCTGTGATCATGAAGCCTTAAGAAAACAAGAAAAAGGAAAGAAAGAAAGACTCAAATCACAAGTAACACAATCTATTCCACGAAGTAAAAAACCTTATTTTTACTGGACTCTTCAACTATGTTCTCAATGTCCCCTTCAATGACAATACTTGAACATCAGCAAGGAGCAAAAGCTTGTGGTTCACTTGATAAATAACAGCAATGGACAAAAAAGCAATCACGGTCCTAAAAAGCAACCCTCATTGCAGATGTGTCTACAGCTACCAGAGGATGCTGCAAACCCAATCCTGTAAGGTACAGTATACTTACCTTGGGTCTGAAGTTGGTGGTTGGTCCTACATACTCATGCTGGGCTTTCACAGTTCCCCAAGGATGGTGTATTTTGAAACATTCATTGCAATAGCTTGCACTGCAGTCCATGCAGCTCTTTGTGGACTCCTGAGGTGGAGGTTTGCAGAAATCACACATAATAGCAATGGCTGCCCTGGCTGCCTGTCTGTATCTCTCCACAATGGTTTCCAAGGTGAAGTTGCGGAATAAGCCATTGATGCCACGCTCTCCGAGATCAATATCCCGCTGGCAACTCGGACAAGGAAACAGAGTCGATCTAGGAGTCAGTGAATTGCGTTTTCTGCCTGTGTAGACACCAAAACCCAATTTAGCATGAGCACAAACCAAAACGGTTTAGATTTTAAAAGCAGCACAGAAATTTACGAACCAATTCTAGATGGTAGCACATTGTTCAAACCAGTACAACACCAATTCATATGCAATTTGCCAAGCCAAAGAAAATAATAATTGCCCTGACAAGGTAGTGTAACCTCTGACTCCAAGGGACATTACAAACTACTACTCTAAAGCTTAGTTTTATGTTAAATTTAGCTCTTCCAATTCCATCTTCTTTATCTAGTTTTGGATGCACTCAAGATTTAACCTTTTGAAACAATAAACAAAAAACCTCATAGAAGCCAAGCCTCATGGTATTGGACTAACTGGTTACCCATAGAGAGAGCTTCCTAATATATTGAAGTGAAAGATGCTTACTCCCAGAGGAATAGAAATATATAGCCAACCTTGAGCTCCCTGAAGTTTGCTTTAGTTGAGTTCAAACTTACTTTACTCATCTCAAGTGGCAACATAAAAACCAGGAAAATGAGGGAACAGTCTGATGTCTCAGCCAAATCATTTAGACAAAAAATGCTGAGGCTGACTTGGCCCCTCCTGAAAGGCCTCAATAAAGTGGGCTGCTAAATAATCCCCGCACATCAGAGGGGAATCTGAAGTAGTTATATCCGAGAGGTTACTGTATCCTCAATTGAGGGGCCACAGATCTCCACAGGGATCTGTTAAACAGTGTACATCTATCTTTGTTAACTTCTAAAGGGGGAACTGCAGCGATGCTGCACACCTACCAAATAGCTACACAAATTTCCTCCTCTCTCCAAAATAAAATCATGGGCTCAAGAACAGCACTACCTTAAGAAGCCTTTTGAGTCTGTTAAGGAGATGGCTCACACAGACTCAGAGGTTCACAAGGTAATATTCCTGAGGTTATCAAACCAGGAGTGCATCCCATCTCACTCATGAACCCGCAGGCTGCAACTACCAGAAAGAATCCTTTACGTATTTCAAAAGCAGGCTAAGTCAATCTTCAGGCTTAACTTGTATCCTCTCAGCTTCCCCTTACAAAGAAACAAAAAAGAACATCTTCTGTAGTACTGGTGCATTACTTTAAGTTCTCTTTAAGAGCATTGCATATTGGTATAACTAACTGTCCTGATTTCATCTGGGTTAGAGATAATTTTCTTAGTAGCTGGTACAGTGCTGTGGTTTGGATTCAGTATGAGGTGTTTTTGGTGTTTTGGCTGTTGCTAAGTAGTGCCTACCCTAAATCCAGGACTTTCCAGTTTTCCATGCTTCACCAGAGAGCAGGTGCATGAAAAGCCAGGAGGGAGAACAGCCAGGACAGCTGACCCAAATGGCCAAAGGGATATTCCATACCATAGAATGTCATGACCAGGACATAAACTAGGGACCGTCAAGTGCAACAGGGTGGGCACTGTGTGAACAATTGTACTGGGCATCACTTGTTTCTCTTGGATTTTATTCCTCTCTCTCTTTTGTACTATTATTATTATTATTATTCCTCCAATATATAATTAACTCTATTCCAGCTGAAACCAGGACACTAACAAATTTGTAAATGGAGGTATGACTTAGAGTTGAATTCTTAGTGTTGAAACTGGCTCTTCTTCAGAAAGGGAAATTTATTCTTCTCTGTATTTAATCAGTATTTTCCCATCAAAAATGCTAATGCTTTATCTCTTTCTGAAGTGTCCTATGATGCTATCCAAAATAAACTTGCCTTGGGCTCTTTTCCTATTTCTTCTTCACCTAATAATCCAAAAACCTCCATTCCTATCATGCCTTTTCAAGTCTCTTCAAATAAAACACCAAACCAATCCTCCAATAAGGAATTAGTTCCCTTAAATATCTTTGAAATTTGACCTGTGGTAGTTAAGCATGAGTGTCAGCTAAGAAGTCACAATCAGAGCATGGATAAGTGTGCATGCACTGACAGTCTCCCATCCAGCTTGGTCTCATGCCTTTCTGTAAGTTCTGAGCAGAACAACTAGGCTGCATTTACAGAACAGGATGGCTGACACAAGGAATAGGTATGCAACTCCCTGCCTAAGGGAGCAGAGATTTTTGTCTGATTTAATATTTTTTTAGTACTTACTTGAAGTGAACAAATTACTGCACATCCTGCAGTACCTATAGCTTGGCATACACAGCAACACACACATGCAAGGCACAGCAACAACAGGGAAACACAGACTGTATTTCCAGTGTATGCTCCAAGCTAGCACTGCACACAGGAACACAGAGAAATCTTCTACACAGACTTCTACAATGTCCTACACAAAAAGATGACTTCACATGCAGTGCCATGCAGACAACAGCTACAAAAAGTGATCTAGAATACACACATTTGCTGAAACTAAGAAAATAATCATACAATGCGGCACAGATCGTGACTGCCTACAAGTAGTATGCTAGAGCAGAGAGCAAACAATGACAAAGCAAGATAACACGGAAAAAAAACCATGGTGCAGTGGTCAAGTTTAAAAATACAATCTGAAATTCATATCCATTGCAATGGAGGCCTTTCATTCTGCCTGTGGTGGACCAAAATGAGATTGTCATCACGAGCCATGCTCTGCAAAGACTGGTGACATTGTTTATGGAAAGCAATCCAGTATCAAGGAAGTCCTGTACACCTTCAGATGTCTCATCCCTTTTCATTGATAGAACTCTGAGAGTCTAGGTTGGGGTGGTTTTCCTGTTTTAAATCCTGTAAATTTATTTGCTAAGCTTCTTGGCATGTTCTGCCACTTCAATACTCAAAAATAAGGAAATACATTCTCTTTTTGCCTAGAGAGTGTTAAATTATTAAATTTAAATTTAAAATTATTGCTTTCTGCTTAGAGGATTCCTACACCCGTATTTTAGGAAGAAAGCACTGATGAAGTAATGAATTACTTTGGACACTGTCTTTCCTGTCTGTATTGTGTCCAATTTGCTGAAACTAAAGTCTTGTTATATTAAAAAAGAAGATCCAAACAAACAAAAAGCACACACAAAAAAAAAACCCCACAAAAACAAACCCCTTGGATTTTGTAGACATATTTAGATGTGCAGCTCAGAGAAACATAGCTCCTACTCACATTCTCTTTTAAACTTTGCCATTTCAGTTTACAACAAGCAAATATGTATTTTGTAAAGTATTAGAAATCAACACACACCATTTTCCACTGTGATTTGTAAACTGATTGCTCCACTTAGAATAAGTTGCTCAATCAGTTACAAAAAAAAAATAAAAAAATCACAATATACACTCATGGTCGGAGTCACAAATATTACCATACAGATTGCAAAGACTCAAGTCAAAGAGCAATCTTAAGTATGTCCTTTAAAAACAATATTTAAACATCATCTTCCCAAGGAGAGGTACCAACACTTAAAATGTTGAAAAGTCCAAGCTGCAGTGAATGGTTAGCAAAGGGATAAGACATCTTAAAGTTGTGTTTTTCAAGTAAACAGTGTTAGCAGAATTCCATGGTTGTGGAAGACATGGACATTAAATGTGTGAAAGTTAAAAAAAAAAAAAAAAAGATTTAAAAGTCAACTGGATTCCCTTGAAAGGTTGGAAATTTTTTTTGTTTGGTTTTTTTTTTTAAATACATATTATATTGCCACCCTATAACTCAGTTAATGTTTTTAGATGGGCTTTTAGGGGGAAGGAAAAAGGGAAGGGGAAAAAGGTGTTATCAAGGGGAAGGGGTAAAGAGGGAAGGGGGAGAGAAAGAGAGAGGGGAGAGGGAAGAGGAGGGAGGGAAAGGGGAAAGGGAAATGGAAGAGGGGAGAAGGGAGAGGCCTCATAAAAGAAGCCAGCTGACCTAAAATGTTATTTTCAGATACTTTAGTTTTTCACAAATCAAAAGAGCTTTCTGCAAAAAGAGCAGACACGGACAGCTTTCCAAGAGGTCTGATGGCATTGTAAGGTATCTCTGTTTTATGACAGTTTCAGCCTTCAACTGAGGCAATTTAAACTTCCTTTTTCGATCAGCTGCTTTGTCCTCCACTGAGTGTGATATTCAGATTGGTGTTTAGCTCAGTTCACATCTTTCTTGAAGGACACCATATTCCTAAGGATTGCTCCTGTGTCTGCCAATACTTTGGCAACAAGGAATTTAGGGACTTCTTCTCCTGTTTTTGAACAACCATTACATTAAAAAAAAACCCATAATCAGTATTAAAAAAAATCCGCACAGTGGCTGAGCTGCTCAGACAAGCTGTTTTGTAAAAGACTACTCAGGAGGTAAAAGACTGACTATCCAACCTGATTGTGCCATTAGACACACCAAATATTACAAGTCTAGAAGTATAAAATGTTTTGTTTTCCTTACATACTCATGCACTGTGATAAACTGTGAGATTCAGAACTACCTACTCATGGTGCAAATTTCAATCTGTTCTTCATCAAATTAAGCAGGCTTAGATACAACAAAGAGCCAGCATTACATTCCACTCAGAAACAGTAGTAAAACACTTCCTAAACGTAAGGAAGAAAATCCAATAATCACATTTCATTAAAACAGCAGTTTCATTGAAACTTGAGCGTGTAAACTCCGAAAATTAAAAAGCAGGGTGTGGAGGAGGTGGTGTGGTGATTGCTGGGGTTCTGTGTGCATTTTTGTACCCAACAGTGTATCTTCAGTCATATGTCACACACAGAGAAAAAAATATAATCCAACCCTTAACTGAATTCCAGTCCAGTTGACCTTTAAATCAGTCTTGCACAGAATGAAAAGCTGTCCTTATAGAACTTCTTTGCTGTACCTTTGCTCACTGCAAAAGCCTTTTTGTGGACTTGACCACTGACAAAAAGCTATATGCTAACCAACAATATTTAACTCGAGATCTAAATGCTAGACTATCTCTAGCCAACACAAGAAGTGAAGCATTTCTACCTCTGCACCCAAAAGACCTCCTCTGTGAGGCTGCGAACAATGAACAGAGAGCTGTTTAGACATCAAAAAATGAGATACACCATTGGTTTACAATGGTTCAAATCAAAAGCATCAACTCTTTTCTCTCCTGTGTCTGTTAAAATCCTGCAGGGTTGAAAGGCAAGAATGTTTAATTTTCTAGCATATCAAACAACTGTAAGATTTAAACAGAACAGGAAAAGGGAGAAAGAAGGCATTGAGGGGGAGGGGCACAGGGAGAGATATTTCAAACATTTGCACAAGTGTCAACATAACCACATTACATGACTTAATTATACCAACACTATAATTACAGTAACATTAGAGATAATGGGACAGCAATAAGAAATAGCCTTCATTTCCATGTTATATACAGCAAGATCTTGTTAATTAAAAAGTATTTTAAATACAATATAAACAGAGGAGTATTTTTACACCAACACACTGGATTTTAAGCAGCACATACACTCTATTTCAACGAGTTCTGTCTTTTTTACATTAAGATAAATTGTACTTGTAAATGCAAGCTCTGTGTGTGCAACAAACACAGAACATGACCAAATACAGACCAGCTCCCTCTGGCATACCAAGAATTTAAATGCCAACCCATTTTAAATAGATTACATTCCTTATGGAGACATCAGGGATTCTTTAAGTGGGAAAAAAAAAAAATAAATAAAAATCCCATAATGGGAAGAAGGTGTCATATGCATTTTGAAATGTGAGGTCTTGACACTGACATGCCCTGCACAAGCCTCCCAGAAGTTCAAGTGGTTTTTGTAATGCATGTGAGACCCCCACTTTGGATCTTCTCCTTACATTTTCTCTCTTATGGAGCTATTTTCTTGGAAATTCCCCTACAGACCATGAAGCCAATTTAGCAAGGCAATGCACAGTGTGAGTACTCCAAATGCAAGACAACAACTGTGCAAATGTAAATTGCAAGCTGGCAATCATTGCTGGTACCAAACTGGTCTGAGAGCAAATCTCACACTCAACATAGCAATGGACCTATAATGCCTGCAACATTAGAAGTGAAGACAGTATGATCTGAATTTAAAAATTTATTCTTTATTGCTTCCATTTCCATATGCTTTTCATTCTGCAAATTTGAACTGTCTGAGATGATAATTTTCCTGTGATGTGTGTCTGCCCAACGCTCTTTGAGGTAAGAGAGGGGAAGCTCATTATTTCCAAATCTCAACCCTCTCTTGCTACCCATCAAACAGGTCCTTAGGAAAGCAATCACCTCTCTGTTAGCAGGTCAGATGAGGAGATACATTCCCATCAGTTTGCTGAGATGATGTCAGACCACACTGGATTTAAAGATTACAACTTCTGCAACAACTTGTGTACATGTATCTCAGGATAAGGTGGTGGTGGTAGGGGAAGTACCAAGAACTAGTGGCTTTTTGTTTAACAAACTGATTTGAAGGAGTACCAGTACTAACAATTCAGTACTAAATAGTACTAAATAGTTGTTTAAAAGAAGCTGGTGAAATTGCACATTTGATCTTTGAAAGCTGGGAAGGGTGAACCTTAGTAATGAGAAATGTAAGATAGAGCTTTAGAGCTTGTCTTGTTGGTAACTGTTCCAGAGCACAGAGAGTGTGGTTTTAAAGTGGATAATTATGTCAGAGGAAGGCCTGAAAGCCAAGATGAAGTATCTTTCAAGAAGTAAATCATGCACTTACAATGCATCTGTATAAAAGCAGAGCAAGTCATCCATGGATTATAAAGACTGCAAGAATATTTCTACCACGATAACACAAAGAGTACGAAGAGTCCTAAAGCTAAGCACTCCTTAAATCTTCAAGCAGACTACAATGAAGGAGGCTGTTAGGGCTGTCTGCTTACAGTCATCTGTCCTTCAAATCTGCAAACGTGCAATAATCATAACCAATTAAAAAAAATATTTACTGTATGCCTAATGAAGTGGGCAGGACAAAACTAGCTTGCAAAGTCTACACAGGCTCAGAAGGAAGTCAGAGCTACTGCACTGGGCCTGGTTGAAACCAGAGCAAGCCACTGGCAGGCAATGAAATCACCAAAATCTACATCTCCGTGCTACTAAAGATGATGCTATTGCATCTCCACGCAACTGAAATACAGAAATAAACAAACACAATGGTTATAAAGATGTATAGAATGCCACAAAGACGAATCTATTATAGATGAAACAGAGTGCATTGTCCTTAAAAATATTCCCATTGTTCTTGACACAAAATGAACAAGAGTAGCACTATCCCTAAGTCGTCTCTATAACCGTATCAGGAGTACCAGGAAGACATTTTACCAATGCAGACACCATTCAGCTCAAGTCAGTCCAATAATAAAATCAGGTAAACATGCACAAATTCTGATACATACCTGATCTATTAATCCTGTCAATTCTGTCCATGCTAGAAGCAGAGATTCTAATTCGAGGGCTGCTCTGATTAGAAGATTCAGAGCCTCCATCAGCAAAGGAGTCTTCAAATGCAAAAAGTATTTCTTTCACACATTTGTGACAGACATTGTGCTGGCAGGGAAGGATCAGTGGATGGGTAAACAATTCTTTGCATGCTGGGCAGATAAGCTCTCTTTCAATACCCTTAATGGCAACCTTCATGATAGAAAGAGGGAGAAACAAGTATAAGTGCAGGAAAACGCAAGCCACCAAGACTTATGGCACTGCTCTATGTCACCAAACCCCAGCCCTGCAGAATAAATGCACACAGTTTTATCTGGTTTGAGGCACTTCTCTGGCTAAAACAAATCTCAATTAACATTTATGAAAGCACTGACAGCATTCATTTCAACTGAACTGAGCATTGCCACTAGGCAAACTCAGTTCATCTTTAGGTCATGTCTGCATTGCAGGGGAGGAAAGGAGGGGAGTAGTCTTGATTCCACTCAAGGACCTAGTGAAACGAGTGCAACCATACTTCTCAACAATAGGAGTCCATACGTTTAGCTTGCTCGCTGCTCATGAAGACGGAGGAGGAAAAAAAAAAGAAATTAAGTGTCAGACTGGTCAAACAACAGGCTTTCCTGACGTGTAATTCACGTTTAAGGGCTGAAACTGTCTTGACTTCATTAGGGTAGTAGTTCCGAGTAAGGAACATCATTTGATTTATTTATTTATTTGTTTATATGTTTATTTACGTCTTTTATCTGTCGCACAAAGAGCCGCCTGTGGATCCCTGCGGCTCTCCGGTAATTCGGCGACCCCCGCGGCCGCCCCTGGCAGCGCGCCCCGCCAAGCGCCGGGTGTCGGGCGGGCGCAGGCGGCGCCCAGCGCCCTCCGGGAGCGCTTCCCCTCCGCGCACCGCGCCCGTCGGAGCTCCCTGCCAGCCCTGCCCGCCGTCCCGGCTGCGCTGCCAGCCGGGCAGGGACGAACCTGTCGCCGCACACCGCGGGGACTGACAGGCAGGCAGACAGATCGACAGACAGACCGTCGGACAGACGGACGGACAGACAGACAGGCACACGCCCTATAGACCCCAGCAACACAAGAAGACGGACGACGCACCCCGCCCCGGCAGCCGCGCCCCGCCGGTTCCCCCCGCGCTCACCGGGCTCTCCAGCCGATCGCTCTCCAT
>NC_031799.1:56998238-57006856 GCF_001522545.3 Parus major | reverse complement strand
GCAGCAGCCGCACAGCGGAGCTGTCCAGCCGCTCCCGCCGCGCAGCTCCCCGCGGGACAGCGGCTATTGCGCTGCTATTGTTTTGGTCTTTTTCTCTCGGCAAGCGGCACCGGAAATGCCGCCCGTCCCGGCGGCCGGCAGCATTGAGTGCTTTCCCGCTCAACCCCTGCCATTGATCGCCTCCCGTGGTACCCGTGTCATAGAATCGCTGAGTTGTAGAACGGTTTGGGTTGGAAGGGGACTTTGAAGATCACAAAATCACAGAATCAATCAGGTTGGAAGAAACGTCTGAGACCATCGAGTCCAATCTGTGTCCTGGAGCCATCTTCTTAGCCAGACCTTGGCACCAAGTACCACATCGAGTCTTTCTTTAAATACCTTCACCACCTCCCTGGCATTTCAACAAATTCTTTCTCATGTCCAACCTAAATCTCCCTTAACGCAGTTTAAGATAGTGTCCTCTCATCCTAAACATCCAATTCCAATCCCCTGCATTGTGGCCAGGGATGCCTTCCAGAGGAATGGGTTGCCCAATTCCACTTCAACTTAGCCTTACTCCAGGGATGGAGCACCCACAGCTTCTCTGGGCAACCTGTGCCAGTGTCTCACCATCCTCTCAGTGAAGAATTTCTTCCTAATATCTAATCTAAGCCTGCCCTCTTTAAATTCATTTCCCCTTTCTACACAACCTGGCCATGTAATAACTCCCTCTCCCTTTTTTCATTAAGTCCCCCTTTAAGTACTGAAAGCCAGCAATAATATCTCCATGAAACCTTCTCTTCTCCATGCTCAACAGTCCCACGTCTTTCAGCCTGTTTTCACAGGAGAGGTGCTATAGCCCTCTGATCATTTTTATGTCCATCTTTTAGGCCCACTCCAATAGATCTGTGTCAGTCTTTTGCTGATGATCCCAGACCTGGATGCAGTACTCCAGGTAGAGAGAGTAACAGCAAAGTAGAGGGGGATAATCACCTCCCTCAAGCTGCTGGCCACACTTCTTCTGATGCAGCCCAGGACACAATTGGCTCTCTGGGCTGCAAGTGCACGCTGTTGCCTCATTTACAACTTTTCAGCCATGAGAACCCCCAAGTCCTTCTCAGACTGCTCTCAATGACTTCTTGTCCCATTCTGTCCTCACATTTGGAATTGCCCCTATCCAGGTGCAGCTCCTTGCACTTGCACTTGCTGAACTTCATAATATTCTCATGGGCCCGCTTCTCAGGTTTGTCCAGGTCCCCTGGATGGCATCCCTTCCTTCTTTTGTGTTGGCTGCACCGCTCAGCTTTGTGCCATCTGCAGTTTTGCTCAGGGTGCCCTGGATCTCACTGTCCATGCCATTTATAAAGATACTGAAGAACACCAGTACCAAGAGAGAACCCTGAGGAAAACCGCTCATCACTGGCCTTCACCTGGATACAGAGCCATTGACCACAGCTCTCTGGCCAATTCCTTATCCATGGAATCAATCAATCAAATCCATGTGTTTCAAATTTGCAGATAAGGATGTTGTGTGGGACTGTGTCAAAAACCTTACAGAAATCACCGCTTGGTCTTCCCTTGTCAACTTTTGCTGTCACTCTATCGCAGAAGGTGACCCATTTGGTCAGGCACAATTTGCCCTTATTGAAGCTGTGCTGGCTGTCTCAGACTACCTCCTTGTTTTTCATGTGCCTAAATATTTTTCCATGAGGATCTGTTCCATGATCTTCCCAGGAACCAAGGTAAGGCTCACAAGCGTGTAATTCCCCAGACTTTCCTTCATCCCCTATTTAAAAATAGATATGGTGTTTCCTCCTTTCCAATCACTGGAGACTCTGCCTGACTGCCATGGGCTCTCAAATATCATGCAGGAGGCATGCACCAGACAGCTTTTGTGGCACCTAGGATTAAAAAGGGGTGAAGAAGTGGTTATGACTGCCAGCACCTCCTCCCCTTCTCTTACAGCATGTTTCCATTGGAAAAGGTAAAATACCCTTTTCACCATCCACCAGAACAAACAAAAAATACTTTTAAATTTCCAACACCTCCAGGTTTTGGCAAGAGTGTGGACACAGCCATTACAGTGGCAATAGTTCACACAGCATTAGGCTAAGGGAGAAAGAACACCAGTTAGCAAGCTTGAAGTGAAAGCATGCACTGTCCTCACATTACACCACAGAAGGAGGTTTAGTTAATTAAAATACGTGAAGCTTGGGTTATATGAATGATGAAATGCTGTCAGTTTGACAAACACCAAATTTGACCTACTTGCCTATTTAAAGAAAAACATCAGGATAAGAAGTTCCCTTTTCCCCTCAAAACTACTTTTTGTAAGAGTCAATAAAACAAACACAGTTGAAATGCCTTACTTGGGCATTATTTACACCTGGTTTTCAGTGGCCCAGATGTGAAACTTGCATGGAAATTTACCCTCAGAAATCATGAAGACAGAGGTGATTTGTTACATGTCCAGTACAACAAGGAAGAGCATTCTACAGAAAACTTATAAAGATATTAATTAGCATTTACTTTAGTAACCAGTGTCATAAAAATACAGAGTGCTCTGCTTGAAATTATTCTGATAACGTCCTTAATGTACAGTATGTGTATTCAAACTGAAACATGCCACTTAACTGGGCATGGGGAGAACAAGTTGGTAAGGTCATGTGTTGTCAGCCTTCCAACTATATTTTGAATAATGATTTGCAAGCCTCTGAATAAGCATATTATCTCTTACTGATGTCTCCTATTCCTCAGCTTTCCTGATTCCAACTTTCCTTTCAGGCAGGCACTTGTCTGCACTAGCACACTACCTACCATAGACACTGGCCTGTGGTTGATGCTGGGCCAAATAAACTATCAGCCTCAGACTAGAACAAAGACACCTCGGCTCTAAGGCTGCCTTTGAAACAGTAAGAAGGGATGTTGGTGGCTCAGCAAGGGAAACCATTCTGTGCTCCATGGCAGAGGTGTGGATACCAGGACAGGTGGGTGTTAATAGCAGACAGAGAACACACATTTTCCCCTGTCCTTCTGAAGTTTTCAATGGACCACAGCACCAGCTACTGTTTCTGCCCAGACTTGTGAATTATTCTTTGTTCAATCTCTTAATAGATTGTCTGTGTACCTGTTTGCTCTGGTTTAAGGGTAGTTTAGAGCAAGGTTTTAGTTACCAACTCAATCACTTTAAGATGTTACATGGAAGAAAATGTCTTTGAAGGCCTCCAAAGGACAAAACTCACTCTTCTGCACTCACACATTTTTAGTAGCCTTTTGACCCTCCCCTGACCCAGGACTACTAAATTTGCAGTACCAAAATTCTCATTAGCCTCAGGTACCATGAGGAAAAAGCAATAGCTAAGAATGACTGATACATTAAAAGGTTAAAAGGTTAATAAGATCAGTGTGACTACAGAAGTCAGACCTACTCTTCTGTTTTGTTTCCAGCCAAAGATGAGCTTCAATTGGACACTTGTTCTGCTCACAAGGGACTCTTTTTGCATGGAGTAATACCTGGGTAGTGTTTAAGTAGCTCTACACATCCTTCAAAATTCATCCTTGTTGCCTCTGCAGACAGGATCTGACCAGGGGTTACAGCATACCCTGCACTCCCAAAACAGCAGCAGAAAACAGAAACTAGGATGGGTAGACATTGCCATCCTATTTCCCCACCTACCTCAGGTTAAATATGCTTGTTAATTTAATGATTGCTATTCAGAAATCTCCCAAGTGCTCATTTACATTAACTATCAAGTTAATTTCAAGAAGGATGCAGCACTGCTTTCTAACAAACTGTAAAAATCCTATGCTTGTTAAACAGTGCAGATGCAGTTCTACTACAGGAAAAAAACACAAGCCTGTCCCAAAGCACCAAGAAGGTTCTGCCAGCACCTTCCCTGCCTTCAGTAGGTCCTCAGACCCAAGCTTTTCAAGACATTTATTTGCATGCTGTTTTTACAACCACGGCTTGCTACTGAGTCAGTTTCCTTCTGGTCTGCCTTCCTCTGACTGAAAATATTAGAACCAACCCATCAAAGTGGAGATATGCAGGATGAGAGCAGACTTTTTCCTGAGCTACTATGACTGACTTGAGGACTGAGCTACCACACAGACATTTTTCTCCCTGCACAATGCATTTTCTTCCAGGATGAATTCAGAGAGGTATTAGCCCTCATCCTGCTCTCTGTAAATTGTCAGTGATGCATTTTTTTTTTCTACTTAGTTCTGAGCAGTTGAACCTAATGAAGATGACTTCTATCCACAGGATTTTCCCAGTCATACAGACTGAAAGATATATTGTCCCCTCAGTAATAGGGCAGGAATTTATGCTGCCTGAGAGAAATGTGCCTGTTTAGGCTCAGAAGCAGAGGCTCAGTTTTGTCTTCACAATGGCTGCCCTTCAACTGTGTGACCCTGAGGAGCTAGCAAGTATCTTTAGAACCTTGGGTGTTTCAAAGTGAACATAACTATGGCTTGAGGATCTCATCATAAAACAAAAATATCAGTTCCTAATCCCTTGGTTCAAGGTTGTTTGTCTTCTCTGCAAAGATGTGTTATAGGTCCATTATCCTCAAGGCTGGATGGGTTTCCTAACAGATCCCATAACCTGATCAGCTGGACTGGACAAGTTCAGAAGGTCCCACATGCCACTGCTGTGCACAGAGCACTGAGTCAATAAAGACTGCACTTATTGAACTGCCAGAATACTGGGTCTGAAACTAACTTTGTGTAGGATTTGTAGCTTGCATGTCTCAAAGTGTGCTAAACTGGTTCAGTGTGTGTTTACTTTTTAACTGACTGCCACATGTACAGTACTCCAGTACAGTTCCAGGACACTTGGAATGCAGCAGAGGATCCAAGGAGCAGCTACATTTAGTCCACACAGAGGACTCTGCTCTTTCCCTCCACAGACTGTAATCACTTGCCAAGCAAAAGAAAGAATTCTAATCAAAAAACTTCCCAAAAATACAAGAACATTCAAATCAAAATACCTTCCAGCTCTGAATTGAGAGAGAGTCCTACCTCTAAATTTTTACTATTTAGCAGAAAGAAAATTAAGGTTATTTTGAAAAGGATTTAGAATATAAGCCATTTACATGAAAACAAACAAACAAACCACCCAACAAATTTACAAGAAACAAATCACAAGTTCAGTGTCTGTCAAAAAAATATGACACAATAAAAAGTACAGAAAACACAGAACACATGGGGAGCTTCTCTCCTTCACATAAGAATGTGGATAGCCCTGTCACAGAAGACAAAGCTGGCAGCTCACCCTTGCCATGTCACAACCCATGTGCTTCTAGGTGCTTCAGGGAAACTGTGGGAGTGATGAGGACATGTCTGAGATGTGGGAACACACCTTTGTCACACAGGCAGACTAACCCAGCCAAGTAACTGATTAAAAGCTGTGTAGACAGGCAAATTGGAATTTAACTGCTCCTGACTGCTAGATTTCAAACTCAGACCCCCTGAAGTACCTAACTTAATGCTGCTGCCTGACACTGAGCTCCAAGTTATCTTTATGTAGTCTTTCAACCAGAGTCACTTCTTTGCACAAGTGCGCCTCACAATATACATAGATTCTGGCATGCTTTTTTAATACTGTGTAAATGGAAGAAAATTGCTGGAACAGGGGAATTCTCCTAATAGGGACCCAAAGCCCAAAGAAGCACTTTTCCTGCACATAAGCAAGAAATATGTAAAGCCTATCTTCTTTAGCATGAGGAGCAGAGTTCCATTTCGGCTGAGTCAGGCAGCCCAGAGTCACCTGCCAGCCACCACAGCCAAGTGGTGCACCAGAGTAAATGCTGCATTTCTCCTCTCCAGCTCCTGACTGTGATTTCAGTTTGAACCCCTATTTAGCTCTATCCCTTACTGTCACCTGGACAAAAGCTAAAATGCTACCACAAGAGAACTTTACATTAGTCATTACATGAAACCAGACAGAAGGCAGGGACAGAAATTGGTGTCACCTGCAGGTTGCAGGTGCAAAGCATACAGGACTTTAAATGCTCTTAGAATTATTTTTATCTATTTCTCATATTCATATGAGTTTTAGGGCTTGTTTTTAGCAGTATCTATCTCTCTAAATGCTTTTCCTGGAGAATAGCTTTTAAAGCTGTTCCTTATGAACCACAAACTGTCAGTTTCTGCAAACCATGTGGCATGTAGGAATAGATGGTAAAACAATGCAAACGAGTGAGGAAAAAAAGAGAGGGTGAGGGCCTTGATTTCCTTCTGAAACTTACATTGGTTTATATCAGCTTATTGATTCTATTCTGCCTACAGAAAAATGCTAAGAAATGGTTTAACAAAACACATGGCAAGTATTAGTATCATTTAGCCTGTAAGATATGATTGTTTCTTATAACATCTAAAAATTCTTTGAAGTTAAGACTACAAGAGAACCATATGCATTTCAAAAAAAGAAAGCATACGCCTATGAAAGTAACACAGTTTGAGCTGGAATTTGGGTGAATAACTGCTGTAGGGGTGTGTGTATTTTGACTACTGCAAAAGTAAACTTTCGAGGAATAATTTGGGGGAGGGGTGGGGAAGAGGAAGGGTTGGAAGAAGCCTGCGACCTTTTTTGGGATAATACATCATTCTGGGACAGATAAGTGTTCTTTCTGTGGTTTGAACTGAGATTTCAGAGTCCTGAAAGAAGGTCATACAATCTCCTTCTGCACCAGTGCCTCTGATACAAAATGCAGTTAGTTGCTAATCTGTCTCTCAGGGGTATTTCAGATTTGTCAGATGCTACTGTGACATTTGTGACAGGTGTCGTGGAGGCCCAGAATATCTCAGAGAGTATTGTAGTGAGCCTAAACAGATGCTGTGGATATATGAATTACACGAGGATAGTTTTATTGGAACTAAAAGTGCTACATGCATCTTTCTGTTCTAGGTACTCTGTGCAAGTTGTATGTGTGAAGGGGAGTCACAGGAGAATAATGAGTACTGATCATTAAAAGAGATAACAGGTTTTTGAAGTGACATTCCCCCGGGGAAAAGTGATATATAATGATTTGCCCTGTTTGAGAGGTCTGACGGAGGTTGCCAGCTAAGTGGAAAAACAGCATGCTTGCCAAAAGGGGTCATGTGCCCAGGTTTCAAGAGCTGATGCATCGTACCTGCAGGGACCCTGCATATTGAGAGGTGAGTGTGGAAGTGTAAAGTATTCTTATTGCATCCTGATTTTCTAATGGGTCTTCATTCAGTGAAAGCCAGATGCTCAGCAGTTAACTCAGAGAATGTTAATGCTTCCAGGCTTTATTGCAAAAGGTTTTTTGATGAGGAAAAATGGGAACAGGAAAACTGGTGTGCTGGAACGTCTAAGCAGCAATACCCTGACCCCAAACAAATACAGTTTACCATGCAGAAGAGTGCTTTTGCTGGCATGATTTATATCATCTGAGAAAGCAGTTTAATTATCCCAGAAGAACACCTCCAAGCTGCTAGATAACATCAATAAATTACAAAGAGGCTGTAATCTAAAACCTTTGTCTGAAGGTCCAAAAAATGCAAAAGGAAAATATGGAGAGCAAGAGGTCTCAGAGCAGGGTGTTGGAGAAGCTCAAGCAGTGATCACCATCATGGGAAGTCTGTGGCGGTCACACAACTGGTACTGCTCTCCTTTTCTTCATGTACATCAAGTGTCTGTGATGATGGAACTTGGCAGTGTCACTGTCTATCTATAAACAACAGCACTGTTTGTAATAAACATGCATATTTCACACTACTGTGCCAACTCTGCTGTCTATTGAGCCATATGCTCTTGCAGAGGGCGTCTGAATTAAGTACAAACTGCTTAACTGTGGCACAAGGGACAGATGTAGCACCCTATTACAGAGACATTTCAGGCACAAGGAATTTCTGGCCTGAAACACTTCATGATTTTGTTTGGTGTGTAAAATGGACAGAATGAGATTTGCTTTTTGCTTTAAAGCCCTGGCATGATTACTCCCAGGCAAGGAGAAGCAGAAAATCACAGGAAACTCCTCATTCACCCGCTCTAAAGTTTTTCCAGAATTTCTAGAAGACGGAGTGGAGGAAAGGGGGGGGGAGAAAGATGTGCACAAACAACTGGCTGTGAAGGCAGCCTTGGGAGATTTGCTGGAAAGTCATCAGGATGAGTCTGGAACAAGCAGTTTTTCCAATAGCACCATTATTTGCCACATGAATTTTTAAGTTAAAAAATATTGTGCTTCATTTAAAAAAAAAAAAAAACAAAAAAAACCACACCTGAATCTTTGGTGCTCCCTGATTTTCACACATAGCAGCTCACCAGTACAAGAAGTTGGATTCCCTCCTTTCTTTTTTTTTTTTTTTTCCCTACGAAATGCGCATGCAAGTTTTCCTCAAAATACTTGCCTTAAAAAACTCTGAGTCAGTGCCAGAGGGAGACGGTTCCCTCTCCAGTCTTGCCGGCAGAGGGTGGCTAGCAGCAGCCCCCCGGGCAGGGCGCATCCCATTCCCGCTCTGGAGCGGGGCATTCCTTCGTACACGGAGCAGGAGCAGGAGAGGAGCAGGAGCAGGAGCAGGAGCAGGAGCAGGAGCAGGAGAGGAGCAGGAGCAGGAGAGGAGCAGGAGCAGGAGCAGGAGAGGAGCAGGAGCAGGAGCAGGAGAGGAGCAGG
>NC_031799.1:56958660-56998016 GCF_001522545.3 Parus major | reverse complement strand
AGGAGCAGGAGCAGGAGAGGAGCAGGAGCAGGAGCAGGAGCAGGAGCAGGAGCAGGAGCAGGAGCAGGAGCAGGAGCAGGAGCAGGAGCAGGAGAGGAGCAGGGCTGCAAACGCGACAGATGCCTGTCCAGCTGTGCTGGGCTGAGGGACACTTCGCATGGAAATTATTTTTTAACTTTTTCACCCCGTAGCATCGGGAGTGTGAGTCAAACACCCAGTAGAACCTCCAGAGTACATTAGCAGTAAAGACGAGTCATTCGCGCCCCCACATTCCCGTAAGAAACCGCACCTACAAAAGCCCCTTGCCAAGGGGGCCGTCTCCCCCCGCGGTGTCCCGGGGCTGCCGGGCTGCTCGCCGTCCCTACCTTGTCCCGCTTCAGCAGGTCCAAGATGTAGCCGAAGCGGGCGCTGTCCGCGGCTGCCCCCATGGCCCCGCGCTCCGGGCGGGATGGCGCCTCTCCCGCAGCTCCGGGCCCGGTGCCGGGGCTGGCCGGGGGAGGGCCGTCCTGCTGCCACGGATGCTCTGCCCGCCCACCCGCCCTCGGGACACGGGATGCTCGTGAGAACCTCTCATCCTGGAGCGTCGCGGCAGCACCGCCGGGCTCCGGGGGGTGCCTCTGCTCAGATGCTGCGGCCGGGAGAGTTAGAGCTGACAGAGCTATTGCTGGTCTCATCAAACCTGAGTGAGCTGTGTCAATCGCTGAGCCTGTGGCACCGGGCTGGTGCTGCTGCATGTCCCCCAGGGCAGCACCCAAGGTGGGCACGCCTCTTTTTAAAGCTGAGCTTGTAGTGGATGTATGCTGAGGTACAGCATGGTGCATTTGTACCCATTGCTCTATCTGTTTTTCTTAAATTCTAGGCTTTTGTTTAAATGAAAAATTGTGTCTAAACAGAGAACACCTACTAATGTGGATAACTGCACGTATGATCTGTCTCGTGTGTTTGCACCTGGCTGGTGGTGTGGTTGTGGGGTAACTCAAACAGGAGGAAACCTTCCTATCGTCTCTTTTTCTTCATCCCAGGCCTGATGCAACTTCTAGGGATGAAATGGATACAGCATGCCTGTATACAGCTGTGGCAGGAAAACTGGTCCTGGTGACTCAAGTACACCCCTCTGCTCGATAAAGGCCACCCTCAGTCCCACCGAAATGCTCACACCAGGCAGGAGGATCAGCCCAGGTGAGACCCTGCACAGCCAGCTATACACAATGGGCAAGGGTGTTCCACAGGACAGCTGAGGAGTGGTGTTTGACATGTGGCAGACATCACATTTCTGCTCTGTGCCTGTCCCCACTCCAGGCCTTATATATACCTTGCTTCTGGTAGAGGAACTGCAGTAAATTTCAGCCAGGAGTGGTTCATTTCTTCCTGTTCTGGAGTCAAACTTCCCCAAACACAAAGGTCCCTGCTGCCTGCAAGACCTGGGGGAGAGGAACAGGTGAATGGCTAGCCCACTGCTGTCTCACCAGCTCTGTTCCAAGCTGAGAGGTGGAAGGTGGCAAGCCCTTCTCATGCAGCAGCTATCAGGTAGCCCATGGAGCACATCACCCTTGTGTAGTGAAAACACACCAAAGAGTATTTTATAACAGTATAATGTATCCCCTCAGAGGCTGCATTTCCTAAGATATTGATATAGTAGTAATGTTATCTCAAATTCTCTCTGCAGGTTACTCACTGAAACAGTATATCCTTCCTTTCTCAGGAAACAGGACTCATGAATAGCTCGAGACTTTTCTGTTACTAGATAGTGCACAATTATGTATATCAAATGACTCATTAATCAAATAGCTCATTATTATGATATGGACAGGCTTTCAGTGCTCCACTTCTTGCTATTGTGCAAACAGCCCAGGAATAAATAATGGGCAGTGGCACTGGGGACAGTCAGATGTCATCACCCACACAGCTGAGAAGTCCTCCATATATAATTAAACTCAGTGTGAGATATTTTGCTTCCTGGTCTGATTTCAGCTCACCAAATGGCAATCATGCAGGAAATTTTCACTATTGTAATTTCTTTGTGTCAGTGTTGGACACCAGCAGAGAGCAGGGCTGGCTGAGGTGGAGAAAAGGGACTGCCTGAAGGAATACTTCTCTTCTCCCAAGCTGCTCAAGTCCAGCAGGAAACCATGCTAGTGGTGGCCTCAGCGACAGCAGCACTCCTGCGTCAAGGAAGGCTGTACCATGATATCAGTGTGAATCTCCAAGTGATAACCAGCACCAAGAGCAAACATACCTTTGACCCTACTGCTCCATAATGGCAGGCTGTGTGAAAGGCGGGGGAATTTACAACCCTTTGTGCTCCACAGCACAGGCACAAGCTGTTTGCTCCATTGGAACCCTTTCAGCAGAAGGCACGCCTGCACCTGAATCTCATCACAGCTTTGTCATGTTTTGGTTAAGCAGCCCCCAGCAGCCATCAGCCAAAGGATGTGAGACAAAAGTCTCCTCCAATGCATACACCACGGATCTGCTCCAAATCTGAGTTTTGTCTTGTGTTCCTTAGCCACAAGCGACACCAGTATTTTGAGCTACGTGCTCTGAATTTCTGACTGCTGTCTCATGATTTTTATTTTTTTTTTCTTCAAGAGTTGGATCTGGGTTGTGGGATTGTTTTCTTTTTTCTATTTCTGCCAAACCTTGTAGGTTATGGCCAGTCTGGACTGCAATTCAAGGACTTAGGTTAAAAAAAGGATGATTCTTTATTCCTCTTTTATCTCCTTATGTCCCACTTCCATAAACTGATAAAATGTAAATGAAAATGTAAAGAGATGTAAATGTAGCTTGAGTCATGAAATCAGCCAGGGCAAGAAGGATACAGGAGAAGATGGAAGAAGCTGATGGTTCTTTCATGATCTCTTCCTGGAGTGGTTTTATTTCAGGATTAGCTGTTCGCACTCCAGGTTCAGATGGCTGCCTGTGATAGTTAAGCACGAGGAAGCCACAAACTACTTTTGCATTGATTTCACAGCTTCAGCAATGGCATCCTCCCAAGCAGCTCTAGCCAGGATGATCCCGGCCCCTCTATGACAGCACTCTCTGCCATCAGCCCTGCAGAAAAGTGTTTTTCTGCAAGTCCAGCAAGCCTGAGCTGTCCACAAACAGCATCATTTACACAACCTCTTTCCATATATCCAGAATAGCTAGGAATTTCGGACTATCTTCTGCAGAAGATATCAATTCCTGTAGCCATTCTGAGGGATCCTGTTTACTTTCCCTTGGATAGTAGACAGTTTGTGCTAGCCTTTGTCTTGAGTGGCAGAAGGCTGACAGGGGAATGTACACTTAGAAGGCCGTAGACAAATGGAGAAGCTTCACGTTGCAGCTGGTGGCCCAGGGACTTTCACCCCTCTTGGAAACTGATGGCTGTGCTTTACACAACCTTTACTGAGGTGGGCTGTATGTTGAAAATAGCTGGGAGCTCCTCAGCTGTTCCACATAAATCCAAGATATGAAATTGCTTCTCATACTTTTCCTTCTTTTGTTTCACGTCTTACGTCAGTTTCTTTCTGAGGAACCAGGATGTCTGAAAATCAGTTCAAACCTTCTGTTGTCATGAAATTATCTAAGACTACATCAAATTATGTTAAAGTGAAATACAGGATCATATTTGTTTTCTGCTACTTAAACTTGAAGCAGGTCTCCAAAAAAATAAGGATACCAGTCAGAATACCAAATTATATAAACTAATAGGTATCATTTTATATCAGTGGAAAAACTGGTCCTGTATTTCAATCCTGAAATGCCATGCAACATAGGGTTCTGTTGTGGCATGTTGGTACACAAATTAAAACACAAAGGAAATTTGTGTTCCCTGACGTGTGAATTATGTTGATTCTCCCAGGACAACAACTACAGCTCTAGATTCTCTCTTTGATCTCCTTCTTTGTCTTAGTTGACTTCTAAACTAAATCTGAGCAGTGAAGCCTACTCAGATGCTCTTGTCTTTCTGTTCCCCTAGGACTTTGAGGTATTTTCCCATTTCCATTGCACAGGGAATCCGGTCAAGCACACAGCCTCAGCAACTGTCTAGCACCAGGTAGGTGGAGTGGGCCTTCTCCCACTGTGCTCATGGAAATACACTTGAACTTGTGGCCATGACCACCTGAGCCAATCTATTAAAGGGTGATTGAAACCAGTTGCAGGTGGTGATATGGTTAAGAGCTAGCACAAATAATTCAGTATAGAGGAGAGAGAGCATTTCCATTTTATAGTATGTGGAGGGCAAATGGATCTGTGTAGATGTACTTTCATTTCAGACAACTCCTATGTCACTGAACAATGGACATGCAAGAAAGGTGATGTTAAAGATAGTAGAAAACTCTGCTCATATTCAGCATGAAGTTCTTCACTGTTGAATTGTAACTGTGAGCAAACATTTGAAATCATAGAAAAAACACCTCTGAAAAGCGAGTGTGCGTGTCTCTGGTAAAGACTGTGACCTGCTTTTATTCTCAGAACAGCCTTCAAAGGCTTGCATACAGCTTGAGTAATATGAAAGAGAATCCATGTGAATAGTTTATGAATTTTGTATAAACTCCTTCCTTCTGTGGGGAGTGATGTAGATGTGAATTGTGTCTGGCAGGAAAAAAAAAAATGCCATGAACTAGATGAGACATTCTGGTTTCATGGTTGGAAAGGTGTTGCAAGCAGCACAAATGAGACCAAACTATTTCAAAGAGCACAGTACCTCTCCACAGGGAGTGGTTTGGGTTGCATGCAGACCCAAACCTCTCCCTGCAATAAATCCCATTCTCTATAGTTTTCCTAGGTATCACAGGGGCATTTTTTCTCCCATTTTTTCCCCTGCCTGTGCTGTTCTGGGGTAAAGAGAGGATCAAAAGTTTCCAGCGTCTCTTGATAACCAGTCAGAAAACCATCTGCTTCTGCTTCTCTTCCACATTTTTACCAAGGTTCTTTTCAAGTTGGCCAACTGCTCCACCTTCACCCTTACACCCACGTTAATAAATTCCACTCAGGATTTAGATTTAGCCTGGGATCTCCAGATCTCTCACATGATGCAGCTGACAAATCACATCTTTCTGCTGGAGACTTTGATTTGTACACTTTCAATGTCTCTAAACTTCCTTAGAGATCTCATTTTTACCTCCCATCACCACAGACTGAAACAGGGTTTTATTTATTTTTATATACTTTAATCTAATAGAAAATTGCAAAAAACGTGATGGTCACTAAACACACAGGACTTAATATGGCAAATAAACAACAGGAGATACTGAAGCAACTCTGCTGCTGCTCTGTGGCTAACACAACATATTTGGTTGCTAATGGCCAGGATAAAGATTCTCACTCTTTGTCTGTGCCTCCTCTTTCCCTTACTTCTGGCTGTAAGTTCTTGGGCACAGGCAAATGAAATAAGATTAAAAAGTGATTTCCAAATCCATGAGATATTGGAGCCAGATATTTTGTCCTACTGTGCTCAGACCTTTTTGACACTGGAGATAACTATCTCTAGGCTTTTTGTCTCACTCCCTTTAAAGACATCTGTTCAAGTTCCATTAATATATTCATTCAGTATTTTTGAGACAAGCACACAAAATAAAATACAGAGAGAAAACTGAATCTGCACTGTTTGAAAAATTACCTTTATGTATTATTTCCTCCTAGCCTGTCCCACGTGACAGTAGTAGAGTATCACATACCCCTGGGAACAAGCTCATTTAAAAAATATGGGTTAAGTATGTAGACCATTATTAATATTTAATGTATTGAGTATGTTATTAGATATTTATGAGGAATAAGCTAAAGTACATAATTATGCATACCATGAATATATCATGTAATTGCCATTCTTTGTTGCAACTACAGTTAATCAAGTTTGACAATACAAAGAGAATTTGGGGTATTTGGAGTTTTAAGAAATATTAATTGAGCAAAACACAGCAAGCTGGAGTCTATTAATTTACTGATTCTATTCAGTCACTTAAAACAATGTGTCTAATGAAGAAATCAGAGACATGCAAATCAGAGAGAGATAAGGGAAAGATGAGCACTGCTGAGATCTGCATGCAAATGTTGTCATGTATGTTTTAGTAATTTTGTGTGTTTTGCAAAAGGGGCAGGTCTGTAACTGTGAAGGCTCTGAAGAACGAAGCATAGACATGAAAGCTTTTCAGGCTCAGCTGGCCTTCAGAGACTATTACACCCTTCTACAAAGCCTGTCCAATTCATGCCTTCAAGGTTTAAGTGTGTCAGCTGGGCTCCTGCACTTTTCTTTCAGCTTAGCCATACCAGGATTAGGTTTGAGTTAACTTCCCTTTTTTCCAAATGGCATGCTGCGCTCCTACAATGAAATCCATCCCCTGCATTTACCCATGAGTTAATAAAGTCTTTAATCCCCTCTATGGGTGCATTAAGCTCCCTGCAGATTGGCTTTGCACAGAGCAAGGCGGACGCAAACCCTGTGGTGCCCAAGGACTGCCCCTCCCTGTGTCACAGAACGAGCCTGCCCCTTTACCTGCGTGCCTGCTGGACATATGAGCCTCTCCAGAACCCCCATACCAATAACTCCATTTAACACCAGTATCCAGCTGGATCAGCATTTAGGCATCTGTCATGCTGCTGAAGTACCTGCCTGCAGGAGCACTGACTCTGCTGCCTCTGGGCTGGCAGCACTGCTCTGCTGGGAGTTCCTGTGCCTCCTTCCTCCTCTGAAGGCTGACAAAGACACTGTCAAAGAACAAGTGGCTCAAACAAAGTTGGCTTGTGTATAAAGGGATGTGCATCACAGAGCAAAAGGTCAGAAATGTCACTTGGGGAGCTTGTCTGAAATCACTGAAAAGAAAATTGTTCATTTTATTGTTAATAAAAAGCCAAGGGTGGAGTACAGCAACACTCCTGTTCCCCGGTCCTGTTTTGTGGAATGTGGAGAGGATGTGGGGCATAAATTTGTCCTGATCTGAGATTGATGCTAAGGCTGGCCAACAGCATTTGGGGTCTAAACCCCCAAATCATGGCTGTGCCTGGTTCCCCTTGTATGCTGCTGTGCAGGGCAAACAAAGCACCACGGGGTGCAGAGCCAGGCCCAGGGTGCAGAAACAGAGAGCCATGGCTCCAGGTGTTGTCCTGCAGATACCACTGAGCAAGGTGAGCTGTTGCCAGCCTTGCTGTGTGACCTTGGCCACCTTCATCTGATGGGTCACGGGCAGAAGCACAGTCCCTCATGATGGGAGTCCCTACCATGGGCCCATATGTAATTACACACTATTCTGGAGTTTATAGAAAATGAAATCTCCCTGGATTCCTGTGCAAATTTATTTTCATTCCTTTGACTTCTACAGACTGCTTGACAACTACAGCAGTTCCCATCAGCATACTTGAAAGGGCCTCCCTGATGCAGCAGCCTAATAGAGTGGAACAGGCTTCCCTCCAATTCAGTTACAGTGCACTTAATCCACAGAGGCACACTCACTTTGCCCTGCTGTGGAAAGGAAAGTCAAATGCATGTTAGTGTGCCAAGGGTGACCCCTCTCAGTGCCTTCCCCAAATAACTTGTCAGGCAAGGATTTCAAAGAAGTTAAAAATAGACAAACTCATACTAGTTTGGAATATTGCATTATTTATTACATCTTTACTGCACTTATGTTGAACTGAGGTGTGTAAAGTGTTGGCAAAATGGGCGTTTTAGCCTGGTTTAATTTCTTTTTTATCATTACTTTAAAGCAAACAAGAATCATCTGTTTCTGATTGACAGCAGTAGAAGCAGAAGTGTTTAGGCTAGAGGTGTCTCAACCCATTAGACAAGGCACATCTAAAGTGACTGAATCTTCATTTCCCAGTGTTTCCAGAGCACAGAACTTCACTGAAGTGACCAAGATCCTGGCATATACTTATTAAAAAAAATAAAATAGAAAATTAAAAAGGCTTGCTTTACATCCCTGTTGACTCCAAATCCAGCTAGCATCAAAAAGCACCAGCAAGCTCAGTTTGTTCTGACAGGACAAGTGGCCTGTGGGTATCTGGGGTAGGCTGGGCAGCCAGGAAGGGGATGGGAGGGGGGGTCTAGTCCAGACTGGCTATCATATCAACAGCTGCTGCAGAATTTAATTTCCTTTTATAGAAGGGGAACTGTGGGAACTGTTGCTCTCCACAGTCAGTGGAGCCTTTGGCTTAAAAAACTGCCCTCCCTGGGGAACAGATGCTACGTAACATCTCAAATGCCTGCATGTTTGCTCTGGTTTCTGCCGCAGCCAAAACCAGTGTGCTTGTGTTTGTCTGATGCAGGGACCTGTGAAGCCTGCCTTTTCCCTGGCTTCTGGACCGTGAGTTGGAGTCACAGGAGACGAGAAAGCCTGCAGCAGTCCCAAGAGGTTTGAGGCAGAGGGGGAGGGAAATGCAGTGCTAGGCCCATCCAGGGGCAGAAGGCGTAATGCACCAGGAGTATACCTGCTGCTGTGCACGGGGCCCCATGGGGCAGAGCTTGGGCTCGGATGCCTGGCTGGGTCTGTGCTGCTGGCCCCGAGCTCAGGAGCTGTCACAGAGCTGGGAGCAGCTTTCCCACCAATAGCTGCCTCTCCCAACTTGTGCTCAGAGCTGGCAGCAGGGAGGGGTGTGCATCCTGGGCACAGTAAACATGTGCCTCTGCCGTTCCCTTGTTCTTGTGCTTCCAGGATAAACCAGGGCTGGCAGAAGGGAAGGGGACAGGGCATGTCTTAAGGCCAGGGAAGCTCACCTTGCTAATGCAGTTAACACCTTTTCTTTAGATGCCCACCCCAACAGTCCTCACTTGTACCAGCAGCTCCTCATTCTGTAGAATGAAGTTGGAGGCTGGAGCTTTTTTACACTGAAAACAGACATCAAGGCATGAAGCCATCAGAAAAAAAGTTGGTGGTAGTAGCAGTTTGCATGGTGTGCACAAGAAGCTATCTATAGCAACTGGAAAGTCACAGAGGGTGCGTTATCACCGCCCTGCAGGACTCATTCTGGCCCCATACAGGGAGTTATATATAGAGCTGTATACAAAAATACAGAAGAGTCCTGTGCTTATGTTGGAAAGCCTCATTAGGACTGCTCTTGGGCAGACCCTTGTCCTTGGCCTCACCAGAGTACTGCATATTTCAGAAGATATTTTGGAAGGATGCTGGATGGTGAGTACCACCCAAGGACAGCTGATCTGTGAAGTACAAGACCAGAGTGCATGTATGCCCAATCTAGCTAAGATTTCTGATTTCCTCTGAAGTTTTTTTACACTATTTATGGAAATCAGCCCCCCCCCCACCCCCCCATTCCACCTTATCATCTATTTACCTCACAGATTTGCTCTACATTAAACTGTCCTGCCAGAGCAAAACTCTCCTTGGTTTAAGAATTCACAGGTTGGGGGTTCAGGGATGGTGTAGTGTTAAAAAAAAATAAAAAAAATAAAGAACTGTAAAAACTGTAAAGAATTGTAGCCCACCAAAGTGGCCAAGGCAGGATAAACTGTCCTTACGCCATGCCCAGCAGTTCTTAGTCTAACCCACTGTGAAAGAGCACCCCTAACAAATGCTACCTGGGCAACAGGTTTTCACAGATGATATCTTCCCATAACATGATAGGGTCTAATTCAAAGGAGGTTTTAATGATGAAATAAGCAGAATGGATGTTGGGACAAAAATGAAAATGCAATTTGGTCAAGTGAGTTTATTTTAGTAAGGCTTGGCTGTAATTTAAAAAAGTTAAACAAAGACTTCTGGACAGCACAACAGCAAATAAATATAGCTTTGTGCCTAGGGAAACCTTTAAATTCAACAAAGGCAGCATGCAATCTCAACAGCAGTCTTGCATATTTAGCTTTCTAGGCAGCATAATCACCTGTCCCACAAGCACTCACAAAGGGTGATAAACCACAGAAAAACTTGCCTTGACTTGTGTCATTTCCACTTCAAATTTTTCTTTTGCATATTTCACATGAAAGGAAGAGGTGGGATCCCCCCTCCCAGGGTGAGGCAGAGCCTTTGTCCCCTGTTTGGAGCAAGCAGGGAGAGTTCTGGACAGGATCCCAGGCTGGATCTTGCAGAAATAGCCTCATGAAAGCTTGAGCACCCAAAGCAGTTGCTTCACTGGCACAGAGGTGTGGTGGGTTGACCTGGGCTGGGCACAAGATGCCTATCAAACTGCTCACTCTCTCCAGCAGGACAGGAGAGAGAAAATAAGATTGAAAAGGACTCAGAGGTTCAGATAAGGCAGTTTACTAAAGCAAAAGTGAAAGTTTGCACTTGCACAAGTAAAGAGAAAAACATAGGTTTATTCTCTACTTCCCACTGGCAAGAGATGTTCCGCCACTTCACCAGAATAAGGCTTCAGCACCTGGAGTGGTGGCTCCAGAAGGCAAACATTGTAAATAAAAGACGTCCCACTTCCTCTTCCTTTTCTTAGCGTTTATGACTGAGTTGATGTCACATGCTATGATATATCCCTTGGGTCAGTTTGGATCAGCTGGCCTAGTTGTGTCTTTCCCAGAACCTTGCCTAGCTCCAGCCTACTGAAGGGGCAGGCAAGAGTGCTGGGGAGACAGTGCTGATGCTGTGCCAGCACTGCCCGGCAGCACCTTTCCAGCTACCAGTGCAAAGCACAGCACTGTGAGGGCTGCTAAGGGAAAATAAACTCAACCAGACTCAACACAACTGAGCAGTTCCTGGTCCTCGTACTAGGGCTTGGTTATCAATGTGAAGGAGTTAATTTGGAAGTCACTTCCACAAGCAGGCTAAAATTGTCAAAACACAGCTGCTACATTCATATCTCCCTCCTTGCATTTGTGAATTTGATATAAACAACTTATGTGGAAAGTTGAAAGCTCTTCCCTGACATTTTTAATTTTCAAAGGGAGAGTGTGCAGATTGTTATCACACAGATTTTCTCTTCCTCAATGTAAACTTTCTCTTTTTACTGCAAGTCAGGACCGTATTCTTCCTCAGAATCCTACTTGTTCTCCAGTGATAGCAGCCTGTCCATTCCCAAGTACAGAGCCTGCACCTGCAGACAAACATTTTAAAGGATACCAGTCTCACCTTGGTGGAAGGAAAGATCATGGAGAAAATCCTCCTAGAAATTATGCTAAAGCATGTGAAAAATAAGTAGGTGATTTGTGACAGCCAGCATGGCTTCACTAAGGGAAAATAGTGCCTGACAATTTTGGTCGCCTTCTAAAATGGGTTTGCACTGATGGATGTGGAAAGAGCAACATCACCTACAAAGGCTTGTGTAAAGCCTTTGACACTGTTCCATAGGCCCCATCCTTTCTCTAAACCAGAGAGAGGGGACTGCCCGATGGATAAGGAATGGGCTGTATGGTCTCACTCAGGACTTGTGCTCAGCACTAGGTGTCCAAGTAGAAACCAGCGATGAGCTGCCTTGCACAGGGGCTGGTATTGGGACTGGCCCTGTTCCACACGCCTGTGGACAGCAGGGAGGATGGGACTGAGGACCCTCAGCAAGTGTGCCAATGCCTCTGAGCTGCTTGGTGCTGTCCACACAGCGGAAGGAAGGGATGGCGCTCAGAGGGACCTGGACAGGCTTGAGAAGGGGGCTTGTGCTAACCTCATAGTCACAGCCAAGTGCAAGGTCCTGCTGACAGGAGTACAGGCTGGGCAATGAATGCATAGAGAGCAGCTGGTCTGAGAAGGACTGGGGAGTGCTGGTGGATGAGAGGCTGGACATGACCCAACCATGAGCACTCACAGCCCAGAGAGCCAAACTGTCCTGGGCTGCATCCAAAGCAGCGTGGACAGCAGGGGAGGGAGGGGATTGTGCCCCTCTGCTCTGCTCTGGTGAGATCCTATTTGGAGTCCTGCATCCATCTCTGGGATCCTCTGCACAAGGACGTGGACGTTTTGGCATGCACCCAGAGGAGGCCACAAAGATGATCAGAGGGCTGGAACATCCCTTCTGTGAAGTCAGGCTGAGAGGGGGTTGTCTGACCTGAGGACAAGACTCCGCAGAGACCTACAGGACCTTCCAGCACCTGAAGGGACCCCACAAAAAAGTTGGAGAGAGACTTTTTACAAAGGCATGTAGTGACAGGACAAGGGGGAATGGATTAAAACTGAGTGAGTAAATATTGAGAAAATTCTTCACTGAGAGGCTGGTGAGGCACTGGGAAAAGGACTGCCTAGATAAGCTGTGGATGCCCCATCCCCGAAGTTTTCAGATACAGGTTGGACTGGGCTTTGAGCAACCTGACCTGGCAGGAGGTCTCCCTGCCCATGGCAGGGGGTGGGAACAGATAATTTTTAAGGTCCCTTCCAACCCAAACCATTCTATGATTCTATGTTCTCACAATGTAGTTATCAAACAAGGCACTTCTCCAGTGTCTCAAATATAAAGCAGTAGTGTCAGGGTTTGCTGCCTTTGGTGGGCTCAGTTTGAAAACCTTCAGAGGTTGTCATTCTCTGTGCATTTGGGAAGACAGGTCCTCACCCAGAACATGTAACTTGGATAAAAACACATGACAAGAGCTACAGTTCAAAAGAAATGACAAAGTTTTCCCTCAATTTCCCAACAGTTCATTGATTTTTATTAAACTCAGAAACTAATCAGGCAAATAGAGACCAGGAACACAAAAGCTTAAAAATGGTGAATGGAAAGTGTAAATCTACAACACATTGTAACCACTCAGTGGAGTAATTTAATAACCATTTAGTATAAAGATGTTGAGACTATTTTCTTTTTCACCCAATGTCATCTGAAGTGAGGGAAACTTGTTAAGTGGTCTTTTCTTACAAGAACAAGAGAAGAGCTTTTCAGAATCACCACATAATTTAGTATCAATGTAAACAGACCAATAATCTCATTCATGATTTTTGGAGATGTCTCATATTTAGTTGCAGCAATAACATCTTATTTAGGATCTGTCTGCTTCTCACCATGTCCTGAAATCTCTTTGACCTAAACAGGGACACTGATAGTAGGGTTTCTCCAAAATGCCAGGAGACAGGCTGTCCAAAAAAGGCTTTCACTTTGGAAATCACCATTTTTTCCCTTCTATATTAGGCAACGCCATACTGAATGGCACAAAATTGAAACGCATTTTTAGGGAACACAACAGCTTTTATAGAGTATTTAATTTTTATACTGGCATTCATGAAGAAAGCACATTTGATGCAGCTTCTTCAGCTCCTCTCAGGTTGTCCTTTACCTTGGGCAATAGAGCATAGAACAAGGTACTTTTAATATGTACTTCAGCATATGTATTTCAGGTATTTCTGCAACACCCAATTTACTTGCTAGTTTTTTTCAGTGATGATGATTGTTCTATTTAGAAAAAAACAGTTCTCAACATGAAAATTCATAAATACAAACATGCTTGGAAGCAGCCTTCCAAAAGGGTGTTACCATATCCACCAGCAGCTATGTACAATCAAGTGGGCCAGAAAGCCCTAATGTGACAATTTTTAAATCCCCAGTCCTCACATCCTATAAAGATATATTTGACTTCTTTTGTTCAACATACCATTTTAAAGCTGTTTTTTTGGAAGAGAAACTTGGGCCACTTTAAGAGTTTGGGAGTGTTTCACATAGGATAGAGGCACTCACATTTGTCAGACTAATAGCCAAGAGGTTTTACATCCTCAAGCACATGGTAAAGCCATTTAATGCATTAATTTCTTATGTAGATTGAGTCTCAGCAATGTAAAGCTGTGGTTAACACAAAGTTATTAGAGGTAGGTAATAATCATATGGTTTGCTTTTTCTAGCTACATTTAAACTTCACAGTTCACATTTAAGTTTTAGCTCTGTTTTGATGTATCCCCTTAAAAGTGATTTTAGATTATGGACTTCTGTGAAACTTCTGTCCACCGATTTCTCATTTAACATTTTTATAGTCAAAAGACACAATAAACCACAACAATCAGAGAGGCAATTCAATACAGTCAGAATCCAGATGTCTGCTACACAGGAACAGTCAATGTTCATCATTTGTTTGCCTGCCATCAACTGGCATATTTAGAATGGCAAATCACGACTGCAGAGTTGGTAATTAGTACAGATTTTTGTTAACCAAAAAATTTAAAGTAATTAGATACTCAATGTGATGTGAAAGCATAGATAGTTTGCTGTCTTCATCAAACTTTGGGAGTTTATCAAAAACAAATATGCCTTGTACAGCCTTTAGGAAAGGCCAGCTCTGCTGTCAACATGCAGCCTGAAAAGATGTACAATAACTGGGGGCCAAGGAGATAAGAAATGTAGAATCCATATACAGAACCCAGGGTAGCTTACAGATACAAAGAAACATAGCAAGAAACGTTACCTGCTTTTTGAGGCAGAAAACTGTCAAATTACTTGCCATGAGAATTTTTCTTGTTCACATAATATGATTTTTCAGTGTTACCCCCATACTTTCTGCTGAGGGACACTGATGTCCCTCACAGATGAGAATCTGGTCACACGTAGGGCAACTCAGGAACCACAGCTTAGGATTTTGCAAGTATGGATTTGCCTCACAATAATCAAATACAACACTTCTTATGAAGCTAAGAACAAATGAATATTTAGGCTATTTCCCAGAAGACACTTAGAACACCTTATTCAACTTCTGAAATTCAAAGCTACTCCCTCTACCAGGGTATGCAGTAAATGCTAAAAAACCTCAAAACTAAAAAACTCAAAGATGGTTCACCAGCAAGGCAGAGAAGCAGTGGTGGGGATGGGTAGGTACAATTACATCTCACCTTCACTGTAACTATACTGCATTCCAGAAACCCATTGTACCCTACCACGAAATCAACTTGTGGTCACCATCTGATGTAAAGACAAGAATATACCATGCCTTTTTGATCAATTTTTACTTCAAGATTTTTGTTGTTTGGTTTCAAATGGGTTTTCATCTAGGTAGACCCCCATGACATAAGAGAATTCTGCTCAGGGAAGCTACTTCAGCCTTTGCTGACCAACATCCCGTTAAGACTACCCAGGAAAACGGGATTCCCACAGGAACTGCTGCGGTGAGCCCACTGCCTGGGAGATCCTCTATTTTAGGTATCTCGCTAGTTCTTTTTTCTTGTGGCTGGATTTCTAATCATCTCAGCATGTGGCCAATAAAACCAATTCCCAAGCTCTATCTTCCCCCCCTAACTCCTTCATGTTCCTTGAGTCATCACTTTTCTTTCGCACCCTAATCTTACCCTAGGCAGCTCAAATCCTTTCCACCAGTTTGGTTCCATTATTACTCCACATTCTTGGCTCTTGCCTCCAGTCTCAATATCTCCCAGCTTTCATTTCTCTTACTCTGCAAACAGTCCTACTCAAGAACCTCATTCTCCCTCTCCACTACTAGCCTCACAGCTCTCCTGGTTCCACCCCTCTGGACTTTCTATTTTTTCCAACTATTGAGTCTCTCCTCCAAACAAAGTGTCTGCTGGGACGTATCCAGCTCACACACCTTACTCTGCTCCTCCTCTGCTTTTCCAAGCAGATCACTAACACTAGATATGCTCCCAATGCTGCCACGTAAACTAATCTGCTATAGAAATAAAAGTTATTTATTTAGCTAGGAAAGCTGCTACAGGTTTGGACAATGGGATTGTTCTGGTAGCCTAAAGATACCTATTGGACTTCTCTAACATGTGTGCTAGGGGTACAGCTACACTACCCTTTCCACTTGCCCTGCATTGCAAAACAGGAATCATATTTATCCCCAAAGTTATTTTTGCTGGCCAAAATGGTCTACATCCTGTCTCTTTGGGCTCAGCAGTGGCAAATGGTGCACCTAATCTGTTTTAAGAAGTCTTCAGTTGTCTTTGGAACCTTTAGAAAAAAAAAAAAAAGAAAAAAAAAAAGTGCTGTTAATGACTGGCAAGTAGAAAGACGTTGTGGAGTCTACTGAATACACAAACTGACCTGCCACAAACACACCAGCTGCAAAGTTACTTGCTTCAACTCTGAACAGCACTTCAAGCATACAAAATAAGGCACTAGTAAAGCACTAAAGAAGCTGAGAACGTTCACCATTACTCTAATTTGAACGGATTGGAAATTCTAATTTATTCTATTCTAATTCTAATTGGAAAGGTCTGTCTTTGTAAGCAGGTTCTAATGCTACTCTTGCATACAGACATGCTTCCAAAAGACTGGGCTGAATATCTTACTGATACACATCAATATGCCATACTCTTACTGAACTTCACACGAAGAAAACTATTTCAGATGAAAACTCTTCGTCTGGCTATCAATCCACTGTATCTGTGTAAAATCTACTCAGAAGAATTATGAAATCCATTTAGTAAGGCCACACAACTTTAAAAGTCCAGTATATTGAATAAAATAATTTTATTTGTATTTAATTAATTTGTTTGTGAAAAACAAAGTTTATGGAATCTGAAAGTTGATGATAATAGGTAACTTTTAACTGAGACTTAATATGAGAGATTCTCTACCCAAAAATATGTCAAACAGTAAGATTATAAAGAACTTCAACGTTCTGTGCTATACTGTATGATATGTAAACAATTTTGAAAATATTTCCCCATTATATATTTTGACACAGTATGCACAAATTTAAAAAAATAAAATTAAAATGAAGTTTAAACGCCTCAAGGGATTTCTCAGAAGTAAAGCCATCTGAAAAGCCATTTACAGTCTGCGGTGACAAACTTCTATATAATCAAAATATTCCCCTTTTCACAATGCAGAATAACCTGCTGAAGGCAACTCCCTATCAAAGTGATGCCAGCAACACAGATCTGATTGTATGACTCCAGCACTTAAAAGAGCACATTGGTTATACATGGCTTTTAACCCTGGGCTACAATTATGCTACCAGAACTAAATTCAAGTCTAAATCAGTCATGTAGAGAGGTGTGTGCCATCTGAACGCTGTTTAAAGTCCGTGTTTTCCAGATCTGATGAAGGTGGTGAAGACGCTCTGATGCTCTTGTGCTTACATTCAGGGCAGGATGAACTTTGCAAATACCAGATTCTCCAATTAATGACAAACCACAGATCCCAAAGTAGGCATGTAAAGCATCTGAAAGAAGGACAGAAATGGAAAAATATGATTATTTCAGGCTTAACATCCAAGTGTTCCCATATTCAAACACCTCTGAGTAATTACAGCCAAGGAAAATGAATAATCAGGTGCTGTATTTAAACCTGAGTTTTGATGGAAGGAAAACAAAGCTACCAACATGAACTAAAGTCCAGATTTTTTTTATAACAACTTGTGCACTACTTTACTCTTTCTGAGTTCCACTGACAAAAAGCAAAACAATTTATGCATCTGAAAATAACCAGTCCAGAAAGCAAATTTTCTTCTTGCATGCAGTTTTTTGGATGCTTACTTTATGGGCAGCTAACTACTGAAACAACAGAATTAGTGCCAAGAGCTGCCAACAGCAGGACTTAGAGAAATAGAAGAAGCCATTACTTTTCCTAGCTTCACCTTTTCCTGAGAGATTACCCTAAAGATTCATGCAGCTTGATTAAGAGATGACTGCCACCAAAATGGGTTACTTCTACTCTCCTGTTCCATACTGCTCCTGATGTCCAACCTAACCAGGGTTGCAGCTCACTGAGTCTGCCTCCTTTGGGTAGCAGCAACCTATCAGATTGGATTATCTGCCCATGAAATCACAAGTGAAAGGTCAAAAGGCAATGAGAATTTCATGTGTCCCTTGCAAAATCTTAACATGTAGCACTCTGTGGAGCCGTCAATAATTCAGTATCTCACTAAAATGAACACAGAATCACTTAGGCTGGAAAAGACTTCTAAGATCAGAGTCCAATCCTCAATCTACCATTGCCAAGACCAGCACTAAATCATGTCCCTAAGTGGCATATCATATCTCCAGGGACGGTACTCAAACACTGCCTCGAGTAGCCAATGTTTTACAACCCTTCTGGCAAAGTATTTTTTCCTACTATCCAATCTACACACCTCCTCTGGTGTAACTTGTTAACATTGTAAGTCCATATAGCACATAGATTATCACAAGCAGTTGACTGTCTTCTGAATCTTCTAGTCTTCTTCCTAAAAACATTATTGCACAGCAAAGACAGCTTGAGTCCCCAAATTTTAACTGAGTAGGAGTAAAGTAGGAGCCACAGAAGTTAAAATCTAATTCTGATTGAGTCTTAGGAATCTTTATAGTGTAGACATGACTGAAAGACAGCTTGCCTTTCAGATATGAAACTGAGCTGGCAAGAAGCTCAGCTGCATATATATAACAATGAAAACACAATTCCTCAGAAGCAATCTTTGCAATGTTACATTTTCAGTCTTTCTTTGTATCAGAACTGAGCTAACTTTTTACTTCTCCCTTCAAAAAACGACCACAGACTTATGCCACCATCTGCCTGAGGAAAAATTGCTACAGCAAGCCTGGAAAATACAAACATGCATACACACAACAAGGAAACCAATTATTATTTGTCTTGCCTTTCTTAAATTTTATCTCAAACAGTCACAACTATGCTAAAAGACAGAATCATAGAATCATAAAATACCCTGAGTTGGAAGAACTCCATAAAGGTGATAAAAGTCTGACTCTTGGCTCTGTATAGGATGCCCTGAGAGTTACACCATGTGCCTGAGAGGATTGTCCAAAAATTTCTTGAGCTCTGTCAGGCTGGTGGTATGACAGCTTCCCTGGGGAGCCTGTTCCAGTGCCCAAACAACCTCTGGGTGAAGAACTTTCCCTGATACCCAGCCTAAACCTCCCCTGACACAACTTCAGGCCATTCCCTCACATCCTGTCACTGTCACCACAGAGCAGAGATCAGTGCCTGCCCCTCCTCTTCCCCTCCCAAGGAAGCTGTCACTGCAGTGAGGTCTCCCCTCAGTCTCCTCTTCTCCAGGCTGAACAGACCAAGTGACCTCAACCACTCCTCACACGGCTTCCCCCCAAGGCCCTTCTCCATCCTCATGGCCCTCCTTTGGACACTCCCGAACACCTCAATGTCTTTTTTGTGTTGTGGCACCCAGAGCTGTCCCCAGCACTCGAGGTGAGGCTGCCCCAGCTCAGAGCAGAGCAGGACAATCCCCTCCCTTGCCCGGCTGTGATGCTGGGCCTGATGCACCCCAGGACACCGGGGCCCTCCTGCCTGCCAGGGCACTGCTGGCTCAGGGTCAGCTTGTCATTGACCAGGAAACCCAGGGTCCTTTCTGCAGCAGTGCTCTCCAGCCTCTCGTTTTCCAATTTATCCATACATTCAGGAATTGCCCTTGTTAAGCTTCATATGGTTGGTGAGTGCCCATCTCTCTGATTTGTCAATGTCTCTCTGCAAGATTTCTCTGCCCAACAGCTATTCCCAAAGTAGTCAACAGCTACTCCCTATTTAGTGTTGTTTGTGAACTTACTAAGTATTCCTTCCAGCCCTGCATCCAAGTCATTAATGAATATGTTGAAGAGCTCAGGGCCAAGGATGGATTTCTGTGGATCCCCTCTAGTGACAAGTCACCAGTCTGATGTCACCCCATGCACTATGGCCTTTTCTGCCCAAAGTGTGAACCAGTTGCTCACCCATCCCATGATGTGTTTACCCAGCCATGTACTGAACAGTTTGTCCAGAAGGATCCTGGAAGGGACAGTATTGAAAGCCTTAGATTGTATCAACTGGCTTGCCTTGGTCAACTACAGGGGCAATACTGTCATAAAAGGAAATTAAGACAGATTAAAGCACTTCACACACAAATTGTATTTGAAACAGATTTTTCTAATCTCTGACTCACAAGGTAAATGTCTCATTAAGCTAAAACAAAATCCTCCCTCCAAATGATACTGTTTAATCTATATGATGAGGAGTAAATACATCTGAATTCCTCAGAAATCCTAAACTGGTTTTCAGGGAAGAGGCAGATGTGAATCTATCACAAGCACTGTATTTTTAGTGTGGGTTCACCTTGAAAAATTCTGAACTGTTGTTCAAAATGAAATTATAAAGGATTAAATATCAGGTCACAGATTCTAAACAGATTCCTCCTTTATTACAACTGAATTTTTATCTTATTTGGTCAGTTTAAAGACTGTTTATCTTCCCTGTGCAAAATGCCGTGGGCAAACACTACTGGCGCAAACTTTGTTTTCACAAGTTTGCAAAATCTTAATTGAATTCTAACAACTTTTTACATTAATATTTTAAATATTAAAATACTTTAGCATCCTTTTGAGGTTTTTTTTCACAACAAATTATCCACTTCCAGAAGCATAATGACTAGTTTTCAGATATACTCGTATAACCACAACCTGTAAATCATCGTACATAACTGTGCAAGCTTTGACTGTTCTTACATATATCAATGACTCCTGAATAAGCTTGAATTATTAAATTACTAAAGAAACAAGTGTTTTGATATATTAAACTCAATTTACAGAAATACCTACAACACAATATTCCCTTTAAGCAGAACAGCTAAACACATACTAAATAGATAGTGATACTCTTTTAGTAGTAACCTAAACAACAGCAGCTCACTTCCTCTGTGGCTGAACAAGGAAAAACTTCATCTCCCTCTTTCTACCTCAAGAAAAATCCTTATTATATTTTTGAGGGTGGGTTTTTTTGTTTGTTTGTGGTTTTGGGTTTTTTTTGGTTTTTTTTAAGAGTATAGTTTCCCTTACACCTCTCAAGTGTCTGACTGCTGGAATGTATTTCTTACTCAGAAATACATTAGAATTAGAAATACATTTCATTACTTAGAAATACACTCACTGCAATTTTGAGTAGTTATTTTACCTGGATGGCTGTCTGGCCACTTGGCAAATCCACCAACAAGGCGATCTTGAGTTGACAGGATGTAATTCCGGTTTTTCTCAAAATTTGTATATTGGAATATGTTCAAGAGCTGAAAAGAAATTACATTGCAACAGTAATATAGGTCTTAGTATATTTTTAACACTGAGTCTTTAACTAAGTCATAGTAAATTTTTACCACTAGAATATAGTGCCTATATTTGAGATAAGCAGTGACAGCACAGATAATACCAATCTGGTAAACCTCCATTTCCTGCATCTTTTGAGAGATGAACAACATTTACAGTCATTGGTGCATACTGGCACACTTGTGTGAAGTATCTAACTCTTTCAAGCAAAGAAAACAATGCTTAAAGAAATCAAAACAGGTCAATAACTATCCCTATATCTGTTCTGTACCCTACCTTCAATGTCGCTCCCACCCAAAAGGAATAGCAAGTGTCTACAGGTTTGTTGGGTCGTCCATGGTAGCCATTCTGTTGCCTCATTATACACCATCTTCTTATTCTGTTCAGTTCTTTTTCTGAAAAAACTTCCTCCAGTTTCCCCATCAAACACAGTGATGCAATACCACAAAATGTAGAGCCACCTGTAAAGACAGAGCAGGGTTTGCAATGCTTTGATACACAGATTTTCTGAAGCCAGTATGATCTCAGTCAGAACTTTAATTAAGTTTTTAGCAACTAAATCAATGAACTTTTAAAAGTACAAAAAAGTTAATTTTAGGTCTAAAATCCAAATAAATAAGGACACTGTAAATAAGAGCACTTCAGCAGGTATGTCAAAGGAGGGAAAGAAACCCTTCAACCCAGCTCTTGCAGAAATAAACCAGCTCATTTTCTTAAAGCTATTTTTTGTCTCAATGCTGCACAATTTACGTTACACAGCAGTCCAGAAATAAGAAAATGGCATTGCAACAGAAATATTTCTTCATTTGTAACTTAAAAAAGAAAAATATTGTAATGCCAGCAATCAAACTGAAGCAGAGATGCCAAAGCCAGGCTCAGACACAATCCCCTAGAGGACATAAACAGACAAGAGTGTCTGGTGAGAAGAAGAAAAAAAATTCAAATTAAAATTATTAAAAAAACAAAACACACAATTAATACAGTGAAAAGACTCCTGGACTCTCATGGTTGCAATACATACAAATTGTGCTTCTAAGACTGTCAAGGAAACTGCACGGTAAAAACTCATGTTCTTTGTGTAGCCCAGCCAACGCTTGTTAAAGCCCATCAAAGTTTATTTTGAATCTAATACCTGATATGATAAAATCAGCAGCTGGGAAAGACCATAAGCAAGCTGCTGACAGATGACTCAGGCCCCAGAGCTCCTTACAATATCCTGGTGCTGGAAGACCTCAGGAGCTGTAAGATTATTTTCACTCTGATGCTGAAATGCAGTGCTGAAGTACTGCTATTTGTTATCACCAATATTCTACAGAAAGTTAGTTAACCAATTGTTTTAATGCCTAGGGGAGCAATTTAAATATTTCAGCTTTACTGATCCATCAAGAAGGAAACAGGCAAAATCCTATCAAAGCACAACACTAAAGATAAAGATAGCAAACATTTGAGAGGATCATAGAATCATTTAGGTTGGAAAAGACCTCCAGGATCATCAAGTCCAACCTTTGCCAATCAAGACCTTTGCTAACAGACCACAGCACCAGATTTAGTATCACCCATCTAAAAGTCAAAAGCTCCTCTGTCACAAGCAAATTGCTACTTCATGGCACAGAAAGATTTTGCTCAAAAAATAGCATTCTCCTATCTTCAGATCTACCAACTCTTTACAAAAATCAACTGTTGTTTCAATATTTGAATCCACAGCAGATACTTTATCTATCAGAGGAAATGTTTCTAGGTTTTACCAAAGCTGTTGAAATGGGAAATAATCAGTTACACTGCACAAAATCTCTTGCAGTTAAAATCCTCAGAGTAACAATGGCACCTGTGGAAAAAGTTTGCTCTGTCAGCAACAGCTGAGAACTACAAGCAACACCTTTCAACAAAACACTCACGAGGTAAGATTAATGTAGGTGGTTAAGAGCCCATCTGTTCAGATATTAAGCTAGCTCTAAAGGAAGAAGAAGTGATATTTGGAGGCATGTTTTGGATTTGCTCCTCCCCACATCAATTCCTTAAAAATCAGAAAAGAAGAAAAGGTATGGCATACCCTGCACCTTCTACGGCATTTTCAATACCACTCTGAAAGGTATAGAAGACTTTGACATTCTTACCATGAGATTCCAGTCCAGCTCCCTGTGCCAGGCCATTATCATAAGACTGAAGAAAAAAAACCCCACAAAGCAGTTACTTTAGAACCACAGCTCTTTGACAGACATTGCAATTTCTTAGTTTACCAGCAAATTTATTATCAAATCATTGCCACAATTTAACCTGATTAAATTCTGGACTTCCGAAAGTTCTTGGCACAACACAGTTAACAAATCAGCCCTGTTTCAATGCAGGCAGTTTTTATGACTTTCATGGAATTAATTTTAGTTGTGACATATGTTAAAAACCTGAAAAACAGTATGCATATCTTTTCCACAAAGAAAAAAGCATGTACAGCAGGTATAAAAAGAAAAAAAATGGATATGTAATCAAAACAAAACAAAATTAAATGGTCATTTAATCTGTCTCTAATCCAAGAGCAGTTTAACATTAAAAAGAGGCAGAATGCTAGGTACTGCTATGTGTAGAATACTCAAATCCAATCAATTCTTTAGTAAGAAGCAAGTACATCAGGCTTTAAAAAAACAAAAAGGGAACCAGAAGCAATAAGAAAATTATAACATGCATTGGAAAAAACTTAAAGTGTCCTATAAAATATTACTGTTTAAAAACACTGTTACAGTGCTGAAAAATCACTCTGTTAAGTGCAACCAATGGAAACTCAAGTCTGACAAAGCACCAAGAATATCATAGTTCACATCTGTCATGACCAATCTAGGAACACATGTATATGTAAGAATAATAATCTTTCTTCCCTAAAAATCCATTAAATTATTTTACTTGAAAAGAAACAAAGGATCATATAGGAAATTATTCATAAAATGAAAAATGTTTATTTTACAAGAGTTCATAAAATATTTAGTGAATGACAATACCAAATGCTTAGAAGAAACAACGAGGTATGCAACTTTTGAAGTTAAATTACATATGTCCTTTATATTCTACATCGACTGCTCAATTAATGATTGAATCATTCATTCAATGAAATATCCGATCAGACAAAAATTTCTGCCACATCCTCCAGGTGCTGACTGTGAATTTCTCACATTTTCTCTAAAACAGCGGGTAGTAGATACAGGACACCTTGACAAACCACTAATGACTCCCATAGTCCTAACTAAAGAATGGCTACAGGACTATCATATCTTTAGAAATTACCTAAAGGTTATTTTGTACATCTGCTTTTAAAGCTGACATTGAGAAGGAAAAGGTAAACAGAACACACAGAAGCTACACTAAAACTGTATTTCTGGTTTTGAGTTGTTGCTGCAAGCTGAAGCAACTTTAAAGACTAATATCTTTGATGCATATACTTCAAGCTGCAGCTCTATTTCAAAGGTTTGAACCACCACATTTTAGTAATCTCTATGAACTTCTGAATGTTAAAGCGCACAGTGTGAACTCTTCCTTTTTCACTGCCTTTTGAGAATGCAATACAAATGTGCTACCACACTCCACAGGCACATTAATTGCTAAGAAAAGGCAAGCTGATTAGCAAAGCTATGCTGGCAAAGCTAATTAACTCTACAAACAGCAGTTTTAAGAGGAGGTGGCTTGCTTTATGTATGACAAAGTAATTTGCTCTGGAGAAAAGCTGTTAAGTGTGCATCCCAGGCACTGCTATGTTGGGCTGTACAATTAGCTTTAAACTCTAACAGACAATAGCTGACCCTGGGCTAACTGGTGCCTATTTATTTACATACAGCAGCTGCTCTTTGGGGACTTGTGTGCTCTAAACAGCTAGGGAATACTTTTATTTCTTTGTCCTTTTGAAAAGACTCCAGAAATTCTATGCAAAAATAGCTCTTGATTACTGCAACAAGACAACTGTATAATTAAATACTATTGTCAGGAAACATGTAAATCCAGTTGGGTAAAATCTTCACTTCAAAGTATACAAGTTATACAACCACCTTAATTAAATCAATAGACTAATACAACTGCATTTGAAGAAGACTATACTAGAAGAAGCAGATATTTTTAAAGCTTCTTGCAATATTTCTATTTCAAAAAAACACCAAGCATTGTTGCAAAAAGCAGTGCTATTGAGTCTCTGAAAGTTGTTCAAAATATCAGCATTGTGGTGTCCGTTGATTAGTGATATATCTGAGATTTGAATGTGAAAGACAAGAATCAACCTACACTGATAAAAATTGTGTGTTGGAATCTGACTATTTTACTAACAATAAAACTGGCCCAGAATTCTTTTTGTGATCAGCATTGTATGAACACTATTTTAGTTGAATGACAACAAGAAGGCCATCTATTCTTTAAGAAGATTCAGTTCTTTTTAACATTTTAAACATTAAGTTCCAATCTCCTGCTGTTCTTGACATACATGACTACACAAATGCACTCCCTCATTCAGCTGTATTGAATTGTAGGTCACAATTCTTACACTGCATCACTAAAGGCAACAGAATCTGAAGAATAAGCTAAAAAATCCACAAGCTTATTACAAAGAATACTGTGTTTAACCACTCATATTACTCTCAATACAGATCAGTTGCACTTCACCTGTATGCCAACTTGAAAAACTGAAAAAAGTTCTGTTAACTGTCACATGCTTCATCTAGGTGTAAATGAGTAACATACAACAGTAAATAAAAACCACACCTTCCTGTCAAAGCAATTTAGTACTGAGCAAAGCAATCCCTCTTGTTCTATAACTAAAAAAAGTGCCAGAATGAGGTGACACTGTAGCAAAACAAAAATAAACATTTACAATGAAGCCTAAAGCCATATTAATTGTATAGTTAGTTACACAAGGAGCAACAAAATAACCTCAAACAGAATTTACTTGATTCCATTTTGTAGGTTAGTTTAAGCACCACCTACAAACTCTTAATGAGAGAAACCAAGCTAACATTCTTGGATGCCACATTTCACACTCATTGTATTTATTTATGAGATACACTTTAAAAAATACTTGGCTCCTGTGATAGGTAGTTGAACTAAAATACATCTCACCGAAGGTGGTGGAAAGAGATGAAGGAATGAATGAAAAGAATGAACAACCTGTGCTGTGAAATGATCTTCAGAATGGGCTAGTATGAATGTCTTAAACTTCTTCAGACACAACCACAGCTCTAATTGTGACCAAGCAGGATGCAAAGGTTTTATGTCTTTCCCTAGAATTGCCAGACACCTTGCAACTGAGTTAATTTACAGAAATACTGGTGGATGAAGGAGTGCAAACCCAGAAAACACAGACAGAACTAGTGTACATGTACATAGCAGCTCTGCAGTGAATTCACAGCATACCAGTGGTTTAAAAAAGTCCTGCTGAATACAGTGTATAGTTAACCTACCAATTCACAGTAAATCTGGACAAAAATACAGCATGCCTTACTGCACATTTCTAGATGCTAGGGTGGCTGCTGCTGACAGAACACCACTTACAGGATCTCTTCAAGTTACTCTCTGAGCTAGCCAGGAAAAGACACAATCTATGTGATAAGCCACAGTGTCTTCTGAATTTTGACCATGCCAAGACTGAGTTCTATTTACTGGTGAACTCAAGTATTAGTAGGAGGCCTTCCAGAATGTCCTGCCATGTTAGACTTCAATTATTAATTTTTTTTTTAAATGCTGTCAATCAACTCTAGAAACAAAGTATAAATTTGGTTCAAGATCACACTACACAGTAAATCTCCAGTACCACTTCACAGCTCTAAACTTTCAAATTTCCACTTGCCTACTCTAATAATGGACTCATCTGATGCTCTCTCTCTGTTCTCTCTTAGAAATAGTTGCTTCTCTCTCCTTTTATTTTTTCCGTGCTGTTACTTTACATATCTTTGTCACACTCTATTTAACAATCTAATTTCCAGAATGAAGATTCAAAGTGTATTAAATACTCCTTTTACACAAGCTGATTCATACCTTTCACAGTTCAACACAACTTTCTTCGTCCCCTTCCTAGTTCTACCATTTCCTTTAGGACCAAAACTGCACTCAAATATTCATAAGGTTAATTAACAGACAATATGATGTACAGAACTACAATGAGGATTTTTCTCTTGGGTTTTTTTCTTTTCTTCTGTAACACTTGATTCTCCTAGTGTATCTCTGATAAGCTATTTGACTAAAGACTGATCTCAGTAAACATTAAGGTCGAGAATCAGAACAGGAAGAATGCTCCCAACCTAAGCGTGAACACTCTGCCTAAGCTCCTCCCTCAGACTGTGAAAGGAGAATGAATAAATCATTGTCCTTGGGTGAAACCCACTGAGAGGATTCATCAGGGATATTCTCATGCTGAGAACCCATGCTAACTAAAGTGAGATACCAACTATGAGAGTAGGGCTCTTATGGAATGCCAGGGAAGAAGATTCTAGGATTGTATAGAAACCTGCTTACCATGGACTGTTTACTGGGGAATGCAGGGGTGAGCATAACTTACTATAGGGTGGCTAGGGAAAGGGCCAGTGGTAAGAAATGGAAATATCAAAGCAGACTGGGGAAGAACAAATAACAGTTAACAGAGGGGAAAATGGGATAAAAGCTGCTACTAGAGTGTGAACAGACTGCAGGCCCATATCATTGTATGACTTACATCCCTGGCCTCGATCATCTCAGTCTGTAAAGGACTACGGGAGTGTGCCAGAAAGCTTCTTGGGGTGTACAGTAAGAAATACTAAGGCATCCAATTACCTCCTTTAAAAATACACAATGAACAATTTGATCTGAAGCAGGAGATTTTGAAGTCTTTTTTTAAACTGTTTCTTACAATCTTGCTGTTGGCAGCAACTACTGAAAATACTAATTTCCAACAGAAGTTGTGTGTCATCATAAATTTGGGTCTTCTTTGTAGACCAGAAGAGTTTATTCTGTATTTACTCACACTAAGGGAGCTGCAATTTTCAAGCTTGCTCAGCTTCCTTAAAAAACTGTGTTTCAATATTCAAAAACATAACTCAATTAAACTAGTGAAACAACATGAAAAAATTTAGAAAGCTCCTTTACTCCAAACAAATATGAAGACAACTTGCACAGACACAGAAAAAGTGTATATACTCATGAATATATTTTTTCATTCCAAGTATCTAATAAATAAATTATGAAGTGCATGACTGGAAATGCTCAAGCATGAACTGATGTCCGTTAGTTTATTTGAATCTGTGTATCTTTTAAAAAAAGCAGTACTACACCCCAGTGAAGTGTGAGGATTTTATTGATACATTTTTCAAAAGTGCTTTATGCACTTCTATTTTTTCTAAGTTACACAAACATCATACCTCAGTTTTCAAAAACTTGCTTTCAATTGTTTAATTATTTCAATTAATGTGGACTTTCAATTTAATTTGCAGTGAACAAACACACCAAATAAAATTATCTTGCTAGTACAAACATTTTAATGAAAACACAAATGCAAAAAAAACACTGTACTTTGTAATTTTCAACTTGCTAAAGCTGGAAGAAAAAATGAAGAAATTACCATAATAGTTTGGAGAGAGATTTTTTTTAGCTACAGATCAGGAAAAAAGTTATAAGCCTCAAACCATAGGAAGAAGAAACATTTTGAAAACACTCACCATACTTCTTCTAATGTAGTCTATTGCTTTCTTCATATCCATGCCTGACCAGTTATCGAGCATGTAGCAGATACAGGAAGCACAGTACACAAACCTCATATCATTCTCACTTCCCTCCAGCACTGCGCAGAAACTGAAAGAAACATTTCTGTCTTTAGACACTGTTCCGCCTGTTACACCAGAAAATATGAAATGCAGCTCAAGGAATTGCAGTGTTTTCTTTAAAGACTAGTTTACAGTAGTCTCATAAATACAACCCAAAGCTGCACAAGATTTTCTTTTTAGAAGATGTGATTCTAAGCCAAGGAAAATTCATAGAACTATAAACATTTAGGAGCCTGAGTAACTATTTCCAGCAACCTAATGACGTGTTTATTTATTCCAAGATGTTTATGCTTACAGTCTTTCACCTATTACAGTATATACAGATACATGACTTATCATTTTACTTCTTTTGGGCAGAATTCTTTGACTTCCTAGGAATCCTAATAGCTCACAAGGTTTTCCTTCATTACTGCAACTTGAGGACCAGTTTCCCAGGTATGTATAAAGGTAACTGCTAATACTACCATTTCTAATACAAGCGGTGAATCAGTTTTTCATTACTTATTGTTACAATCTCACCAAACTCTACAAAGATCTTAAAATTTTTGTATCTGGGTTATTTTGGCACAATCTCAGAGCCTCCTAAAATGATGATGAATGCCCTGATTTGGATGCTTGTATCAGAAAGTGGCCAGCAGAACCAGGGCAGTAACCATCCCCCTGTACTGGGCACTGGTGAGGCCACACCTCAAGTTTTGTGCTCTGTTTTGGGTCCCTCACAACAAGGAAGACCATTGAGGTGCTGGGACATGTCCAGAGAAGGGCAGCAGAGCCAGAGAAGGGTTTGGAGCACAGATCTGATGAGGAGCAGCTGAGGGAGCCTGGAGTGTTCAGCCAGGCAAAAATAACACCATGGGGACACCTTATCACCCAACTACCTGGAAGGTGGCAAGGTGAGGGTTGGTCTCCTCTCCCAAGCAGGACAGAGGAAATGGCCTCAAGTTGCACCAGGTGAGATTTAGATCAGGTATTAGAAAAATTTTCTTCATCAGAAGGCTTGTCTAGCACTGGAACAGGCTGCCCAGGAAAAAGGTGGAGTCACCATCCCTGAAGGTATTTAAAAGACATGCAGATGTGGCACTTAAAGACATGGTTTAGTGTTGGCTTTGGCAGTGCTGGGTTAAGAGTTGGACTTGATGATCTCAAGGGTCTTTTTCAACCTATATGCTTCTATGATACACAAAAATAAATAAAAGGTTGAATTACCTGTGAGAATAAATAAATAAATCTTTTATTGTTTCTTCTGGGATTTGCTGCTTGACCTCCAATTTGATTCAAAGAGCTAGTTAGATAAGATAACTTAGCTATTTGTAAGAAGCTATGTTCTATGACTTATATTATTACCAATCAAACTATTTTTTAACTACTACTTCTATAACAAACATGTTTCTTATGTTTCATTCTCCTGTCATGTGGGAGCTGTAGGAGTTGCAGCATATGAAATGTCTTTTACCTTCCATCCTCCAGCTGGAGAGCTCTCAGTCCTGCCAGTATGGCATCTTTATTTACTCGACTTAAATCATCTCCAAGAATAACCAGACATGATAATCCAGTGTAAGTCATTGCTATGTGCCCACTGTCATAGGGATGAGATATACCTGGACCCTAAAAAAAGAGGGAAAATATAGAAATATTGAAACATCACAAGATCTTATACTACAGCAAAGCTTTTGTTGTTGTTGCTGTTAAGGCAAGAGGTAAACAAATTACTTTCCCCTTCACTCATTATGGTACCCTGCTCAGCTTTCCTCATCCAACTAAGTTGCTCATCATAACTGCTGCTCTTCTAATCCCTTGGTCAATAGAAAGCTGTGGAGAAAAAGCTTTGCCAAGAGCTCCATCTGCCAAATGGTTAAGAAAAGAGATGGGATGTCCACAACCGTACCTAAGTTTGTCCTGACACTGGGCATTAACTTCCTGGCAGATGGGTAAGCACTCTTAAACAGCCAAACCTCTGGAGGGCTCCTCAGCAGAGATTTTACAACATAATGCTCTACATGAAGAAAGCAGTGTGAGCAATTACTAGTAATCTCTCTGTCAATTGAAGTAATACCAAATCAGCCACTTATCTACTTTCATCTCTATTTTAAAATAATAATCAGAGTTAAAATGAAGTATTTATATACCAAATAATCACAGAAACATACAATATCTGGAGCTGGAAGGTACTCACAAGGATCACTGAATGTCAACTGAGAAGCAAAGATGATAGTTAAAGGCTGACTAGTCCCTTGACAATACAAGTCATAGAAATGAGCAAGGGATTGATACACCTGTGCTAAAACTACTGTTTTTCTTTATGGTATTTTATAGGCCCATCCTCAATTGTACCACTTCATGAAATCTGAGACCACGTGTAACAAGGTGACTGTGGATACTTGGGATGGTTCAGTTTGGAGCAACTGGAAGATAACTATTTAAAACATAATAAAAACTATTTTAATACTGAGTAGATTTTTAAGTGATATTTAAAATTTTATTTTCAATGATATTTAAATGTTATTTTACTAGCACTATTGCCTAATCAGTTACAATTTTTATTTTGAAATTCATCCTAAAAACACAAGGAAAGAAAAAAATTAATATTATGTTATGTGTAATTGGTATTTTTCAGGCAAGTCATGCTTATTTCCAAAGCCAAAAGGCTTTGCTTCTAGTAAGAAACTGGGAGAAAAATTGTTATTACCCACCAGACAGCAAGAGACTGCTCTCACAAAAGGGAATCAAAGATGGTTGGAAAAGGGAGGCAGAAAACAAGATGAAATGGGCTCAGCAGCACTGAAAAAGCTATGTAACAGAGAAGGAGAATGGGAGAGTGAGTGCTGAGTGCTGCACCTCCTCTCCCTTATTTCCAGTCCTGGACCCCCTCTTGAGGAGGCAGCACAAATCTCAACAGCTTCCACTCCCACCCCTGTGCTGCCAGTGCCCCATCACTGTCTCTTACCCTGCACATTAAATTGACATATAGGGCACATTAAATTGCCTTTGCAAAGTGGTCTCTACTGACTTGAGCTAATGCACTGGTGCAGACATACTCGGAGAAGACAACAAAGGGTGAGTTGTCTATGCACTTTGCCTTTTGTGAGAATTAGTCTGTAGATCCCACAGGAGATGGATTTACTTGCATCTCAGAGAGAGGGAGTAAACAGTTCTGTTCTACTGAACATCATGTTTTCCAAAATTCCAGTCTTCTTTACAAGAGTAAACACTTGAAAGACGTAAGTTGTGGGGAAGGCTTTCAAACATTTAAACTTGACTCAGTGATGTGACAATGTCCCCTACTATACCAATTAGAACAGCTATCAAAATATAATTGATGGCCACCAAGAATTTCCACTGACCACTGCAGAGCTAAGAAACTCTGCTGCAGATGCATGGGCAAGATTTCTTCAAACACTAATAAAGAATGCTACTAAACATACACTTGTACTGGCACAGTCCCACTTTCAAAAAGCTTTCTTCTCACACCTTGGTTCACTGTTGTACCAAGACAGGGCTCCTTCACCCAGAGTGCCAATCCACACATGGAGTTAAGTGGTTTTGACATATTTGCACAGAGGTGTGTGCTGGGTGCTAAGTACACCAAGCCAACACACCTGGTTACAGCCAAGAAGCATAATTATGCTTTCAAAACGTAAGTATGCAGTTATCTAATTTCCAAATACATGCCTACTTAATAGTCATGGGATAACCAATCTTTTACGTGCTTTGAAGTATTTCACAATACATTTTGCAGGTGTTCAGTTGGTAGGGGTCTTCACTTGTATGTGGGTAGCCTCAGCTTTAGAGGTGTGTTTTCCACATTATAATGACATAAATTCATCTAAAGCACATGATTTTAACTGATTTAGCTAATTTGAGTAAAACTTAGGGTACCTTGCCAAATGCAGTATCTAGCCACTAATACAAGGTGTCTCTGCTGCTGTAATCTCTTTACTCATTTCAAAATATTCTGCAAGACCTTGCCATTTCTCACGTTGTGGAACCACAAAATGGCCTGGGCTGGAAGGGACCTTAAGGTCATTTAGTTGCAACACCCCTGCCATGGGCAGAGACACTTTTCAGTAGACCATGTTGCACAGAACCCCTGAAATTATAATACAGAGATATTTGCTTAAAATAAAAAAATACATAGTACAAAGACATTTTGGCCCAGGTTTACCTGGGTCTTTATGGTATTTATTTTTATCTTACATTTACTTTTATATTCTATTTATTGTTATCTTTTTCATGATTCACTCTGAAAATATTTTTAACTATTCATCTTTCATCAGTATCAGTGTTGCAGCCTTGAAAAAATACAATGTTGTGTCTGGAACAAAAAAGTTATCTTTTTCCCCCAAAATGAAAGCATATGTTAATTACTACAATCTTACATAAAAGTTGCAGCTGTTGGCTTTCAATTTAGCCTTAAAACTGATTCACAACACTTTAAACATACTGAAAAGATCTAGGCCTATCTGAAACTTTGTTCACCCCAAAATTAAAAAGCTAGTTTAAACTTCAATAATACCAAATTAGAGAGATTGCAAAATCTGGAGCCATTTCAGTATATAATTATTTTTTAATCCTGAAAGTAATCATGTTTTAACTGTGATGATAGACAAGTCATTCTTAGCCTTCATTCACAGTTAAGACTGTTACATTTGGGAGGGTTGTGCTGTGAGCTGGTGGATATGCTTTTGTTTCACTTTTGCTTCTGTCCCAAAATACTGCAAAGAGACTACTGTCAAACACCTCAAAGGCAACAGCTAAAATACCACAACTCCCCAACCAGACCCAAATGACCTCTCCTTGAGAGATTCAGTAAAGCTGGATATTCTAACATAACCCTTGCTTTTTTCTACTATTTTAAAGGGTCCCTAGTGACTGAATAGATTTGGCTACCTCTGGTATGGTACCTTCTTAGAGTTCAAGAATGAAATCACTGTAGTGGCATGTAATGATAGCAAATGTCAATGCAAATCCAAAATGCTTACATGCTTTTTCTAAAAAAAAAAATAAATTCAAAGCAGATTTAACAGAACACTTTCAAATAATGAAAAAATAAAAATGATGTGATCATAAACACATCCTGAGTGAATTTCCAAGTCTTTTTTTCTGAGTTATTTCAGAACATTTCAGGCAACAGTGCTGGAAACGCTTTAAACCTTTCTTTGCCAATAAATCAAACAGATGCAATCCCTCAAATGTAGATACAATGAAAAAAGTAGTGCAATACTTGAATAAAAATCACATCCATGTGCAAACAATTTTCTAGAGGTTAGTGACCTTGTAGCAAATTCTACAGGTAACATGATTCCACCCCTCTATCTCATATGTATATTGGCCAACACATTCTAAGACACTAATGGACTGCAACATATTCCCAGAAAAGATAGTATTTCACTATGAAGCATTTACTGTTGGAAGCTGACAATTAAATTAAAATACCAGAAATTGCTGGGAGGGGAAAACAATGCTCTGCCAATCTTACAGACTTTTTGTCTTCATGGCACTTTACAAGACCTCAGAACTATATCCAGAATAAACTCTTCTGGCTTCATACACTGAGGATTTGAAAGAGGTTCCTAAAAGAATGCACTGATTGAAAGTACTACATTGTAGAACTGCTAAAGGTATGATACAGCTGGAAAAGGAAAGTAGAGGCCAGTGTACAGGAAGGACTGTGTAAGAAGTACAGTAGTTCTGTCCTGTGTTTGAGAGTGAAGAATGAAATTGCACTGAAAAGTGGATGAAAAAATTGGGAGCACTAAACTGGCCTCTGCCAACCTCATTTCTATCTCTTATTAAAGGCATTTTCTTTTCATATCAAAAGTTTAACTCTCTTGAACCCCAGTTCACTGGACTTCAAAGCATTTCTTATGGTCATGACAAACAGGGATGAACAGAGCCTTGCCTAAGTCTGTGTGGGTATCAGATACAACCAAATACGCATGATTCAGCACAGGAAGAGAAATACCAGTTGCAGTTGCAGATGCTGACTTTGGAAGAAACAGTTAATTATTATATAATTATTAATTATTATATAATTATTATTATATATATTATAATATATAATATATATAATATATTATAATATATTATATATATTATATATTATAATTATAATATATATTATATAATATATAATAATATAATTATTATTATAATTATTATATAATTATATATTATATAATTTGGAAGAAACAGTTAACTATTAATACATGCCTTCCTGTCTGGTGTCACTGCCCAGATTTTAGGTGTTTTTTAAACAATGGGATGGCCTACATGGCACCAAACACATTTGCATCAGATGGGATTCACCTTTCTCAAAGGACCCAGACAAGTTCCAGAAGTGGGTCATGAGAACCTCACGAGATTTAACATGACCAAGTGGAAGGTGCTACACCCAGGTCAGGACAATGCAGACTGGGAGGGTACAGACTGGGCAAAGAAGTCTTTGAGAGCCATGGGTTTGGGAACTTGGTGGAACAGGCGCCAGACATGACCCAGCCATGAGCACTCACAGCCCAGAAAGCCAAACACAGCCTGGGCTGCATCCAAAGCAGTGTGGGCAGCAGGGGACAGAGGGAATTCTGCCCCTCTGGTGAGACCCTGTGTAAAATGTTGTGTCCAGCCCTGAGGTCCTCAGCGCAGGAAGGATGGGGGGACCTGTTGAAAAACATCCAGAATAGGTCATTAAGTTCATTAGAGGGCCAGAGCACCTCTCCTGTAAGAAAAGGCTGCAAGAGTTGTCATCTGTCAGCCTAGAAAAGAGAAGGCTTTGAGGTGACTTAATTGTGGCCTTCCAGTTCCTGAAGGGACACCACAGGAAAGATAGAGGGAGACTTTTTTACCAGTATGCAGTGACAGGACAAGGAGAATGGCTTCCAACTGAAAGAGGGCAGGTTTAGATTACATATCAGGAAGAATTCTTTACTGTGAGGGTGGTGAGGCATTGGAACAGATTGTCCAGAATCCCCATCCCCAGAAGCATCCAAGGCCAGGCTGAATGAGGCCCTGAGCAATCTGCTCTAGTGGAAGGTGTCCCTGCCTGTGGCAAGATGATAAGAGCTAAACGATCTTAAGCGCCCTTTCCAGCCTGAACCTTTCTGTGATACCAAAGAACAGCACATTCTGCATCACTTAATTAGGGCTATTCTGCCCTTCTCTACCTCATAACAACTCTTCAGCTAGAGAAGTTTTCCATTGTCATTAAAAGACCAGAGAAGGAGGAGACTGCACTGAGATAAGCTACAATTTCTATGTCACTTTCTTCACTGCTGTGAGAATTGAAGTTTTAGCTATCATTTCAGTATGTTTCTTACGCACATTTCTTAAAAGTTCTGCAAACATTTCAGTATCAACAATACAAAATTCCCTGTGTTCCAGACATTCTGTAACTATGCAGTTAATATTATTTAAATAAAAAAGACTTTATCAAAATATTTTTATTATTATTTATATTTTAATACAAACAATAAAAATATTTATATATGTTATATTAAATATACCATTATTAAAAAAAGACACAAGATCATTTATTGCTTAATTAAAACATTTCACATACACATTTTTAACTGACCTTGGAGGGATTGAATGGCATCCCTAAATATGAAGAACCTCTGAATCCACAGCGATTCATGTTTGATCCTGGAAAAGATTAAAACAATACTCAACTAATTTGTTTCATTGAAACATTCATTATAAACCATAATTCTCTAATGAGATCAAGACCTGTTAGTTCAAGACCATTCACAGCCTTAATGAAGTGTGCACGTGCCTCTCAGTTCCCAACCTCAGTTTGCTATCTGATTAACAAAAAAATAATGAACACCACAAGCAAACTTAACTTACTTACTGCTGCAGTGACAAAACACAAAGAATCAAATTTTTTTGTGGTTTTTTTTTGGTTTATTGTTTTTTTTTTTATTTGGTGGAAATACAGTCTGTATCACCACAGATTTGTCTTCCATGCTCACAAGAAAAAAAGGGAAAAGGGCTGCTCCCCTGGGAAAATGGCCAGAGTTAACACTTTTTTTTTTTTTTTATTCCTCTCTGGATTCCTGCCTGGTAATACCGTCTGTTCCCAAGCAGAACTGTTTCATGATACTTCGAAACATGTTCAAGGACAAACAATTCGCAGTATTTAAGCACATTGTAGCTACCACACATTTCTGTCAGTGATACAGAGTAATTAGTTTCAAACATGTCACAATACCTGAGCATGTAGAACATTGAAGAGTGAACCACACACAGTCAAGAGTTAAGTTACAGCTTTGCAGAGCTCAAACTTGCTTTTGCATGGCAAAACCTCAGTTTACTGCTCAGTGTCTGAAACTAAAAGCCTAATGAATGCCACAGTCAAAGAGCAGCTGAGTGTTCTTAAATTTTCTCCACCTCTTTTAATTTATTCAGTCTTTAAGTTAAAAATCCCAGTGGATATTAGGGAAAATTGCACCAGAATAAATAAAACTGAATAGTTATAAAGCTGAAAGCTCTAAGTAACATCACAACATGCAATGTGGCCTACAAGCTCTGGCGTAATTTAGCAGCATATTACCTTCTCACTCTAAATACGCTCTGTATATATGCAGAATTTAAACTAAGAAAGGTTTCATTAGCTTAAGAATTTTGACTAGGCAAGTTTCTCTGCAAGACAAGTCTTTGGATTTCACTGAAATGGAGCGAAACACCTGCAATTTTCCACTTTCTCCACAGTTCAGTCAAAAGTACTTTTTAATGATTCTACACATGTAATAAAAGCAGCTTTAGCCTACTTAAAAGCTGGTGTCCCATAGTCAGATCCACACAGAGGAAAGAGAATAAAAAAAAATAATAACTGTTTTATTTTATTATAATATAAACATTCTCAGCAGAGAACATTTGTCTGTTCACTTGCACAGTCAAAAACTTGCATTTCATGTTGCCTCAGCCTCTATAAAGCACAAAAATTATATGAGCCTTAAAGACTAATCTAAGATCCTGAAGAATACTGCCCCAAAAAGCATCACAATTTCAAAATAACACAATGTGAACAAATTAGTAAGGGAAGGCCTAGAATTCCTGCCTGGTAAGTCCCAGATTTCCCAGGTGACTTCATGGAAAAAAACCCCAAAAATCACTATTCACGTTCCAGTAAAAATGAATCTGTGTCTCAAGTGCTTAAGCAAACTAGAACACTCTGAAATGACACTAGTTTGGAAACCACACCTTCACCCAGAAAAGATGTGTTCTAACACAGTTATTCTGGCCTGCTGCAAAGGAAACATGCTAGAATTAAGACAGCTCTGCACTTGAACTCAGCTGACTGTTGCTAGATGGAAGGATTCATCTCAGAAATAGTGATCCTCATTACTGGCCTCTTGGAGAGGAATTTATAATTCCTTATCGGGGTAGAAAAGGCAACATGAAACCCAAGTTTGTATGCTGTTAGTGTGTTACTGTTAGCATCACTTTGATCACGTTCCGAATTCACAGACGTTATACAGACAGATTAAAAACAAAGTACATGAAAGTACATCAATGAACATCTTTGGATGTTCAATTTTCATGCAGTATTTTAAAACTTTTCTTGCACTACTAAACTTCTACCAACTAGAAAACAGCATTTGCAATTTTAAAATTGGATTTAAAGTTGGATTCCTAACAGTATTGCTATGAATTTAAAACCTATCTTAACTTTTTTTTGTCAGTACTTCTCATTTCCCAATCTAAATTTCACACACTGGCTCCTAGATAAAAACAGAAGACCACCAGCCTACCCTTTAGGGAAAACTTTAGGACAAACTTTCCAGGGAATTTCATCCTGTCCTCAAATGCATTAATTTGCAATAGATGCTTCCTAGACCTTGGTATTACAAGTGAGTTGCTAAATCTCTAGTCACAATATGAAGTATTGAAGTAAAAAACAGAATTCTGAGTTGATAAAGGAAGCATTAAAACAGGAAGTAAAACCAGCTTGTTTTAACCACATGACTCTGGAATACTGATGCAGTGTCTCAAAATGGTTTTTTAGCATCCTGTGAACATACAAATGAGAACCAAAGGTGAGTTACAGGAAATTACCATCTTTCAGTTTATGAAAGAAACTTTACAATGTGAAATTTCATCTTCTGTAAAATTTGCTTTACTATTTTATTGAAATGTACTTTTTGTTTTATGTAATAGCTTAGTATGGCTAATCAAACTCTTCATTTTCCTGAACCAAAAATGGGCTGTCAGAATCAGAAATGGAATTAAAAATTAAAAAACCCAAATTAAAAAAAAAGATGTGATTACAGCTTATGTCCCTTGAGAAAAAACTGCTGGAGTGGCCAGTTTAGCTCCAGCAGTTTGCTGCGCATCAGTTTAACTGCAGCTGTGAAACGCTACCACCTGGCGTTCACTTCCACCATTAACCTCACCTAGTCACACGTGCAGGAGCTTAACATCGAGCAAAAACTAACAAATATTTCATAAACTAGTGTGTAACTATTTGTGGTGATTTGAAACCTGAAAAAACACACCTGGAAAAACTTTTCTATTTGACAACTAAAGAATAATGACTCTCTTCCAAAACCAAAAGACTTCATGCCTTAAATCAAAAGCTGAAACTTTCCTGTGATTTTACTTGTGTTGTGAATTCATGTTGTAAATATTGGCTTTTCACAATTATTCTGATAAATATATATTATATGCTTTTACTATATTCTTTTCTCTCTTAGCAAGTTTTAGGCTTAGATAGGAATTCTGAATGGTAAGGATATGTTTCCTCTGGACAAGGCAAGATAAACAATGGGAGGATCAAGGTGTGGAAAAC
>NC_031799.1:56947839-56958367 GCF_001522545.3 Parus major | reverse complement strand
TGGGATACCAGGTGTGTTCCTGGCAACCCCCAGGGCACCCGGCCGTTTTAACCCTTTGCTTTATTTCTTTTGTCTCCTAATTGTCTTTTTATTTATATTAAATTCTTTTTATAATTTATTAAGTGAATCTCGTTTTTAAGACTTGTGTGTCCTGTGTCCTTAAGACATGTAGAAGAGCTTCGAGTGATGACCACAGACAACTTATCCTAAGAGCCCTTTTTTTACAGATAGGGTATTTTAGTTATTTTTATTTTATGATATCTCTTGCATAGAAGGATTGATAAACTTTTACCACTACTTCTTCACATTCCGATTATCCATGCATTCCTCTGGTTGCAATGCTTGTCTCCTTTTTCTAAGTACTGGAGTTTCCATACATTACTAAAATTTTAGAATATATTAAGAAAATAGCTTTAGTATAGGCTGATTCAGTCAGTACATCCAGATAAAAGTAAGCATAAGCTCTTCTCACTGAACTAGAGCTTGTAATTGTTCCCATAAATCAAAGTACTAGAGGATGTCACTAAATGCAAAGTTGCATTCTCTAAAATGGAAGTCCATTACACATCCAGGTAAGTACTTCAAATGCAACCATAAGAGAAAGTTATGCTTGAGGAAAATTTGTGTTTTTGCTCAAGAAACTCATGATCAGAAAGCTCACATGTATCAATGATTTCAAAAAAGTCAATGTCATTTTATACATTTTTTTCAGTATTGCCACATAAGATGAAATTATTGTAATTCCATTAATACAAGTCTAAATTTAGGCCTTGAAGTAAATTTTAGATCTGTCATGCAGCATACTGGTTTTCAGTCTCCATGGGTCCTGGGGATTCAGATCTACAAATAAAAGGTTTCAGCGTTCCTTTAGGTTCCATTCCTTAGTACAGCAAGGCTAGTGAAGCATCCAGCTGTCAAAAAGCACAACTCTCCTCCCTCTCCCTTAGTGGGCTGGCACTGGCACTCCCAATCAACACAGTTCACCAATGCAACACAAAGCTAACCTTCTGTTAGATAAATAAATGTGTGTTTTTCTGCCACTTCAGCAAGCTCTCAAGCAGGGTCAAACAAATGCCGCAGTTCCTATGGGGAAGGATGGTAGATGAATATGGCGAAGCAGTGTGCTTCCACTGTATAATTAGATTGCTTGAGTACAAAGCTCTGGATTCAGTCTCTTTTAAAAGTGCTGAACTGGCTCTGAATGTGACTTGCAAGAAACTGGAATACATCTTTCTTAAATTCCTATGAGTTGCACTTTTGGTAGTTAAAATAAATTTGAAATTCTGTCAAGGAGCTGCACTATGAGAGGAAAAACAGAAAAGCACTGACATGATAAGGATCTTAAGAACAAGCAACTAGTTAAGAGGGTGTTTCATCAACCCTTTCCAAATTTCACTAACACTTCAAAAACTAATGTCTTAATCTAAAAATGTATAATTTCTGGTTAGGCTTGTAAAAGAGTATTACCTTTCTCAAAATAAAAAAAGAAAAAAGTACTTTTTAAGATTTCAACTTCTTTCTAGAAGAAAATATAGTTAGGTATTCTGGCAGAGAATGCACATAGAAAACAAAAACACATAGTAGATATCCATATAAGCAAAGCATTCACTAAAAGGGAAGGAAAGGTAACAATGGCCAAATCTATGCAAGATAAAGCCAAACTATTTAGCATGAGTTAACGAAGACAGGGGCCCTTAGAACAAGCAGAAGGCAGCAGTAAGTGGAAGCATTCAGCTAAGAATGTGTTTCTGTGTCAAGCTCAGTTTGCACAAGTGATACGCAATTCCCTCCAAATTAGAACTGGTATTGAGCCAGTCTCTGGAAGACTTGAACTAAAATTATGGTACCTAAAGGACATTATTTGTTTGAATCACAGGTACAATAAACCCACAGAAGAATACAGTCTATCCCAGCAGACCCTAATCTTCAACTTCCTTAGTACATTTTGATTAGGCTGACAGAGCTATGTTTGCTTTCTTACTCAGTAGATCAAGATCTCACCACTAGTGAGCTTTAGTTTCACATGAAATTCCAAAGGCTATAAACATGTGAAGTGAAGCTATCATTAGACATCAGATATATGTATATATACAGTAAATAGAGTCAGTTAGAACTATCACAGGGTATTGTGAGACTTTATCTAAGAAGTGTTCTAAACCACCAAATTCTGAATTTTCTAGCAGGTTCTGTAACACTCTCCTGCAGTGAGTTGACTTCAACCAGAAGCTGAAAACAACAAGAAAACAGAGAGGTAAAGAGAAGACTCACAGAGTGAGACAGAGACAGTTTGATAGGTGAAGCAGAAATTGTGGGCACACAGCAAAGCAAAGGATTAATTTACTACTTCCAGTCAGCTACGCAGGTGTATAGTCACTTCCCAGAAAGCAGGGCCTCAGAAAGTGTAAGGGTTACTCAGGATGACAAATACCAGAACCACAAATATTGCTCCCTTTCTCCTTCTTTTCCCAAGCTTTTATTGCTGAAAATGATGTCAGATAGTGTGGAGTGTCCCTCCAGTCAGTCCTGAGGTCAGCCTGGATCAGCTGTCCTGGCTGTGTCCCCTGCCATGGGAAAAGGAGTGCAGAGGAGGCAAAAAGAGCCAGCCTTGACTGGCACTTCTCAGCAACAGCTGAAAGACTAGAACACTCTTTTAGTACCAGCAGATTAACACAGCAGATTAGAGACCCCTATGAAAAAAAATAATTCTAGCTAGTACACCTACTGTAACAGTTATTGATAAAAATAAACAGATACTAAGTTTGCAGAGCACCAACTGCTCTGTCCCCCATCTACTGGAAAAAAGACTGTAAGGTAGCAGTAGTTCTCAAAACAATTTGAATTCAGTATCTTAAAAGAAATGCTTAAAATAAAAATCAAGTTAAGTGCTGTGCATAAAGGAACCTTTGGAGGGACAAACATGAAAAGCAGAGAAATTTCTTTTTCTAATAAGAATTACCAGAATTCTCTTTTTGGCTGATACTGAATTTTAGAAATTCAACCCCTGATACAATCAAGAACAAATCCCAAGATTCTGTAAAAACATATTCCTGTATAAAATGTAGCTTTAAAATTGGTTTTCAGTCCCATAGCCAAATTTGGTGAAGACTTTTATCTAATACAATGTAGTTCCCTTAGATTGGTGGAATTCATCATTATAAAACAGTACTTTAATTTAAATTTTTAAAAACCAGTACTCCACAGAAAGAGATTTATTAGAATGCATGAAAAAAATGCTGCAATAGGATATTTTCTTAAAAGTAACATGTTGTGCTTTCTTGGTTTTGGGGGTTTTTTTTAACCCGGATAGATTCCAATCTATCAATCTAGCAATCTCCTCTTTAACTAGAGATGCACAAGTACTTCTGAAACCAAAAACTTCAGCGCTGTAGCCTACCTCAGTTTAGTTACTTTTTCAAAGAGGCCAAAAGAGGGAGTAGGAGCTCTGGAAGGCTGCCAATTAACAAACATTGCACCCACCCAGGATTAAAAAAGAGAACCAATACGTTTTACTGGAAGTAGACATTATTGGAGTGCAGGTGTTTCCTTCTTCACATTTGGTCATTCAATGTCCAACCTACTGGTATAAGCATCATTTACATTTTGCACTTTCTGTTGTCCAAAATTTAATAAATGAAATACAAATAACACTGGAGTTTTAGTGGTCAAATGACCAAATAAGAGCAGGGAAATTACCAAAAGCATAAGAAGAACAAGAGTTATTACAGAATGATACAAAAATACAGGACTGAAGGAAAGTTTGTTCTTCTAGTGAAAAGCAGAGATATATTACTTTGCACAGAGTGCACTGCCAAGAGTGCCCTCCCCAAAACTCCCCTCAGTTTTTGTGAGGGGGTGATAGCTAGAAAAAGAAGGAGCACATCTCTGCTGAACTGTCAGCCCCCACATGAACATGCTCCAATTTTTACTGCCCTCCCTAGGAGGCTCTCGCAATAACAATATTCTAAACACTGGCCAGGTAGAACCCCCAGAGAATTACTGTATACTGTGTCAAAGACAAACAAACACAAATGTCTGTTCTAATCTCTCTTCTTGCAAACTTTTCTGTTCTTCTGGAATTAAGTCCTGAAGACTGGGATAAAAGTCAAAAAGTGAGCAACTCCTAGAAACAAAGCATGCACACCATGGCAAGATTTCTTAACAGTAAGGCACAGGAACCTTCCAATCATTAAAAAAACTTTGTAGGAATATTCATGTAATTCAAACTCCTAATTTTCAGGAATCAATCCTGGAATACAATACAAGAAAAAATAAATCTATCAGAACCAGTTCCTGTGGTGGATCTGATGGTTTCTAAATCTCCAGAGTAAGAAAAAAGAGGTTTTTTTATTACTGTAAAAATAAAGCATCAGCAGTACTGTCTTCCATATGATTATTTCATAAAACTGATTTGAGACCGAATTTGTTGTATATAATTACAATAGACAATAGAAGGAAACATACCATTTTCTTTCTACATCCATCCAAAGTATATGTTCATGATTTTACTGACAGGCTAATGGAATTGCCTTTTTGCTAGACACCACCAGCCTAGAGCTATGCCCACAGCAGCATTTAACATGCCAGCACCTTCTGTCATAGAGCAGCAGTGCCTCACCTACATCTCCCCCCCTCCTTCCCACCCCTTCTAGTGCTACCAGCCAGTCACCTGGGCTGCCACAAAAAAAACTGCCAACACCAACTAACTGACAAGAACAGCACCTCCCTAACTCCTGTCAAATCAACCAGGAAAGGGACATTTCCCGTAAGTTCCCTTGCCACCTTTTCTGTTAATGCACCTTCCAATCTGAGGACAGCTGGGTTTCAGCAGCAGTATTACTCCTTCTCAAAACCTTGTTTAAATTCAACCTTCACAGAGCTAAGGAACATCAGTCAGGGACTGTGTTTATCCTTTTTGCTTCTTACCCTCATACCTCCGATTCTCCAAAAGCTGTTGTAAATAACCACACCTGTGATCACAGCTCCTGGCATTGGAGTAGAAGTCAATATAATCACTATTAGACTTGTAATACTTTCACAACATATGCATTTATTTTAGAACCAGGTGACACATTCTTCTGAAATGCCTAAAGGTGCAACTTTATTATCCTATTTTATACTTGTACTGGCTTATCTTCAAATTAATTTCTGCTTTTTCTAGCTTTATCATTTATGAGAGATCTATATCCAAGATTTGCTCAATCACTACCTGAAATTATCAGGACTGCACTTCAGGAAGGTCAACCTTGTATTTTATAAAAACAAGAGCCATCCACTATTCCCCAAGTAAAAAGCAAAAGTAAAAATGTTAATATCAATAAAAAAAACTAAAAACTCACTCACTGTCTTCTGTGGGAAGGACCTGAAGGGAATAAATCCATTCTATTATATCATCTTTGTTCACCACATCTAAGGAATCCAACATATCCAGACCAGAGAGTGCGAAAAATGCAATTGTCAACCTAAAAGAAAAAGATAAGACTTACACTTCCCACCATAAATATCATGGGGAAATTAACAAATGGTTGCAGCAACAGATACATCTATGAATTCTCAGTCTTTGACAGTGGTGCAACACAAAGCCTAGCTTAGAATACATAAAAGTCATCTACTGGACAAAATAATGTTCTTTGTACTGAAAACATTTCTCTGCCTCCATAAGGTTTTTCATACAGGCTGCCCCTGCTTTTAAACAATAATGAAATTCAATCAGACCTAAGGGCCTGTTTACCTGAAGGAAAACCCCAACAAAACAACCCACTACAAGGTAAACTAGGTTATAGTATTAACATATGGAGCACTAGTTCTCCATGAAGAATTCTTACATGAACAATTCCCTAAACATTAGGTGCACATGCAAGCTAACCCTTAATTATAGCAAGCTACCTCATTTTGTCCCAAACTCAATTTCAGATGCTTAGATGTCAATGTCAAACAGCAAAGCCTACTTTGTAAGCAAACAATGCATAAATAGGAATATGGGGTGAATTAACATCTAGAGGTACTTATTTCTGGTCCTTGGGTGTAAAGCAGCCTAGTTGACTACCTTACTTAAACATCCAAAACAAAGCACATGATATACAAGCATCCAACAGAGCAGTGCAGTAGCTAGCATGCTGAATGTCCTTCTTTCTTAGAACTTATTTCCTTGCACGAATGACAGCTATCATACCTGCTAGCTAACACCTTCTTTGCTAGGTTTAACTCAAACCATTTCAGCTACCCACAGCATGGCCACTCCAAACAGTGCATTACTTACTCCAACAGAGCACCAAAACAACAGCACTGGGTTAGGAATTTGGGAGAACTTGCTGTGAGAGAAAATGCTCATGTAATGGTACCTTGGATGTTCTGACTCAGACTAAAATTAGCTGAGTGCATATTTTACCGCCCACACTTGTCTGCTGATCCTTCTAGAAATTCTTGTTCTCCTTATACCAGATAAGATGATGGACTGTGAAGCAACTGTTACACATGCAGAAACTACAATTCAGCATGCTAAGGAAAACAAACAGTTAATACCAACTTTCCTTACAAGATTAAGTTTTAATTCCTATTTACCTCACAAACTGGTGAGCCACCTTGGTCACCAGTAGTTGGTGCCTCTAAAGAGACAGATGCGGACAGCAGCCTATACAGCCACTTAATTTCAGCATGAGGTTCTGCATCAGAACCACAAACAGTAAGACCATGGAAAAAATGGTGATGTGAACCCAAAGCACACATCCAGAAGAATTATTCTAATTAAAACACAGCATCCAAATGACAATGCAGCAGATGCTCATCTCAATACAACGACACAACCTCCTAGGGTGACATGCCTACCAGTGGGCTATATATCTTTATTGTTATTATTTCAAAAAAATTTTTCGAGTAGAGAGTGCAAAAAAAAAGTATGTTGCACACAAAATATTTCTATGTAGAACAAGGGTACATTTTAACTCTTCTGATGACTAAGAAATTGTCTTTCAAAGTGCAAAGTTAACACTTCAAGGCTTATACCAACTTTTACCATTGATCTCTGTTTAAACCCAAATCTGACCCTGCATAATAAATAACTAATTTTAAAAAAATCATTACTTTTATTTAAAAAAACCAAGGAATTACTTTTCACCTACAATAAACTATTTCTTTGAAACATTGCCTGTATGTTCTGATTTTCACAGACACTGACAATTTAATTTACTAGACCTATTAAAAAGACATTTTCACTCTCTTTTACCCAGCTAAGTTGCTTCCAATCAGGCACAAACAACATGCCATCAGCCAGCACTAGAAATTGCTGCAAAGTAGATATAAAACCACAAGACTATGCGTACAACACAGACAGCAAATCTCATCTACATGTAATACATCTCATACCCATAAAAATGGGTATGTCATATGTATGAATTTAAAAAGTGGCTTTACATATAGTTAGGGTTCAGTTCATTTATTCAGAGTTGACTATCTCTAGCATTACTAAAGAACAGCCTGTAGTGTGATCGAATTTATTTACAGTGGGCCAGAGTGGCACCACTGGCCATACCCGGGCTGCAACACAGCTGTTTAGGCACTGCATCTTTGCGCCACATGCTATCCTCCCTCATAGAAAATTAACAGATATATGTCCTAGCAAAGACAACTCTTGGCAGCACCTCAGGTGACAAGACACATGCCAAGAAGTGTAAAAACTTTATCTACAGCCATTTCAAGCGAGGATGGCCAACAGGACACTTTGGATGGCAGATTCAGATGCCTTTGTCTTCAAGCGAGGACAAAGACTATAGTTTTACAGAATTCAGAAAGCATTTGAAGTGACAAGTTTGAGAAAATTATTTAAGTGTGCTACAAAGAGCACCATGAAGTACCAGACTCTTAAAAGACTTTAGAGACCAGGAAACCTGCATTCTCCTGAAAAACCTCAGTGCTGACAATCAGTGTGTATGAAACACTATCCATCAGAATACTTAAAAACTACTCTTGCTGCAACTACTGTTGCATCCAAATAACTATAGATAAAAATAATTACAAAGGCTTTGAGGCAAAAAGTTGAGTAGAGAACATGAAATGATTTTTCTTTACTCCCCATTATTGTTTGACAATCTACAGCTTAAGCTGGAATGCACCAGCACAGTGAGAAAAATTTCACTCTCTAGCACCCTTGTCTGGTGACAAGAAACAGAGCTTTATACTGCATCACAGTGACAAAAAAAACCTGACAAATTATTTATTTATTTAACAAATCTCTCCTTGATTTAAGTTGACTTTCCCCATCTAACTCAAAATGGAACCACTCCAATTTGAATAAAAGGGTAACAGCATTTTTTTCTGCAGCTGTATCAGCTCCAGAGGTTTGTTGTACTTGGTGACCTTGAACTTGGCAAAAAGGGAAACTAAATATCCTTGAAGTCAAACTGGAGATGATGCATTTATGGTTCAATCCCACACTTAGAATTTGTCAACAGACAGGTGTGCACCCCTGCAGAACATGTCTACATTGTCATGGGCGTCTGGAGATCACTGGTCCCACTTTCTGAAGAACACAGGGCCTCAGAGACGATCCGGGACCTTGAGAAGCCACGTCCTCAAAGGTGACTCCATCACTTCAATAGGGAAGCTTTTCATGGTTAATTCTTCTAACAGTGAGAACATTTTTCCTGCAGCCACACAATTCTCCCTGACATATCCACTCCCACAGCCCCCTGCCCCGTTACCATGGTCCCTTGAAAACAGTAGACCTCCATCTTTCCTGGTAGGCAGTTTCCCACAATGGAGATCTGTGATTAGATCCCTTCTTGTCTAGACTGAAGACATCCCATTTCTTTAGCTGCTTTCAAATGTCAGTGGGGCTAAGGTTAGCTATTTGTGTTATAACTCTAGCAGATCTGCATGCTGTGGTAATTTTAAGGCCTATACAAGTTGAGCATAGGATACTAGACTTCCCCTTGCTGTCACCTAAAATAAATGAGAAAGTAGACTGAAATACCAGCTAGTTTTTAATGAATAAATTATTTACAGCTCTGCAACCAAAATTTTATAAAATTACAGAATAGCTGGGGTTGGAAAAGACCTCTGGAAATCATCTAGTACAACCCTCTTCTCCTAATGCAGGTTCATCCACAGGATTGTGTCCAGGCAGGGTTTGAATATCTCCAAGAAAGAGAACTCCACAACCTCTCTGGACAGTCTGTCCCAGTCATCAGTCCCCCTCAACATGAGGAAGTTTTCTCTCATATTGAGATGGACCTTCCTGTGTTTCTGTCTGCTGCCCCTTGCCCTGTCACAAGGACCACTTAAGAGTCTGTCCCCACCCTCTCACCACCTACCCTTTAACATGTTTCAATGCATTGGTAAGATGCAATCATTACCTCTCTGAGTCATCTCTTCTTGAGGCTGAAGAGGCCCAGCTCCCCCAGCCTTTCCTCACAGGACAGATACTCCAGTCCCTTAACCATCTAAGAAGCCCTCTGCTGGCCCCTCTCCAGTAGTTCCATTTCTAACTTTTCAATATCAACTTGTGTTACTTCACACACGGCTCAGCACTATCTGTTCTATTCCTTACATGTTTATGGCAGATGTTTGTGATCCGAAATAAAGCAGGATGACCTGACCAAAGCCATGGAGCATTCCTCACAGGATGAGGATGGCACAGGATGTCTTGCCAGACATCACAAAATGAAAAGAATCTTACTATTTTATTGGCCAAACAAGATTATCAAACCATCCACGTGTCCCAAACATTTTATCAAATGCAGCTTCATAATCACAATACTGGCATTCTTACACCTCCAATGTAACTATCTTAAGACTTGAAGAATATCAAATAAGTACACTCTGAAGCCGTTAAAGGAATAAATGTCCCTCCAATTCAACGTGTGGAACATACTTCACTAGCATTTTCTCTTTTATACTAGGGAATGAATACTTAAAAATATCTGTAACATGAAACAAGAATCTTCTACGTGCCAAAGTGAAGCTTAAGTGGTTTATTTTAAAATGGCTTCCAGAGAAGATTAGGAGAGTGAAGCACTTGATTTAAAACAGATTAGAAGGATCAACGAGTCTTCCCTCGTGGATGCCAAGCAGTTCACGCGAGCAGTGACTACACCCCTACATTAACACATTTTTTGGGAGCCGTCTGCTGGTGGGCAGATTTACAGGGGTGTTATTCCTTCCGGCCGCAGGGCGCTGCTCCCTGCCCCGGGCCGCGGGAGGCGGCAGCGCTCTGCAAGGGGCTTCCCGTCACCGCGACCGGCCTGCGGGAGGGCAGCGCGGCCGGGCCCGGGACAGGCGGGGGCGCCGGGCGGACACGGCGGCGCCCGTCCCGCCTCCCGCCGCGCGGCCCGCCGGAGGAGCCCGGCCCGCTGCTACCTGCTGGTCTCCAGGGACGAGTAGCGCTCGGGCAGGATCTGGAGGCACCGCTGGAAGAAGCGCACGTGCCGCTCCCGCAGAAAGTCCAGCCGCTCCGGCTCCCCCGGGCACGGCGGCGCCGCCGCCGCCATCTCCATCTCGCCGCTGCTGCCCGAGCCCGGCGCGCCCGGATCGCGTC